>NC_089811.1:18179321-18539321 GCF_029633855.1 Hoplias malabaricus | reverse complement strand
ACTGCCTTTTTTGTTTGTTGGAATAAATCGAATCAGCTTATGTTACTCTTCTTTGTATCCAGTCATATGTGTAGTAGCTTACACTGTGAGCAGTTGCTTGTAATTCCACCACAGAACCAATGGGCTTAATCTACTAGTAAGGGGCCAAAGTCTCTTTGGGATAATGCAGTTGGCCTGCCAGTCATTCATTTTACTGTGAACCTTAGACTGTGCTGTGAAGTTAAAGTAAGTGCCATAAACTGTACCCAGGCTGCATCTGACTAAACCTCCACGGATAGGTCAGATTACCATGTACCTACGACCTAATTACAGGCCTGTCTTACCTTCCCTACTGCTGTTTCAGTTTTCAACTGGCCTTTCTGATGTTGTGTTCCTTTTAATTAGTTCTGTGGGCAACTTGCCATGGTCATCTGAGATAAAAGTTTGTTCTAGGCCTTGGAAAGTTTGAGTGTGCCTTTAATCATTGTATTTCTTGTGTAAGCCACTTATAATAATTTTAGCTAGTGACTAATTGCTATATTAATATGTGAGGTTTTGTTTGGTTCATTTAGAATAACAATGTGCAGGTACTGCTGTAAACCAGTTCTTAACTGAGTCAGGCTAGTTTGAATGTGGCATATTTTGATGTTGCTTTACATTTTCCTGTATAAAATAATTAAATAAAGAAAGTAAGTGTAAACTTCCCAATTCTTGCTGTTGAAAAGTAGTCAAAAGCTATGATACTTAGTTATTCCCAAATGGCAAGGGAAATTTCTCAAAGTAAAATAAACAATACTAACACATAGCTATATGTGGGTATAGTGTCAGTCAGATGATAGAACTTTTGACTTTGGTCAATAATTACATTCATTACAACGATTGTGTGTTAAAGCCCCTTTGTTATGTGTTATGTAAAACGTTCAGCAATGGTTAAATAAAAAAAAACACAAAATAGAAATATGATCAATCTCTCCTCAAGAATGACCAAAATATGCTCCTCAGACCTCTCTGAGAACAGTGTGGGCATGGTCCAATATACTAATGACCATGCTTTACTCAAAGCTCTCAATCACTGGAGAACAGAGTGCTGTTTAAGTTACCATGGCAACACACAGCCTCGAGACAAAGCAGTCATGGGGTTTTTACTCTGAACTGCAGTTGTCATTGTACACGAGATAACATTACACAATAAAATGGCACAGAAGGGTTGAATTGGCATGATACAGCTGTTCATGTATGAACCTATGGATGTCTTTTGTCTTTTATGTGTCTTTGGTGTGGTTTTGTGTGATTATTTATATTGTAATATATGTTAACATAATTGCACAAGCTGTATAACTTATAGAGTGTCTCCAAATTGGTGCCTTCTACCGCTGCTACTGTACTGACGACAGAGTGTGGCTTTTTTTCCTGCTGCTAATTTGCTATACATGCCGGCCCAGTGTGGCTGCTATCTCCGCTGCCTGCTGGTACACTGCTCTACGTGCCCCGGCCTAGGCTGCGGATATCTCTGCTCATATGCCGTTAAACACGCCAACCGAGTGCTGCTGCACTCAGACTTAATCCATGCAGGATCATTCTGTTTTGTTTTGTGTTCTGTTTGCTCTGTTTATATTTTTCATTCCCTCACCATTGCTTGGTAAATACTTGGCTAATTTGGCTCCTAAGCTTTAGCTCACCAGTCTCTTCAACTTAGAGAGGAGGCCTGGCTATGGTAGCTTTGTGATTTGTCAGGGTAATAGTGACATAATTATTACCCACTTTTAGGACTGCCCATTTTACGTCGAGAGGAGAGCAGTACAGGTCATTTTATCATATCACTCACACACACACACACACACACAGCAGGTCTGAATGTCCAGATCAGTTTGTGTGTTTGCATAAAGTTAAGATGGATTTAAAGTTCTCTGTTGTCTCAAGTGCTGTTCCCAGGCTAATGCAGTCAGCAACAGCTAAACCTCGTAAATGTGATTTTCCCCTTTGTCTATGTCTTGCTAGAATGAATGGCCAGCTGGACCTGAGTGGGAAGCTGATCATTAAGGCTCAGCTGGGTGATGACATCCGCCGCATTCCGATCCACAATGAGGACATTACCTATGATGAGCTCTTACTCATGATGCAGCGTGTCTTCCGGGGCCAGCTCCAGAGCAGCGATGAAGTCACCATCAAATACAAGGACGAAGGTCATTTTTACATTTTTGCTCAACTAAGTACTGTGTGCTGTTTTGTAGTGTCTAAATCAACTTAATTGCTTGGCTAAGAGAATGATTTAAAGAATTGATTGAAGAATCTGTCACTTGTAAGTACATCGAAGTTTAAGATTAATCTTTATCAGTTGTGTATTGATTTACAGTGGCTAAGTATACTCGATAAGTTCCAGTGCTGTAATTCCAGATATTTTTTTAAAAGGAGTTAAAATTGCTTTTGATAGGATTTGACATTTGAATGGAAAAAATAACATTTTCAATTTGATTGTCCAAGTTGGCGTTTGGAAACAAAAACAAATAGTAGTATATTTAATCAGGATTACATCGGCGGTTCAGATCGTTAATTTCTGGACTTCTGTTGAAACATCCTTACTACTAACCTTCAAGGTTAGGGTTTTACTTCTTGCATATGAACTGTTCGTGGTTTAAACTGTTCCTTAAAGTTCTTGTCATTTAATTTGGCACTGAACAAGAAATCTTTCTCTGCAAAAATTGTATGAAAGCAGCAAACGTCTCAAGACATATTGAGTCTCAAGACATATCAGTCTGCTAAGAGATCATTTTCAAGGTAACCTAAGAAAAGCAAAGGACAACACCAATCACAGTCTCATGCAGCTGGAACTTGTTCAACAGAAGGTGACTGAGATGAAAAAATGTATACTGTACTTTCTGGAAAGAAAGTCTCATTTTAGGCAGTTTAGTGCCCAGTGACACAGTGAAAATCTTTTGCCAGCTCATTAATTAAAAATGTATTGTTTCGTGCTCAGACATCAAATGGGAGGGGTAAACATTTGCATATCCTCAGTGGTACAAATGTACTTATCAGTTTCAGTATTTTCTCAATTGAACGGCAGTATCTGGCAGTACTGAGTGGTACTCATGAATATAAATGGCCTAAAAAAGAAATGCAAAACAAGCCTAGAGAGCAATTTTCACATTCTCTTCTAAATTTACGTGACAGATCAAACTGTGTACATCCCTCAGTGTTGAGAAATATTGTCATTCATTCATTGTTCCTTCACCCTCATTCTCTTACAGATGATGACCTTATCACTATCTTTGACAGCTCCGACCTTTCCTTTGCCATCCAGTGTAGCAGAATACTGAAACTCACTCTGTTTGGTAAGTATTTATAGGAGAATTATGATTATTTTTGTGTTCACTCTAAAATAAACCACAGTTTGACACAAATTTCACCACCTGGATCTTTAGTGATCATGCTTTGAATGTTCTAGAATGCCCCCATTTTCTTAAGTGTAACAATTATGTATAATATAACTAAATCTGTGATTACATTGCAGTTAAACTGCTAAATGTAGTCAGATTTCAGATGCAGACTTTTTCTGCATGCATTCTAATACCGATTTAAGCTCATGCACTATGATAGACAGATTTTTCTGTAAGTAGATAATCCTTCTCCAGCTGTGGTGATGTGGTGAGTTATTGCCACATTCAAATAGCAAAATAATGCTAGACATGGTACTGTTAAAACACTGAAGCAATGGAAATGAAGTATTCATAAAAAGAACTAGGGAGTTAGACAAGAGCAAAGAGAAACTTGGCAAGCCTAGTTTTGCCAGACAGCCATTATCCATGTAGCAATTGTCACAGAGGTTTTTCTGGCATTGCAAAAACAAGACAGCTCAAAATACATACATATAAAAAATACATACAGAATGTGTCTGAACAACTGAGTCAAGACATATTTACAGAGTCAGATTTTTTTTGCACCAAAAAAAAATACTGTTATTTTTAACGTAGTGGAAAGAACATCAGTTCTTTGTTTAAACACTCTGAAATTGCAGGAAGACAATATGGATTCCTAGAGTAGAAGCAATGAAGGATTTATCATTTTACTTATGAGTACTGCAACAAAATGACATGCACACATACAGAACAACATGGGGAAATATAGTTACATTTTATTTGATCAACACATTTCTTTTGGCTGACAATATAATGAACAAGTAACAAATGACTGTAGGATATTTTGTAAAAGAGACTGCATGCATGTTTCACACACACAGAAACTCTAATGCACGGAGGGCAGTGAGCGCACACACACGCATACTCCGAAGCACCCTGACAATTAGGCCATGGCTGCCTGAATTAATGACCAAAAGCTTTCTTCTTTTACCATTTTTGCTCTTACAAAAGCAAGGCAGTCTTTTGTGTGCCTGTCTTAGAGAGTGTCCTCTTTGGTCAGCATTCATGGTAAAAACCTGCTGGAGTCTGCTGGAATGTGGCCACTTGAAAACATTTGGATGTGGCTTTTAGAGACTCCTCTTTTGTGAGGAGCCACAACATGCAAATGGAGGTCCTCACTGAGCTCTTTGTGTTTAGCATTGATTTGCGATTTTGCAACTCACTATAGAGCTACTACATCAGATTTTCACAATTTAAGTTGCATAAAATTCTCTAGAATATGGTAAAAAAAATTACAAGCACCATTTTTGCATTTTTACATTTGTTGTAGAAACTTGCATTTTGTCAAGGTTCACAGTTTCAATGGGTATTAATAATTATAAACATGGAACGTTTAATAAAAAGTTATTTATTTATTTATTTAATTAATTAATTTGATACCAGCAACACATTCCCAAAAAGTTGGGATATGGCATGTTTACCACTGTGTTGTGCCACTTCTCCTTTCAACAACTTTTTTGGAACAGGGGATCCCAATAGATGTAGTTTTGAAAGTTGCTTGCTTATTATATGATTTCAGCTGCTCAATAGCTTGGGGTCTTCATTGTAGTGTTTTGTTTCATAACATACCTTTTTTTTAATTTATTTAATGCGCGGCATGGTGGCGCAGCAGGTAGTGTTGCAGTCACACAGCTCCAGGGACCTGGAGGTTGTGGGTTCAAGTTCTGCTCCGGGTGACTGTCTGTGAGGAGTTTGCTGTGTTCTCCCAGTGTCCGCATGGGTTTCCTCCCAGTCCAAAAACACACGCTGGTAGGTGGATTGGTGACTCAAATTGTGTATGTAGGGGTGTGTGTGTGTGTTGCCCTGTGAAGTACCAAAGTTTTGAATAATGCTGAACCAAGGAATTGGTGGAAGCTGTTGGGCCCCCTTCAGAGTGTGTTCCCTCAGGTAGGCTCTGGACACACTGTGACCCTGAACTGGATGAGTGCTGCAGATTTTAAATCTAGTATAAAGTAAAAAATAAGGATATAATTGACATATCACTAGGATCAAGATTTGGTTTTTGATCAAAGGGTCATAAGTTTAATAATTAGCAGTTTGAATTAGAATTTAGAAGAAAAAAAATCCACTTCTAGCTGCTGAATTGGTGGGAAAGATTTTACATCTAATGTAACTGCATTTTGTGTAATGTCAGCCAAAACAGATGATGGACAGATTAGAGTAAGTACTACTGGCTGGATTTTATGTCTAATTTTGAGTTTTTTATTATTATTGAAAAAGTCCATAAAATCATCCCTGTTTTAGAAATCTGGTTTCTGGTTCAGTAAATGTCTTAGTCTTTGGAAGTTCTGAGATCATGCTAAATAATATTCTACGGTTGTTCTCAATTAGCAAGGCTAGATACATGGAGTGTGCTATTGTTAGTGCTCATCTATACCAGATAAGGTTGGCCTTCCAAATTAACGTATTTTAACTGTAATATTCATGTGGTCATTTGAACATTCTAGTCTTTAAGTATTTATAAAAAGTAATTATTTGTTTTTATAGATTATGGTTCCATTCTGAAAATTATGTCTGTCTGTCATGTAAAATTATACAATTGCAGGTTTTTGTTATTGCAGTGACCCATCTGCGGTTTACTATGCTGCATTTATAACTAATGCACCTTTTTACCAGAAGATGGCGCACTGGCTCTTTTTATAATTGCTCCAGTGTGCAGAGCACAACAGCACTGCGTGTAGATGGGTTTGTGTTGGTCATTAAGTTTTATGTAAAGTGTGTATGTATATATATCATTAATATATACACATACATACATATATTTGCAGAATGCAGTTGTGAGAGTTTTTTGTTTCCCTGTAAAAATGAAGTTCTGCACAGTTTGAGAGCATTGTAATTTTAAATAACAGCATTTCTAAAAAGTTGATCCAAAGGTTTTGGTGTCATATTATGTTTCTCATTCTATTATTTGAATATAATGAACTTGAGTAGTTCAAGCTTATTTGTGACATACAAAGTTTTGTTAGATATACTGAGAAGGGTTGTGTATAATATATATAAAGTATAATCTGTATACTATAAAACAGTAGTTCCGGTGTTACACCGAATTCTGTGACCATCGAGTTCTATGACCCTAGAGGGCGCTACTTCATGTCCAGCATAGGGGTCAAGATTTCTGACAGCTGTCATCAGAATTGTACTTAAACATGGATGTTTATATGGAGATTCATTCATTCATTCATTTCTGACAGCTATCAGAATTTGTGACCCCCTATGCCAAGGCTATGAAGTAATGCCCTCTAGGGTCACAGAATTTGGTTTAACACCGGTCCTAAAATCTGCTTGGCTGAGCCCTTCGAAGCCGTTGTAAAATACACAATTTATGCACATCTGTAAGCACCTCACAACATCTGAATTCCATATTAATGCATCACTGTCTTAAACCCTGTTAGTGAGCTAGTGAGCAAAATTAAACTTTTGATATATTGGGTGTGTTAACAGTGGATTAATGTTGTGAAGAGATTGTCCAGATTTATATAATATTAATAAAATTCCCAATTAATATAAACAGCATTCCTAATCATTAAGTGGGTGTTTTGTTTAGTGTCTACCTTTTCATGTAAGACTGTTTAGCTACCAGAGTTTACATTGGTGAAGGAATGGTTATTACAAATACTACTCAAATATGTGGTTTATGAATTGAACACGAAAGTTCACTATCACCATTTCACTAATCCTACTCAACCTTTTTCTTGAGCTAAAGGCTAAAAACACAACCCAGGGCTAGTTCTATAAGTCCTGCAGCTTCACCTTGCATTTCTGGAGAGGTGTGCCATTAGGCTATGGCATAGGGTTCACGTTGACGTGCTGCCAACGGCGTAGGGTTGATACAGAAGTATAAATTGGATTTAAGGGTCCCTTAAGAATAATGACAGAAATGTAAGCATTTCTACTCACCTAAATAACCCTGAATATATGTGAGCATATTTAATTCAATGAAGTAGCTATGTATTGCCCCCATTGTTGTTTAGTAACAGTGCTTGACATTAACAGACTTTTTTATTGTGTAGCGGAAAAATATTTTATTGTGAATGTTTGTTAATGAATAAATATGGTTATTAATTGAACATTTGTGTATTTTATGTTGACTGCAGTTTTATAAAAGCAATATTATAACATGCAATCCTACACTGTCAGAAAAACTGTTACAGTGATGGTACCAGGTACCCTCAAGACTGTATATTTCATAGAGAACTTGCATTATGTTCTTTTATTTTACAGAATTAAATATTAAATTAATTTAAATATAACCTCTCCTGCTTCTAATTAAAAATATTTATTTTAACATTAAAAACAGGTATTTTTTTTATTGCAGGTGGTCCTTAAAGTTAACTTTTGTATATAGTTTTGTCTATATAAGTTGTCATTATTCAAGGCCACTCTTGCCTGTCAGAATGACGTTATTTCCTGTTCCCTGTTTTCAATTAAAGCCCTTCCCTTTGCTGCAGATTCGAAATGAACCCTAAACAGTGGGTGAACTGGAAAGATGGGAGGAGAAATGTTTGATAAAAGAGCCGTGTTTTTCTAGACAGAGTTTGGAGAGCTTGCAGCTCTGCAACCTCACGTGCTCAAGAGTCTCCCAAACGTGTGACTGGACTAAGGGGTTGGGTCTGAATATTCTGCCAGTGCACGGGTTTGTGTCTAGGAATCTGGAACCGTTCAGGCAGCAGCTTTTCTTGTACATGGACTGTAGAACGCAGGTTAAGCCAAAGACACTCAGTTTCTGCCTTTTCCAGCCTGATCCAGTTTATTTCATGCTCTGCTAGGGCTAAACAATTTGCATGTCATCGTGATTTTTAATTTTTTTTTTTTTTTAGCATTTAAAAAGCAATTATGCTCATTAATTAAGAGACATGGCATATTATTTGAACATGACTATTTCAGTGCATTGCACTAATTAATCATGGAGGGTTTCTCCACTTCTGATGTCAAGTCCTGAGACTTTATAAATGTATTGCCTCCTCATCTGAGCATCTCCAGTGAGGTGTTTTTTTGTTTTGTTTTTTTTCCTTCCCCTTTATAAACATATTCGTGTAAAAGCACAAATATGAAGTTAAATAGAGTAAAAGCACAGCAATTCAGGAGTTCTGAGTAAAATTCTCACTGCTCATTTCTCATTGATTTCTCAGTGTTATTTATTTCTTTTTGGGTGGGTAAGCAAAGGCCCATTAACCTTTACAGAAACAGATGCTTAAACCAGTCATTCTGAACAGGGCTGTTGTTTGATCCTTGTGGTGTTTTGACCAAATCACGTCACAAACATTTCATTAAGACCCGAGCTAACAGCGGGACGTGGGTGTAACGTCCTCTTTTATACAATTCTTTGGCCAAGAACACCAGCAGTTCAATTGTTTTCAGTTTGAGTGTTAAATGCTGCATGTTGTGTGCCAAACCTCTGGTAATTTGTGGTGGTGGTGTCAGTTTATGTGTGTTTCATTACTTTTTATTTGTTTAACATAAATCTACATAAGGTTTTAGACTTCCGTGTTTTGAGGTAATGTTCTTGAAGTTGAGAATTGCACTCTTTACAAATGTCAGTTATGATTTAAAATGATTCATATTTCAGACTATCTGAACTCTTTCCGTTGTAAATATATGCATCTCCCAGTGAGAGTGCTGACGGATGGAATTACTGTGTGTCTACAGTGAATGGACAACCACGGCCACTGGAATCCTCTCAGGTGAAGCACTTGCGTAAGGAGCTAATCCAGCTGAGGAACAAAATTAACAGTCTACTGGACAGCCTGGAGCCAACTTCAGAACCTGCGCTGGAGAGCACCAACCCTAAAACTGGTATAAAAGGCACTATTCTTGGCCTTCCTCATTCACACATTATTACATCATGTGACTGCATCAAAATATAATTTAATACAAATATTTAGAGGGATAAAATACTGCCACGACCAGTACATTGTTTGAGGCTTTTATTAGAATTACGCAGGTAACATTTATACCTTGAAGTAGTAGTAAATATATGCTTTTATTTGTGCAAATTACGTAGAATGTTTGGAGGCAGTGGATGCATCAGTAAAGCCAGCCCCTCCAGTCAGTGCTGCCAGCATGTCTGCCTTTGACCCACTGAAGAACCAAGAAGAGGTCAGCAAGAATGTCATTTCATCTTTCGGCCTGCCTGAAGAACCTGCTCCAGGTACAGCACAGAGGCATACTCGGATGCACTTACAAGCTAACAAATTGATGCCTACAACAAAAAAGTTAGGAAAGCTGCTGTTTACTGCAGTGTTACATCACTTTACCTTGTAATTACCTTATGTAATCATTTGGGAACTTAAAGGAAAACATAAGGAATTTTGTTTTTCTTTTCACTCCCCCGGAAGTGTCTGTATTCTCCCCTTCCACAAAGTCCAAACAGATGTCTGAGGAAATTTCTCCCTATGGATTTGCTGCTGTGAATTCATATTTCTGGACCCACTTGATCCATGTTCGTCCAACTGTGAATCGATCATTGTTGCTGTGGTCTGTGTCACCACGACACAGGCATGCATCTAAGCAGGACCTATGAATTGCCTATGGCATAGGTTCCTTGCAGAAGAATAAATTGGCCTTTAGGATACAGATTTTTGCCCTTTTTTGCCCAAAACCTCATGCTTGATGTAATCCTGATGATGAAATGAAGGCAGAACTGCAGGCAAAGCAGCTAACCATGTGTAACTATGTGGTACACACTGTGGTAACACAACCTGACTTGCTAAAATAATCCAAGAAAAGTATTTGCGTTGCTCAGAGCATAGGTCTAATTTTAATCTCAAGGTATTCTTTTACACCAATGGTACTTTTATATTTAAAACCATAAGAGGTGCTGACTTTTGCAACTATTGCTTATATGGTCTCTGGATGGTCTCTGCCCCAGAGAGGTTGATGGGCATTTTTCATGAAAAGCTGAAAGTTGAACCGAAAGTGGTCAGCCCACCTTGCTTTTGATGCAGTTTTTATACTTATATATATTTTGGTTAATTCACCTGCTAATAATGTAATCTCCAAAAAGTGTAACTTTTCACTCTTATTTTGCCCATTCCAGTTTTTGTTTTTTAATGTGTTACAGGCATATAATGTTGCAGGCATTTAAAATGTATTTGTATTTGCAACATACAGTAATGTTGGTCAGTGAAATGAAATCTCTTCTTGTATAACTAAAACTGAAATGTTTATTTCACTACATGACTCTAACAAGATCCAGACATTTACATGCACAATCATAACAATTCAAAGGATATAGCTTGTTCTGAATAGAGTGCTTTTCCTGCTTGATGTCCAGTACAGGCAGCTGTTCACTGTTGCTGGCTAGAATTGAACTGGAAAAACAAAATTTGTAGTCCCCATGATAACAAACACTGCCTAGACATTCATAAATATGTACATGATGAATCAGAGTAAAACTGACAGTCCCTATTGAAGGTATGCATGTGGCTTCACAGCTGGCTGGAGTCACTGCGGGTATGTCCAGCGTCAGCATCCAGTGTGAATAGAGCAAAAACACAAATGTCTAAAATGAATGTATATCTTTTTGCATCTGACTTCACTTTAAATTCAGAAAGAACTGAGAGCTACCATTTTTCTCAAGACAAAAAAGCTAAAGAAAAGAAAAGCAAGTGACATAAAGTACAGAATTTCCCTCACTCTGGACATAACTTCAAACAACTGAAAACCCTGCTACATATGAAAACATCTTTGAGTCTTGCGGTACACGTGTCTGTCAAAGCTGTCTCCGTCTTCTATGTGGCCAGCTAGGCTTACACTGGGGGCTAGGGTTAGGGTTAGGTTGGTGGGCTGAGGTTATGATCAGAAAATTCACCTCGTGGATCTTCTCACCATGAAGTACTTTAAATTTGTGATATCTGGTCTTGATTGGCAATAATGGACTTTCTGCTTCTTTTTCTCTCTCAGCCCCAGCAGTAGCAGCTGCTGTGGCAGAGGAGCGATCTGGCACTCCTGACAGTATTAACTCATCCTCCTCTGCTGCTCACCCTTCTGCTGCAGCCCCTCATGGCCCACCACCTTATTCAGGGGTTCAGCAGACTCCTGCCACTACGATGGAAGGTAAATACACCCACCAAACTACATTGTGATCGTTTTTTTAAAAGGGACGGACAGTAAAGGCAGTCTGGAAAGTCTTTGTCGTTTATGGTAGAGGAGTGTGAAATAAATATACTCTGAGTTTTCTGTAAAACCCCAAAGTTTGGCATCATTGTGTCCCATCTGCATATGTGCATGCACTTGTATGCTTGTCTCGGAGACAGAAAGGAAACACAGGGATTTCCCAGAGTGTTTTTGCAGTGATAAATAACCTTAAATTATGGCCTGCAATGTTTTAGAGTGACTTCATTTCCCAGGAGTGGCCACAGTTATCCAGCAAGGGAAAAACTTAGATCAAATGAGTAAGAGCTGGTGAAGAGCGTCATGTTTTCCTCTGTCATGCTGTATTTGGTTCTGTTCTGTTTCCCATATTTATTGAGTCCATGTGAGAAACCGTAGTGTTACTCTGGCCTCAGCTCATTGTGCTGCTGGTCACCATGGATACACAGTGCAGAGTCAGGACTTGAAAAACTTTTGATGTATTTCCTCACTTTATTACTGTCATGCCAGTAATCTGCTACGCATTGAAGCAGAGACACATTTTTCATTTGTGCTGTGCACATGATCAAATATGGCTTGCATTTGAAGACATTCTGTTTCAAGCAATGGGTTTTAAAAGTATTTTTGTGGTGGGGATGTGTGTGTGGTAAGAATAACTTCATCTTGTTTCTGGAAAAGTTGGGATTTTTTGTAAAACACTGGTGGATATTGCATGTTTTAAAGCAGTAAATATGGGGACCAACTCAATGCAACATATTCGTTTTTGAATAATATTTAAATGAGATACTCAACCACAAATATTGACACTCATACATCCATTTGCTTTCATATGTCTTAATGTGATTGTTTCTTATTGTTTATTTAGTACTGAAAATCCACATCTCTCAATATTCCCAGGTCAGATATATCAACAGTATCAGGCTCCAGGTGGATATCCTCCTCAGCAGCAATATGCCATGCAGTACACTGGTAATTTCTTTTTGTGGTTGTTTTTCACTCTTAAAGGCTAAGCACCAGCTATATGAAAGTGTTAAACAAATAAATACAGTTGAATTTGAGTTCCTAACTTGTGTTTATTGATAGTCGAAAAACATGTTATTTCTTACTAATTCAAGGAATAAGGTTTAAAAGACCGTTGATTCCCCCCCACCCCCCGCCCCCCCCCCCAAAAAAACACTGTTCGGAAACTCTAATAGGCGTCTTGCATGTGACGTAGATGGTGGACAACCACTCTAGAAGTTGCACTTAATTTAATGTCAAATGAAGAAAAGGTGTGTTGTTTGTGGCTGCAATAATTCAATGTACAGTGGGACATCTGTGCACAAATGGCCGAAAGATCCCAAAATATCCAGAAAATGGACTAAATTTGTCAACTTTAAACGGGCACTTTGGAAAGGACCAACCGCTCACTCTGTTATCTGTAGTGCTCATTTTACTGGTGCTTTTCCAACAATATGGGCATGTAAGGAAACCAATGAAAGGTGTTCAAGAGCCTCTGTATACATGGAGGTAAACAGGGTAAGTACACTTACGTCGCCTGTTTTAGTTGGTGTTAGATAACGTTGGCTTGCTAAACTTGGTGGCTCAGATTATACTAGGCTACATAGTTGCATTACGGAGGTTTATAGTGTCGGATGAATTCGAGTTCGACTTCGATCACATTTACAAGAATAACGGTACCTCTAAATTTGAGTTTAGCTTATTGCTAGGCTATTGTTATGAATAATGTTGGTTATTTAGCTAGCTAGATACTGTCATAACAGTTAGTCATAACGGTGTTTTACCGCAGCGTTGTTCAGCTGTTGTCCACCAGTTACGTCACGGTTGCGTTCAAGAACTTCCATAGCGAGCTCGGGTTTTTCCGTCAATTTTAAAAATAATGTCAGTTTTAAAGCAAATTAAGCATGCTATTTTCATTTTAATTCATACTTATATATGTCAGTAACTAAAGTAATGTGAAATATTCATGGAGGTCAATTAAGTGGTGCTTAGCCTTTAATAATTTTCTCACTGCCTGACTGTAGTGGTAAAAACAGTTCAAGTTCGTCCTATAGCCCCTTGTTTCCACTTTTAATTGTCTTTACCACGCAGGAGAGGACAGATTCAGTGTCAGACCCGCAGTTGGGTTCCAATGACTTTAAGGAGAGAGTTTGTTGCAGAATGTTGATGGTCATTTTATTACAAATAAATAGAAATACAAAATAAAGATGCAATGGGAGCATAAAATGGCATTAATAGCTGTTGGGCATGGCGGGTGGGCCCCAATGGCTGCAGGCCTTGTCACAAGCTAAAACAGTCTGCCACCTGTATCCCAACTGAGGTCAATGGCGGTATCGCTGGTCTGCCCTCCTCCCATCATGCACCTTTTTCTCTAATTTATAGGGTAGCACCCATCACCTATAGAGGGTGCACACTCACAAAAAAGCAAAAAACACAAATATCAACAAAATATCAAAACTTATTTGTGGCTCCTACAGCCCCACATTAACTTTATAGTGCAATGGCTCCTACACTGACATTCCATTCCAATTTCATTCAAATTTGTCTATCACTGTGATAAATGTAATCTCCATTAGTGTCTCTATGACATTTGCAGTGTGGTGTAGGTTAATTTTCCTCCACTGAGATTCATATTATTACTTGTACATACAAGTTTTAAATTGTCTTTTTGTTTAACATATTTTACTTCAAAATTGTACATTGTACTTCAGAATTCAAACATCCCCCACTGCTACAATGGCTAGAGCAAAGCACACAAGGACCCTTTTTGAAAAGATTGTGTGTGTGTTTTTCTCTTTTTCAGCAGGTTATACTCCTCAGCCTGGTGCCCCTCAGGCCCCACCTCCCCAGCAACAGTTCCAGAATTACCCCACACCCACATCTCAGGCTGCTGCACCAGGCTCTGCTCCTGGATTCAATACCCAGTCACAGGCTGCTGCTCCTCAGGCAGCTGGTCAGTACCCTCCAGGAGCATTTCCACCTCAAAACTACACCTCACAGGCTTCCCAGCAGCCAGCCAACTACAGCCTGCCTCCCACCTCTCAACCTGCCCCGGGGTATCAGCCCCGCCCAGGATATACCCCATCACCTGGTGCTACTCCTCCCCCTGGAGGCTCTAACCCCTACGCCCGAAACCGCCCCCCTTATGGCCAGGGTTACACCCAACCAGGCCCAGGCTACCGGTAAAACTTGGTTAACATGCAAATCCGGCTAGAGATCAGATCTGCTTCATCTCTCTGATTACAACATATAAAGCCTGAACAACCCATGATTGACATTGTGTTTTGTGTGTGATTGTGTGTGTGTGTGTGAGAGATACAGAAAGGAGAGCGAGAGTGTGTGACTAAAAAAAAGGAAGTGTGGGTAAAGGCAAAAAATAAGATCAGAAATTTAATTTCCTGTGTTTCCACAGAAGAGACCAAACGGTGTAGGGGAGTTAGATGTTTTAGGCTTTATGGAGGTGTGTGTGTGTGTGTGTGTGATTTTATCACTTGTCTTTTCATTGGTGTTATTGTATGTAAAATCATAAGTCTATTTTCTGTTGAAACACTAGATGTAATCACACCTGAAATAAATGTTTGCTTAGTTATATTTTCCCCATTCTCTCCATCTTCTCTTCCTCTTCTTTGTTTTCACTAATACCAGACTGGCCCTATACAGTGACACAAGTCATTTCTGTATAAATTGTAACATTTGGTTTCTGAAGGTGAATAAAATTTGGAGATTGAATATTTTTGTGTTGTGTTTGTTTTATATAGATTAGCATTTGTGCTTTTATTACTTTGGCTGTCTTTAAAAAAATAGGTACACATTTTTTGTATCTAGTTCCTCTCAGGGATTAACCCATGCATAAATAATCAAAAGATTTGCAAAAAAGATCATTTATTTTCTCTTGCGTGGTCACAAATTAACCCCAAACATTCCAGGATACAAAAACACACAATTTGTTGAAGACCAACTGTCTTAGTACTAGTATATAACACAAAATATATATTAAATCAATACATAAACACTGTAATAAAACTGCATTTTAGAAGCCCAGACGGCAAAGTATGAGCCACTGGACTTCTGAAGAAAACATATCTAATTTGAGTGATTTCCACACACATTCCTGTTTTTCCATAAGGACTGATACTAATGGATAAGTCAACAGTTACATTCTTTATTTCTCAGACAACTTGTGCATGTTGATTTCAAGTGCCTATTTATTTAAAGTTTTATAATAAAGTCTAATACTGCATGGACAATATCAGAAATAGCATATATGGAAAAAAAGCATTGCATATATCTGTCGCAGCTGCACAATTGTGTCATTTTGTGCTTGGACCTTATGCCACCACTTATTTTAGTTTTCAATAAAGCACTTGTATTATATCCAGCCCTTTTGATAAATAATATATATCAACCTGTCAGGGAGCCTGCTACCCCATTCTTCCATAAACTCCTTGATTTCTTTACATTATTCTCTCTAAATGTGCAATATATATATTCTGCTTATAAATAGTATAAAGTATTGTATGTGCTGTTGCATAATAAAGATACATGGTAGGATTTTCTTTATGCTTCTCTGCTTATTGTACATATTTACAATGTTTCATGTGTCATCACTACCAAAGTATACAGTCTTCTCAAGTTATCAGGCAACGACAGGCATCCTACCATGATCCAGGAATAGGGACTCCGCACTCATACCAGGCTACATAGTTGATGTTAGAGCTTCCACCAATCTTTCCAAACTTCACTGGCTCCTGACGAACAGCCCGGAAGTAGCCTGAAGAGATATTGCTGAGTTATTTTTGCAGTATATTTTGAGTGATGTGGGGTTTTAAAGCAAAGAATCATGCAATATACTGACCATACAGGGGCACTTTGCAGTTTTATAATTACACACTATTATACATTTGTTGCCCAGTATACTTTATATTCTCGCCTTCATGCTGTTCTTCAATGGTCAGAACACCCACAGGAACACCACAAAGCAGGTACTGAGCGCTGTAGTTACACTGACGTGGTCGTGTTGTGCTGAGTGGATCAGACACAGTAAATCTACAGTTTTCCTGTATGGTCAGTGTAGCTGAGAGATTGGACAGTGAGTGTAGAAACAAGGAGGTGATCATAATGTTATGGTTGATCTGTTTATATATGGATAGATTTATAATAGGTTAATGCAGTCTGAGTTAATCATTTACAGAAAGTAAAGAAAAAGCAATGCTGTTTAGAAAGTGCTTTGCCTGCATTTTTCTTTAAAAAAAATGTATATACTGGAATATATCAGAGATATCACTGTACTTTGAATCACTGAACTGAAAATGGCATAACTATTGTTTCTGAGAAATGCTTCACACGCATACAGGATGCATACAGCTTTGTTCACAATTTGGCCTATATCAATATAGCTCAGATCCTTACCCTCTTGTTCACGCTAGAAGCTGAAAAAGCATTATATATATATATATATAATGCTTTTTCAGCTTCTATATATATACAGGGGTTGGATAATGAAACTGAAACACCTGGTTTTAGACCACAATATAATTAATTAGTATGGTGTAGGGCCTCTTTTGCGGTCAATACAGCGTCAATTCGTCTTGGGAATGACATATACAAGTCCTGCACAGTGGTCAGAGGGATTTTAAGCCATTCTTCTTGCAGGATAGTGGCCAGGTCACTACGTGATGCTAGTGGAGGAAAACGTTTCCTGACTCACTCCTCCAAAACACCCCAAAGTGGCTCAATAATATTTAGATCTGGTGACTGTGCAGGCCATGGGAGATGTTCAACTTCACTTTCATGTTCATCAAACCAATCTTTCACCAGTCTTGCTGTGTGTATTGGTGCATTGTCATCCTGATACACTGCACCGCCTTCAGGATACAATGTTTGAACCATTGGATGCACATGGTCCTCCAGAATGGTTCGGTAGTCCTTGGCAGTGACGTGTCCATCTAGCACAAGTATTGGGCCAAGGGAATGCCATGATATGGCAGCCCAAACCATCACTGATCCACCGCCATGCTTCACTCTGGGCATGCAACAGTCTGGGTGGTACGCTTCTTTGGGGTTTCTTCACACCGTAACTCTCCCCGAATGTAGGGAAAACAGTAAAGGTGGACTCATCAGAGAACAATACATGTCTCACATTGTCCACAGCCCACTGCTGTGGAGCTCATGACGGACAGTTCTGTTGGAAACAGGAGAGGTGAGGTGCACATTTAATTCTGCCATGATTTGGGCAGCTGTGGTTTTATGTTTTTTGGATACAATCCGGGTTAGCACCCGAACATCCCTTTCAGACAGCTTCCTCTTTCATCCACAGTTAATCCTGTTGGATGTGTTTCGTCCTTCTTGGTGGTATGCTGACATTACCCTGGATACCGTGGCTCTTGATACATCACAAAGTCTTGCTGTCTTGTTCACAGATGCGCCAGCAAGATGTGCACCAACAATTTGTCCTCTTTTGAACTCTGGTATGTCACCCATAATGTTGTGTGCATTGCAATATTTTGAGCAAAACTGTGCTCTTACCCTCTGCTAATTGAACCTTCACACACTGCTCTTACTGGTGCAATGTGCAATTAATGAAGATTGGCCACCTGGCTGGTCCAATTTAGCCATGAAACCTCCCACAATCCTTTTCTGACTCACTCCTCCAAATCACCCCAAAGTGGCTCAATAATATTTAGATCTGGTGACTGTGCAGGAGATGTTCAACTTTACTTTCATGTTCATCAAACCAATCTTTCACCAGTCTTGCTGTGTGTATTGGTGCATTGTCATCCTGATACACGGCACTGCCTTCAGGATACAATGTTTGAACCATTGGATGCACATGGTATTACTGGTGCAATGGGCAATTAATGAAGAATTGCCACCAGGCTGGTCCAATTTAGCCATAAGACCTCCCACACTAAAATGACAGGTGTTTCTGTTTCATGGTCCAAACCCTGTAGATAGATAGATAGATAGATAGATAGATAGATAGATAGATAGATAGATATCTGTGTTTGTGTTTGGCAGATTATTTCTTTATTGTAATAATGCTTCTTGGCAATAAATCTTAAACCGTTGGTAAGCCTGTTAATTTCCCTTTTAAATGGTGCCACATTTGTAAGGAGCATGCATTTGTGGGATGAGTAGAGCTGAGGTTGCGCCCATGAAAAATTTGCTGTATCCTCTCTGCCAATGCCAAACTGCTTATTCTGCCATTGACTCATTTGGTGTTGGGTGTACAGTATGAGTGAAGTTTGAAGAAACTACATATTGGCAATTTAACAATTTATTAATTTAACAAACAGGAGCCTCAGTAGCGTGTGGAAGAACCATACACAGCCACAATAGCTTAGCACCTCCTCCTCATGCTGTTCACACACTGCTGTGGGATGGCATCACATTTTTCAACCAGCATTTGTGGCAAGTCAGCCAATGTGGTTGGGCACAAACGGCACACCCAAGCTCATCCCACAAGTGTTCAATGGGGTTGAGGTCAGGACTGCTGGCAGGCCATTCCATCCTCTCCACTCCCAAATTCTGGAGGTAGTCTCTGATAAGGTCTGTCAGGGTGAGCGTTGTTATTTCCAGCATTCACTGTGTCTTTTAGACACTTAGACCCTACAATCCAACTGCTGTAGGCAGAGTCTGGACTCATCGCTGAACATAACGTTCCTTTACATGTTCAGGTTACAGTGCACGTGTAGCCAACAAGGGTGCAAAATGCCATACATTTCAATATTCTACTATCGTAATGCATTCCAAGAACAAATGAAGCTGCTTTATATACAGGTGCTGATCATAAAAGTAGATTTATTTCAGTAATTCCATTCAAAAAGTGAAACTTGTATATTATACTCATTTATTACACACAGACCAGAGACGATTGCTCTAAGACTGCAAGGGAAGCTCAGCTTCCCCTAAAATGTCAAAAAATAAGTGATCAAATATACACTATTGTGTGTACATGTCATTGAATAAATATGCACTACAACGCGCTCAACTTTTGTTCAGAATCAGCTTTTTTTCAGCTTTCCTCTCAATCATTACTGGAGCACAGAGTTCAATAGCAAAGCAACGAAGTGCAGCGAAACAAGACGAGTCATTGGAAACTTTCTTAATCCTCTTAGCGGCATTTTCTTTGTTAAAAACGACTAGCAATAAATCGAGCTTCTATTTCTGGTGAGTTTTTTGTAGCTGCTTGTGTTTGGAGACACCAGTCAAGTCCCTGGAAACGTGGAAAAGACGCCTGGTTGGTACGACAGGGTCATAGATCATTTTCTTGAAAAGGAACGGAGGGTAGAGTTTACGTATAAATAAACCGACAAATTTTATGATGTAGGCCGAAATTGAGCTTCCCCTCCTTGAAAGACCAGCATCCGCCACTGACACAGACTGATATATAAGCTAATTAACTCAAAACACCTGCAAAGGCCTTTAAATGGTCTCTCAGTCTAGATCTGTAGGCTACACAATCATGGGGAAGACTGCTGACTTTACAGTTGTCCAAAAGACGATCATTGACACCTTACACAAGCAGGGCAAAACACCAAAGAGCTCTGTGTCCAAGCACATTAATAGAGAGGTGAAGGGAAGGATAAGAAGCAGTAAAAAAAAGTGTACAAGCAATAGGGATAACCACACCATGGAGAGGATTGTGAAACAAAACCCATTCAAAAATGTGGGGGAGATTCACAAAAACTGGACTTCAGTTGACTGTGCCAGCCAACTCCTTTGACCTTAACCCCATAGAAAATCTATGGGGTATTGTGAAGATGCAATACACCCAACCCAACAATGCAGAAGAGCTGAAGGCCACTATCAGAGCAACCTGGGCTCTCATAACACCAGAGCAGTGCCACAGACGGATCAACTCCATGCCACGCTGCACTGCTGCAGTAATTCAGGCAAAAGGAGTCCCAACTAAGTATTGAGTGCTGTACATGCTCATACTTTTCATGTTCATACTTTTCAGTTGGCCAGCATTCCATTTTCAAATTTTCTGAGATACTGAATTTGGGGTTTTCCTTAGTTGTCAGCTATAATCATCAAATTAAAAGAAATAAACACTTGAAATATATCAGTCTATGTGTAATGAATGAGTATAATATACAACTTTCACTTTTTGAATGGAATTACTGAAATAAACCTTTTCATGATATTCTACTTTTATGAACAGCACCTGTATAAGTGTGTAAGTATTTGCTTTTGTGTTTAAAAAAAAAAAAACTATATATACCTTCTTTGGGTGGTAACTGGTGTGGCTGCAGTGGGCCACCAGTCCGTCCATCCAGAAAAGAATCAACAAATTGACAGTGGTCCTCTCCATAACCAGTCTGGTCCCCTATGTTATAAAACTTTCCTACAGAGACACACAGATTGCATAGAAATTTGATAATAAGTTGGCAACTCACTGCATGCTCAGAGAAGGCTTGTTGAACAATTGTTGAAATAAGCCTTTAGTAGAATTTAGTTTTTGTAAGCATGTAGGTGTTATGTAGAACCTTTTAGAAAGTTTTGTTTGGAGACAAGCCATACTGACCTTTGAGAGTATCACTCAAGTAAATCTTGTATCTGAGTGAGTTACACAGCTGAATGCCCACAAACTTGCGATACCAGGTGCGTTTCACAAACTGTCTTCCATTGCATTCTGAGTATGAATCTGCTTTAAATGGGAATGATGACCAGATGGCAGTTTTACCTGCAGGAAAGACAGAACAGACCATAGTACTGAGACAAATATTGTATTTTTTTTCAGCAGTAGGTGAAAAAAACAATATCTGGCCTTAAAATGGCTAATGACTGAAGAAATTATTTTTATGTGAACATGCTGTTATTGAACCATATTTGGATGTCACATGAAATATCAGGATATTTACCTGTGGGGATGTCACTTACACGAGGGTCAGCTGTAAGATACAAAAAATGACATCACTGCAATCGTAATGTAAATACATACATTTTATATTACATCATTGCCAGAATGAAATGTGAATCAGATTATGGTTGGCAAGTACTGATTGGCCAAGTGATGCTCAAAAATAAAAAGATATCTAATGTAAATAGGAAAACTATCTCATCCCCTCTCCCTGTTCTGAAGACTTACAACTGTCATAAGTTGTTTGCACGAAGGTACACAGTTTAGCATAATGAGGTGAAAAAATAATTTTTTAGTCACATTTGAATTTTCATCACAGGATAAAATGGAAAACTATTTGCACCATAAACTCTAATTGAAGTTATATAATGATATAATTGTGGGAGTAGGACCACACCCTGTGAGCTCATGTCATTTCCGTGTTGGACAATATTGCCATCATTAAGCCCACCATTGTTGTTGTGTTTCCCCACATTGGTTCTGAAACCTCACCTCTACCTCTGCCACCGGCGCGGCCCAGAGCCTCCCATTATCTTAATTTCTGACAGCTATGGGACAGGCTCGTGATCAGCCGTTGTCATGCCTGCTTCCCCACTGCTACAAACTTTTAAACACACCTGCTCCTGCTACAGGGCTGCATACCTCCACTGCTGGTATGGGGCCTTGAGCCTCATAGCCCCTGCCCAGCAATGTGATGACGTCACATCCTCCTCTCTCCTGACTCAACGCCAATGCTGGAGCAATTCCTCACCTTCCCATTACTCTTCCTGGTTGTGTGTGAGATGGAAGGCATTAGCCTCAATGTCTTATTGTTGTCTTTGTTGTCTCACCAATCTTGGCACATGCTTTTCCCCATCTAGGCATCTCTGCCATCCTTGAGTCAACTTTTTACCCTGCCACCTTGCTTCAGGTATTGTTTGATTCAGGTTTCTGATTCACAACCATGCTGCCTTCTCTCTTTTTCCCTGCTCCTGTGGTACTGTCAGTTCCCTTATTGCGTTGAGCAACCACTACCCCTTTGTTGCTGCGGCACTCTGAGGAATTACCCATAACGCCATCTACTTTCACTCTAGAAATTTTGTCATCATCATAATCAATAAAGATCTTTCAGTTCACTCAACCTAATGCTATTCCTCTATCGTCTTGCACAGCACTCATTCACGCACTAGTTTAAGGCAGTCCATTCATGGACTCACTAACCCCTTTTTAATCACCTACTCCAGAAAACCAACCTCTGCCAAACTACTTCTCAACCTGACTATTATGTAGCACTAAACGACTAGCATTCCTGTCATTTTTGGGGTTTATATGCATTCATAAGCCACCCTGAATTCTTTCCCAAAATCTTCTGAGTTCACCACCCATTTCAGCCTTTATGGGCGTGGTCTGTACTAGCAAATGCATTTTAATATGATTTATTCATACACAGATCATACGAGTATTTTGTTCTGGCATGTGAAGACACAATGTTTCTTGTCTCTTTTCCAACTGTTTACAGGGTAAATAATCGGAACCTGCTGTCACTGCATGCGAGCTGAGGACATATTTATTAAAGTACTCTCCTTGTCTGAAAATGTGAGTCCCAAATGTCTCCCTACACCCTTCGTAAAGCATAGTGTCGGGTTATACTGGGTTCAGTATAATTAGTTTTTTATGTGATGTGCACTACGTAGGTAGGGAGGCTCTATCTTGGAACACATCTTAAGCTCCTCTGACTGTTATAACTCTGTTTACATGACACGGATAAATGGGTCAGTGGTCCATACATATATTTATTTTACTTTAACGTTTTAACATTATTCATTCATTCATTCATTGTCTGAAACCACTTATCCAATTCAGGGTTGAGGTGGGTCCAGAGCCTACCTGGAATCACTGAGCACAAGGTGGGAACACATGCCAGTGTGTGAGGGGGCTCCAGTGCTCTACAGTGCGACACACACACATTAACACCTACGGACACTTTTGAGTCGCCAATCCACCTACCAATATGTGTGTTTGGAAACCGGAGCACCCGGAGGAAACCCATGTGGACACGGGGAGAACACACCAAACTCCTCACAGACAGTCACCTGGAGCGGGACTCGAACCCACAACCTCCAGATCCCTGGAGCTGTGTGACTGCAACACCGTGCTGCCCGTTTTAACATTATTTCAACACTAAAAGTGTTGACACAAAGAATAACACAATTTTAATATTTGAGCTTCAAATAAAGCACATATATTAGACTGGAGGAATACATAATTGAGGATACCACAACAGGCTATGTCAATATTAATATTAAAACTAATTATATGGCATAGCTACAATTTGTATAACTCTGAGCTTTATCCAAAAAATCAGTGTACCTCTCTTTATTTATTTATTTTTTGTTGTTATTTGTTGTTGTTTAACATTAATTATACAGATACAAATAAGAATTATTGTTCACCAGTTACAATGTATTGGCCACAAGTGCCCAATTCTGAGTTCATGCAATAATTTGCTGACTTTCAATCAGAGTAGGTAAGTTCATTCTGATAAAATAATTGTTGGAGATTTTAATATTTACCTTGAAAATCATAAGATCCACTGAGAAAACCATTTGTATATCTTCTTCACTCACATACACTGCAGGGGAAATACTCAAATACAGATACAACTGTTCAAATTAAGGGATTCCTGGAGCTATGACTCTAATTCTTACTGGGCCCAAGATTTGTGGTTCCTGTTTCCCTCCCATCATCAATTTCTCAGCTTCACAGCCACACAGACTGATGAGGTGGGCATTTACTTTTACCCTAAACAGAAGTGCTCATTGTTAACACTACTTTCCTAACTCAGCTATTAGCATAGTTGTTACATGATGCATTCTACTAGTATACACTTACAAATTCATCATCAATTCTTCTTTTTATTGTTTTTCTTTGTTGTTAGTCAGAGCACCCCTTTTGAATTGTGGATCTTCTTAAGATTTTTTTCTAATTTACTGCATGAACTTTTCTTTGCTCAATTAGGGCTAGTACATGGAATCCTGTAAAACAGCCTGTAACAACACTACTTATAAAAATGTGCTCTATAAATAAAGTTTAATTGAATGTAAATATAATTGTTTTGCGGTTTGACTTGGACAGCCAGGAATAAAACACAGGGTTCACCATATACAACATAAAAAGAGTCTGGACTTCATACCAGATTCTGTGTTGAAAGTGACTGGCTCGCTGGCTGGGCCTAAACCTAGCTCGTTCTTAGGTGTGACTGTGAACTGGTAACTGAAACATAAAATAAACATAGAAGTTCAGTCACTCTGTTATACAGCACAAATCTGAAAAGGAATCTGTATCAGACAGCTACACATGTATACCTGCTCTCTGGTTTTAAGTTTTCCACAGCTGTGTGTGTCTGATTAGTTGTCAGAACAGACTCTTCTTTTCCATGTGGACCCTCGGTGAAGGATGTGACCTCATATTCTGTTGAAACAAATAATGTAAGTGAACAATTCATTTTAGATTCTTTTCATGTTGTCTCATAGGCATAAATGTACAGTTAAACTTATTATAGTATTTCATAAGCCTAATAACAGTATGGAGCTGTCAAGTGTAAAGTAAAAATAAGAATTGCTTAGAATAATCCAAACCTGGTAGTTATTTAGTAGCTTTAAAAGCAAATAATGACTGTCACTTTTTTTTTTCTTCTTGGTTAATACACTTTTCTTCAAAAACATATGAGCTACTCTTAGGATTACTGTGGTGGTCAGTTATTTAAGTAAATTAGCTTATTACCTTTAGTTTCATTGTCAGGTTTCTCCCAGTCGAGTATGACAAAAGAGGAGCATCCCTCCACGGTGACCACAGTGAGGTTAGCGGGAGGGTTTTTGGGTGGAGCAGTGGCATTTATGTCTACACTCTCCTCATCAGGAAAGTAGCTGAGCGATTGTGTGATAGAACAAGGCTCTTGTGGACGCTTACCTGTCTTATAGATCACATGAGGGGCTGGAGATACCACAAATAAGAGATGAGAAACAGTTACCGTAGGCATAATCACAACTCATATTTTCTTCAAGTCATAACATATTCTTCAGATATGGAGAAGTAGATAATTATTTTCAACTGTTTTCACTTTTAAAATAATAACTTTCAAGGAGCTCCCAGTTTAATAGATGTAACCCCACCTTAACACAAGTTTTACATTCATAATAATTATGCAATAATAAACGAGAGGGAGTTCTATAACGTGAGATATTGGCACTGGTGTGCTGCAAATGAAGATCAGTACACCAGTGCCAATATTTCACGTTAAAGTACAAACCTTGAGTGTATGATTGCAATTATAACAGAGTTCGTTATTGCTGTTTATTACTAGGTTTTAAGATAAAGAAGCTCGTGAAAATTTGTTTATTTATCAACCTTCTGTGAGGAAAAATAGTTCCATTCAGTCACACATTCCTTTTTGCTCTTGTCAACGAACTCTGGATCTGTAATTTGTGCAATGTTAAACCCGTTTAAATCAGGACAGAAGCAGAGATAAATGCATCAAGTCAATAAAATGTCATGGTTTAACCATTGTCTACAGCAGATTCAGATCATAGTGATATCATACACTAAACTATGCCAAGTTTTCTCTGTTTAAGTACAAAATCTTTTAGAGTACCGCTTCAAAGCCATGCTGCGGAGCTGGTGAATGAGCAGCGGAGAAAAAAGACACACCCACGATCACAGAAACCACATAGACACGTTCATTCGTTCATTCATTATCTGTAACCGCTTATCCAGTTCAGGGTCGCGGTGGGTCCAGAGCCTACCGGGAATCATTGGGCGCAAGGCGGGAATATACCCTGGAGGGGGCCACATAGACACAGCAATTAGCTATTTTTTTATATTATTTATTTAACTCTTACTTAACTCTTTACTCTGTTCAAAATAATGTGCGCAACCGGAAAATGAACCTGTTCCCTGTTGAGTGAAAAAGTCCAGGCACAGCTCTTGTAAACGTTTGCATCGTTGCTAGGTTACATGTATTTTGCGGAGTGAAAGAACTTTGGTCAGAGTGCCATTATCGTATAATATCGGCACTCCTAGAACGTATCTCAACCAATCACATTGCAGGGTCGGGACTAACTGTGGTATAATAATAAATACGTGGGGCCACATCAGTATGATCCAAGGCTGTTGTTGAACAGTAATGTCCCTAAGTTACAGTTCAAGCATCTCCCTATAGAGAGATGGAGGACGTAAACATCATCCTGCTCTGGTCCTGACTTCAGCTGGTGTCAAGTTAAAATGGGCTCCTGATATAGTGCCTGACGTTGTAGTAGCCATAGTAGTCGCCTCTATTATTTTCAGGTGTCGGTAAGACTAGGGCAGTTCCGGTAGGCTGTATGGTAGAACAGAGGTAAGGTCTGCCATGGGCTAAGAAGAAAGGGGTGTGTTTAGCTGAAGAGTGAACACTTACAGTTGTGTTCAAAATAATAGCAGTGTGTTTAAAAACATTAGTTAAGCACAAAATCTTAGTAGTTTTTATTTCCATGCATTGGGAAAATTACATACTCTTTTCCAAATCAAAACATGAAGAGAAATGTATATAATTTTTAACTACTTTACAGAAAATACCAAAAAATGAACACTGGGCTGTTAAAAAAAATAGCAGTATCTGCATTTGTCTTTACTAACTAAAAATATGTACTCTTTTTTTAGGATTTAGCATTGCTGTGAATCACTAACCTAATATTTAGCTGAATAACCAGTTTTAGAACTGCTTCACATTTGTGTTGCATAGAGTGAAACAATTTCTGGCACCTGTCAACTGGTATTCCAGCACAGGATGCTTTGACTACATCCCACAATTCATTTGCATTTCTTGGTTTTGCCTCAGAAACTGCATCTTTGGTGTCACCCTACAAGTTTTCTATCGGATTAAGGTCCGGGGATTGGGCTGGCCACTCCAGAACCTCAATTTTGTTGGACTGGAACCAAGATTTTGCTCATTTACTAGTGTGTTTATGGTCGTTGTCTTGTTGAAACACCCATTTCAAGGGCATTTCCTCTTCAGCGTAAGGCAACATGACCTGTTCAAGTATTCTGATATATGCAAACTGGTCCATGATCCCTGGTATGCGATAAATAAGCCCAGCACCAAATTAAGGGAAACATGCCCATATCATGATGCTTGCACCACCATGCTTCACTGTCTTCAGAGTGTACTGTGGCTTGAATTCAGAGTTTGGGGGTCGTCTGACGAACTGTCTGCAGCCCTTGGACCCAAAAAGAACAATTTTACTTTCATCAGTCCACAATATGTTTCTCCATTTCTCTTTAGGCCAGCTGATTTGTTCTTTGGTAAATTGTATCCACTTCAGTACATGTCTTTTTTTTTTAACAGTGGGACTTTTGCTAATAGATTAGTTTCACACAGGCGCCTTCTAACTGTCACAGTACTCACAGATAATTTGAAACTGTCTTTGATCATCCTGGAGCTGATCATTGACTCAGCCTTTGCCATTCTGGTTATTCTTCAATCCATTCGAATGGTAGTCTTCCATTTTCTTCCACGTCTCTCTGGTTTTCCTCTCCATTTTAAAGCATTGGAGATCATTTTGGCTGAACAGCCTATTATTGTCTGCACTTCTTTATAAGTTTTTAATCAAAGCTCGCTGTTCTTTGGAACAATGTCTTGATCGACCCATTTTTCTCAGGCTTTCAAAGAGAAATGCATGTAGAGCATGTGCTGGCTTCACCCTTAAATAAGGGACACCTGATTCACACCTGTTTCCTCACAGAATGCTTGACCTCACTAATTGAACTCCACGCTGCTATTATTTTGAACACACCCCTTTCAATTAATTATGCAAATACACAGACTCAAGAGCATGCATATAATGAATGCTGAGTCTGTTGGTTTTCTAAGAATCTACTGCACCAACTGTTACATTGTTTGTCATGTGGTAATATAATTTATACCAAAACAGTGATTACCTGGTTAGTCATATTGGACTGCTATTATTTTGAACACAACTGTATGTAGTAAGCAAATTCAACGTGTTCCCATTCCACGCCAGTATTTGGCCAACTGCTCTTTAATGGATCCGTTTGCACATTCAATAATTCTGTCTGACATAGCATGATATGATGTTCAGGTTTTTCATATTGCAAGTTTTGAGCACAATTCTTTTACCAAATCTGAGTCAAACTGTCGATCAGTGGTCTGAATGAAGACTGAGGCGATTCCATGACAGCTGATGTCTTCAAACATGCATTTTGCTACTGTTCTTGTTCGCGAATCCGGAAGAGGATACAAGTTCATGAATTATGTAAAGTAATCCATTACAACAAGCAAGTACCGGTTCCTTTTTTTTTATTGAGCGAGTGACAGTTCTGTTAGGTCAGCTGTTATCTTTTCAAAGGGCCTGGTAGTAAAAACGTTTTTCATTGGACCCTGCTGATGAGGAGTCCATTGTACTTTACAAGCAGTGCACTGCAAGCACCATTCTGCAATGTCTCTCAACATGAGTGGCCAGTAGCATCGGCACAGTGCCGCTGTAGTGTTCTCTATGCACTGAAATGACCAGTGAGTGTATGGCCATGTAAAGTCTCAAAAACTTCTTGTTGCAAACTACAAGACCTCACCTGGAGGAGGCCTAACCTTAAAACACAGAACTGAGTGAACCAATAAACCACTGAGTAAGTCTGGGAAAGTCTTTCCAAAAGTAACGCAAAACAGGTGAGTAGGCGTTAAGCTTGGCATATGAAGGCCTACTACCAGCCAAAACCCAGTCAATAACTATGTACAACACAGGGTCATCTCTCTGGGCTTGCATAATTACTGCATCATGCACTGCACTGCATATCAGGGAACAGATGATCCCTCTGAGTGTGTGAAGTGGAGGGAACTGGCTGAGTCTCAGGTACGGTAGCAGCCACTGACAGTGCAGAGGAAGACACATGAATATGTGGGTGCAACAGTTCTGTGGGAAATTTCTCCAGCTCTGTCTGGGTGTAAACTGAATAGAGGGGTACACAATGACTTTTCATTGCCTTAACAGAGTTATCACGATTGTTCTGGCAGTCGGCATTGGCGTGTTTCAGTCCTTGTCTGTATTCGATAGTCCAGTTATATAGGTAAATTTTGAGAGCCTACCTTGTTCAAAGACCTGTGGGGTCACAATCTAATGGCATTTATCATGGACCAGTGATCCATCCAGTGGCCACAAGTGTAATATTGTACTTTGTGGGTTCTGTGGGTAGTGTTGACATGGAAAACCAATGAAAGTCAAGCACACAAACGAGCTCTTTCTCGATACTTTTATATTATTTAGACACCAGAAAAGTGCAACCACACCAACCACAGACGGTCCTCACGCTCTCACTCTCTCTCTCTCTCTCTTGCTCTCTTTTTTTTTTTTAGGTTAGGTGTTGCGGTGGCTCCAGAGCCCACCCAGAATCACTGGGCACAACATAATTACACACCCTGGACAGAGCACCAGTCCATCAGAAATAATCAACTGAGACAGGGCTTGAATCCAAAACCCCAGGACCCTGGGGCTGTGTGACAGCAATACTCCTTCTTGTGACACAGTGTTGCCCTATTTTCTCAACTTGGTCTCCTTGTTATTTCTTTCTTCATTTTTTTACACTTAACAAGATTGTCTGCATCAACTTTATAGAAATTACTCAGTGTAATTTTGGCTTGTTAAAATATTTCTGCAAATCCAGCATCTGGTAGAAACCTTGCATAATTTATGCTATTCTGAAGCTAACGGGCAAAACACACAAATACGGGTTCCTAATAAACTGAGAACTTCAAGGACTCTATAGACGGAGCAGAGGCCTAATAAATAATATTCATAACAGTGCAGCAAAATCTTACCTATGAAGCGATTCTTCCCCATGGTGTCCTTATCATTGTCAGGAAATGATTTGAATATAGATGAATTGTCCCCTGTTTCAAAACGGCTGCCTAGAAAATATAAGTACACATACAGATAAAGAAAAGATGGAGAAGAAAGACATTTGACGGTAGTATTCTGTTTTGATGCATGAAATATTTTGGTCAGTGCAACAATGTTTAGCTGTGATCAAACAGCTAAATTAACAGTAAAAAAAAACAGTAAATTAACCAGATAAGAGCCTCTATCTATTATCTTGTCTGTAAGCGTTTATCCAGTTCAGAGTTGTGGTAGGTCCGGAGCCTACCCGGAATCATTGGGTGTAAGGCAGGAACACACCATGGAGAGGGTGCCAGTCCTTCACAGGGTGACACACACACACACACACACACTTTTGAGTTTTGTTTTTGGACTGTGGGAGGAAACCGGAGCACCTGTCCGCCACTATGAGAACACAACAAACAGTTTGGACTTGAACCCACAACGTCCAGGTCCCTGGACTTGTGTAACTGTGACACTACCTGCTGCGCAACTGTGCCGCCTTCCCTACCTAATGTATCTGAGCTAAATCTCTACTTTTTTACTGAAGTTTAATTTAATTTTTAGTTTCTTTTCAGGTGCTAAGCAGTTTATAAATGCTTGGCTGCACTGCTGTTGAGGGCTAAATGGTAATTACTTACCGTTTACAGCAAAAAAAGGGGTAGTTGTTGATGCTGGTTTAATATAGACAGGCTTTTCTGTGGAAGGAGCAATCTGGGGTTTCTGAATTGGCAGAGATTCCACTTGCTTCAGATCAGTTTTTTTATCTGCCAAGTCATAAAGAAATTGCAATTTGTGAATGGTCAGGAGATGTCATTATGTTCATATGCAATGTTAAAAATAAGGTCAGCTTTGAAGTTGAAACTTATAATGAACTGAAGAATGTATGATTTGTTGTTTTGCCCTTACTTTTAATGTTTCCCTTTTGCACCAGGTTTTGCTTGCTAGGCGTCAAGGATTGGGAATTCACATGTGATTCTGAAAAACAAATGATCTGGATAAGCATTTCAACACTCTCCCATCACACTACAAGTAACAGCTGCAATTGAAGTATCCTTAGCATGTTTGGAATATTGAAACATTACAAAGCAACAACAGTGTGCCTGAGAATGCAAATCCAAGTATGACTGTTAGTATAATATTTGTGAATGGATGATATTTTAGGTCAGTTAAGGTGTGCTTTAAAATACTGCTAACTAATTCACCAGTGTCTATGATTACTAAATCTTGACCAAATATCCTGCCACTACAGAACAGCAGAATGTGTAACAGCCAAGTGTATAAACTGGAATAAAGAAATGTTCATAAAGTAGTGTGCTCCAACTGCAGAGGAACTGAATTGGAGACTGGAGCTCTCAAGTTCTACATGTTTCTGTATGCCACCAAATCAGTGTCCTCACAATAGGAGTATTGTGTCTATTCCAGGCAGGAAGCGATTATACTGGACAGTCCTTGAGCACTAGAAATGCTGCCAGAATTTTTAAAGAGACAGTACCCTAAAAAATAAAAAGTATTTACACCCCACTCATAAGGAACAGTTTGGTTTATTGTTATCTGTGAATCTGTTACAGATATTTTGTGCTGTATCATAGCTATTTACATTCAGGAAGAGAAAAAGTAAATAGCATATTTACCACAGCCATTGGATCTACATTGTCAATAGCTTTTCTTCTAAAAAGGAACAGTGTGAAGAAGTAAATAAGAAATTAAATGAAAGAGGGTTGTTTGTCTTCAACACTTGGCCATGTTTTATCAGTGACAGATTTGTCATCATCCCCCACATAGCCTCTGGAAATGTTTTTTTGACATGAACAACAGATAAGTGTTGTCTTTGGCCACAAAGACATATTTGGCTACAGCCGTGTGGGAACCAGCCTCATTTTCAGAGAGATCCTGTATGTTTGGCATTACTGTATTAATAACTGTACTAATAACATTTAAAATTGGCCTCATCACTTGTTTGTGTGTGTGTGTGTAAGTAATTGAGCAAAATAGGGACAGAAGGTGCGAGACAGACCATTTTTGGGGTTGCTGAAAACAGGTAGTGATTTCTAAATTACCATTTATCTTTCCGTGCTGTTTAGAAGGTAGGTGCAAACGCTTACGCTTTTCACCACTGTATGCTAAGGTAAAAAGAAAAACTTTTATTAACTTACAGTACCAGTCAAAACACATTCCAGAAATTTGAAAAGATAAAATACAGAAACAGCATTGTAAAATAATTTAGGATGAACTGAGCATTGTTAGTACTCAATATGATGCAGTTGAATACACAAAAAAGAAAGAGTTAGAAGATCAGAAGTAGCATAATCATACATAGTGAATTTCCATTTAACAATTTCAGCTTTCTATTCTCTGTAATGGCTCTTATGAGAATTAATAAGCTGTTCTAAAGAATTACCACAGAAGAGATGCAGAATAGGAAACAGACCTCTGGTTATTGGTATTTGTGTGTGTCTCCCTGCAGAGAGCATACTATAAATCAGCTGTGTTTCGATTTTACTTTGACAGCCCCCCAAAAAATACCCTAGAAATTTGCAACATTGAGCACATGTGGAAAATGTGACCAACAAACTCCCCCACACAAGTAAACACAGATGGAAGTAGAGCAGTGTAGCACGACACAGTTAAGCCAAAAAGTTTAAATACACCTATGCTATAGACATCCAAACTTAATTTTTTACACCTCCACACATGTGGTGTTACCGTGCATTTATTTTGTCAAGACAAATAGGGCATCAACTTTGTTCACATCAGAGATTAAGATATAAATATTGATTAAACACTAAATTAATTAAAGATTCATTTAAGCTTAATATAGCAGATTTTTATGGAGAGAGATTAGTCTCAAAATACAAATGCATAAATGTTAATTCACAAATGAAACACGAGTCACAAATATGTTTCACTACTCACAAATGAATACTTCCCAATTTGTGTCTCACCGTCTCTAATTTGTACAAATACAGTTACATTCATAAACATATGTTTTTGATAGATATATTATAATTTTATGCGAATATAAATACATTTGTTTAAATTTACATTGCATATCTTTGTAAAGTCGAAGTCTCAAATTTAAAATGTATTTGTAAACGGTTGAATCTGCATTTGTGGGTCAAGCCACTCACGTGTTATCTGTGACGTGCCTTTGTTCATTTCATCTCACGAGTTTGCGGATTTTGAGACTTTCCTTTTGCATTTCACCCGATCCAAATACAAATGCAGCTTGATCCACAAATGCATGGAATAAGATTACTGTCAAATATAAACGTGTGCATGCTCATATACTTTTGTACATAAATATTTAAATTGTACACAAAAGTCTGTTTTGTGTGTTTTGTACGAATACCACTTCAAAGATATATGATTATAAAGACTGATGACTTGAAAATATTATGGGTACAACTTCTAAATTGCGAACACGAATTGGAAAGTGAGAAAACACTTTCAAAAATACGTCACCGGACTCACAGACAAGATGTATAGAGCAGAAGGTCAATCGATTCGATATAGTGTGCATGTATGGTCTGCTGCATCTTGTTTTGAACTGGTAGGAGAGGTGTCAAATGAAAGCTTATGGTGTACCCTTGTCCCCAATATAAGTTATTTTACGATTATATGGTATTTACCTGGATTGAAGTGTATTTACATATTAGAGCCACATTTCTATGTTTTATTTTATTTTCATGTGGTAACTGATTAATTTAGTGGAACAAGGAGAGTTGTAGACAGACAGATGGAAACTTCTTAGTTTCAGGATAATCTCAGAAGTTCAGTGATGCCAGGTTTATACATACAAGTTGTATAACCACAGATATATATTTAGTAGAGTTTATTTTTTTTTCCCAAAAAATCAAGGATTACATATATATTATAAATCTGAATATTTGACTGAATAATACTTTGTCCGTTCAAATTCCCAAGAACCAGCCCATTGATTTGATGAATAATTTATAACTTTTGGATGACATTTAATTTTGTACAGATTATTAATTTCCATTCCCATTCATATTTCTGCGTTTTATTTTTGTGTTTATATTTGAAACAGATTCCTCATTAGTTGTCTATATTTTACAAAATAATACTGCTCCGACGGAAAGATGATAGCTCCAGCTTTCATATGAGACCTTCATATTGTATCTGCCTTATAGAGTCATTTCTGAAGTGAAGAACATGAAGAATGCAAGTCTGTAACCACGGGTGTGTAGAAAGATAAACTTTTAGTTCAGATGATAACTATATTCAGGAAAAGGGCACATTTATTAAAAGTAACATCATTTGAGTTGTATTTAATTTTATTTTGGTTATTTGTTTTTATCTATGTTGCTTTGTTTTGTTGCAATTTTTCCTGCTTGTGCAATATGAAGCTAATATGCCTGGATCATTAAAACAAATAATAATAATAATAATAATAATAATAATAATAATAATAATCTAAAATATAACATATAATAAGATTGTTTTGCTGTGAAAGGGACATGTGTAATTTACAAGTAGATGGCATTATGAAGAAGCAGAATTATTTTGATAGACAAGCAAAAACTCAATTCATGATCCAGCAAGAAAAACTTGGTCACAAATGGGTCTTCCAGCACTATAGCAATGGCATTCCTCTAAAATGGCTTAAAAATAACAAAATGAATGCACTGGAGGGGTCAATGCATAGTCCTGTCTTGAAACCTATAAAGATTTGTAGGGTAAACTGAAAAACATATGTTCAAGCAAGGAGAAGGTAATGCAAAGATACCCCACAGTATTCATTCAGTTTATGCAATTAAAAAGCCAAACTACCACATACTAATTTTAGGTAACATTTTCCACTGAACATCAAACAGTTTGAAAGTTTTAGCCAAGGTGTATGTCAACTTTTATAACTTTATTTTAACTGTATTTATAACTATATTTAACGTTATGATTTGTTACTCTTTGCTCCAGGGGCATGTCTATGGGGTGTGCTGGATTGGATTGCCCACCCAGAGGAATCATATTCCCACCTGCCCATACAATAAAATGGAACAAATTAAATGAAAAAGAATGTCCTCATTGTTCATCAATCACTCTAATCATCCATCTTTCTCACCGCCCTTTATCCTTTATCCCTTTTTCCCAATCCTCAAAGAATTTAAGCCTAACCAAATAATCAAAAAGCTCATTCAAAGATGACATCCTAGTAATACCTCTGCTTCGTTCTATTGAAGAAAATGTTTCTATAGATATTGGAACCATCTCTGTGGTGGCAATTGGGATATTGGTAATATGCCCTGGCCAAAATAAACATAAATATTTAAAGCAATTTCACTATAACTGCATGTTGCAGCAATCCAGGTGAAGACTGAAAAAAGATTGATAAGCTGTTTATACTCGATTTGTGTGTGTGGGTGTCTGAAAATCCAGAAACAGTGAGGAAAACAGTGAGACTGACAGACTTTGATATACAGTACAGGATGAGGACAAGCGTGAGGACAGATTATTTTACAGCAATACCTCAACAGGTGTTGCTCATAGGAATATTTCATTAAAAAGTACAACACGGCTCATAATGCCTATTGAGAGCAGCATCAGAATTATTGATTCAAGTATTCCATTACATGAAGAATGATCAGTGATGTGATTGATGGCTGACGAGGTTAAGAATATAAAGGGACTGTTTTTCAGTACTTACAGTCCATTAAAGTGCTTATGATTAAAGTTAAGATTTACTATGCAAGATCACATTAAATAACATCATTCTAGGTGTAGAAAATGTTCTGTGACAGTCCAGTTTTAATTGATAGCAGTATTATAATATTTAATGATTTGAAGTCATTTAGTTACACAGAGTTGCAGTCACACAGCTTCAGGGACCTGGAGGTTCTGGGTTCGATTCCCACTCCGGGTGACTGTCTGTGAGGAGTTGGTGTGTTCTACCCGTGTCCGCGTGGGTTTCCTCCGGGTGCCCCGGTCTCCTCCCACATTCCAAAAACACACGTTGGTAGGTGGATTGGCGACTCAAAAGTGTCTGTAGGTGTGAGTGTGTGAGTAAATGTGTGTGTGTCTGTTGCGGTGTGAAGGACTGGCGCCCCCTCCAGGGTGTATTCCTGCCTTGCGCCCAATGATTCCAGGTAGGCTCTGGACCCACCGCGACCCTGAACTGGATAAGCGATTGCAGATAATGAATGAATGAATGAATAGTTACACAGACAAAATGAGACAGTTTGTAGGACATTATCTTCAAAGCCTACCGTTCTTATTCTTCTTCTTTTTGAGAGGCTTTAATTCTCTTGGAGCTGTGTAAGATAAAGGAATTGTCTCGTAAGATATTTGATATATATATAGCAATGTAAAAAAAAGTGAGAATTAAGATAAGATAGGATAGAATACTAACAAACACTGTGGCTAGAAACAATATATGAATAGAATTTAACAATTCGTCCTTGGGGTAAAATACTTTAAAAAGGCATGTGGATAATTTTGTCATCCTTTATTATTTTGTATTCCAAGAATTATCACATTAGGAGTAATATATTAAATGATGTGATTCATTAGACAGACACAACAAATAGTAGGCAATATGAGAAATTTACCTTCTTTGCTGCCTGGGAGCTTCTGGATGAGTGGTTCTGGTTTCTTTTTTGTCCAAGGTGAATTTTCTTTGACATAAGGTTTTGGTGTTGGCATCAACAGTGTTATGTTGAAAGGTTGAACAGCCACACCTGGCATGGGATTGTTGGCATTCTGTGGAACTTTAGTTACTTGTAACTTACTGGTAGTGGATTTTTGAGGTGTTGGCCTTGTTACTGTTTTGGTAGTTTTGGGTGTGTAATCAGTGTCCTGTGTAGTATTGGATATTTTTATATTAGGTGCATACTGTGAAGTTGGATGTTTTGATACTGTAGTTTCCTGTGTGCTTGCTTTTGGCTTTTTTAATATAAGTGGTGGGGTTGTGAAAGAAGGATCCTTGTATAATGTTCTTGTAAGAAATATTGTACTTAATGTTTGTTGCTGCTGTGTGAATTTAAAATATGTGTTGGATGTATGTGGGGATTTTTGGCTGACAAAAGTAGACGTTTGCTTGGATACATAGAGATCTTGTTGAGATGTTGTTAGTTGTTTAATTTTGATGGGTTGTGGTTTGTATGTTTGTGATTGCTGAAGAGTGGCTTGCTCAGTAATTAAGTTGGGGTTGGTTTGGGTTTGCTGTTGGATTGTACTGGTTAGAGGTTGAGCTGTACTGGATATTGTTAGAGATTTTCTAGGATGTGGTTGGTTTGTGATGGTTTGGGACTGGGTTGTTCTGTATTTTGTTGAGCTGGGCATTTGAGTGGTTGTTTCAAGCTTTGACTGGATTGTTCTTACATGCAACTGGACTGTGCTGGGTTTTCTTTGTGTAGTGCTCATTTGAGAGTGGTTAATAGGTTGGATTTGGTTTGTAGTTGGTTGAATTGTGCTGTGGATTTCGGATGTTTCTGGGTGGATTGTGGTCATTTGATTGTTGGTTTTGCTAGAAAAAAATTCAGTTATGCTAGGCTGGCTTATGGTAATGCTGGGTAGGCTTATAATTTTGCTCAACTGTGTCTTGGTAGTGCTTGGTTGAGTTTCAGTTCTTGCTTGGGTTTTGGTGGTGCTTAACTGTATTTCAGTTGCTTGGTTTTCAGTTGTACTTGTTGTTGACTGGGTTGTATGGTAATGTTGTTTTGTAGTTCTGGAAAGAGGTGACGAAGTGGACTTTTGGGGGGGAATGGTGTTGGTTGTCCGTGAAGAAGGCTCTCCAGTAGGTACTTGAAATAAAGCATTTCCTGTTCCTGTTCAGGGAGGATACATAGCACATTCAATATGTGACAATTTTGATGGCAAAAGCTTATGCAGACTTGATCACAGACATGTATTAGACAGAATAATAGCACCTGCTAGTTTTAACACTCTCTATTGTTACGACCCAGTGCACTCACTATCTTAACACTCACTATTTACAATTGCAGACTATCAAAAACTCCAGCAGCACAAATATGTCTAAGCCACTCATACCAGTGCAACACACGCTAACAAAGCACCTCCACGTCAGTGCAACTGCAGTGCTGAGAATATTCCACCACCCAAGTAATACCTGGTTTGTGGTTTTATTGAGTAACAGGGTAAAAATGGAGGAAAAAATATGCAGAGAAACAGATGGACTTTTAAAAATAAATGATCTAAAACTAATTAATCACACAATTTGCTGAAATTAATCATGATTAATTGCAATGCCCCTTACTAAGACTGAAGCTTTTAATAATTAATAATGTAAAATAAACAAATCAATGTAAGATGGAATGGAATTATATTCATTAGTTGTGGGTTTTGAGAAAAAAAAACTAATCCCTAACATGAAGATAAAATTCTAGTGCTTCCATGTATTGTTTTGAAGGTGATAAATGTGTAGTGTTATATGCATGAAAAACTGGGTAGAGAAAATCTTTCTTTTATTTTTTACTTCATTATATCTGTGTAATTTTGATGATTTTTGAATTAGAATCTCTTAATTTGTTGAGTAAAAATATCAGGAAGAGCTTCAGCATTGGGCACAGAAGTTTAATAAGAAAAACAGCTCATGGCCTATGGAAGAAGTAAACAAGGTAGGAGAAGAAGTTTAAAAAAATGAATCTTTTAAGTTTCTGCATGCCTTAACACATTAATTTTGACAGCAATATATATATATATATATATATATATATATATATATATATATATATATATATAGATAGATAGATAGATAGATAGATATATACACACAATATCAATGGTGCTTGCAAGCTTGTGAACCATTTAGAATGGTCTGTATTTCTGCATAACTTTTATCTAAAACTTCATCAGATTTTCACACAAGTCCTCAAAGTAGATAAAGTGACTCAAACCAAATTAATGAGACAAAAATATTAGTATATCTCCCAAAATAGTAACTTTACAGGAGTAAAGTTCTTAACCTTCTTAACTTTCAGTAGAAGTGAATGTAAAGACTCCATTACTATAATTTTGGAGCATTTTTATTGGTCTACTGGTTCCTCATGAAATTGTCACAAGATGTGAAGCTGCCGTGTTCAAATGATGTAGCAAACAAAAGAATGAAGATTCATTCATTCATTATCTGTAACTGCTTATCCAGTTCAGTGTCACGGTGGGTCCAGGGCCTACCTGGAATCATTGGGCGCAAGGCAGGAATACACCCTGGAGGGGGCGCCAGTCCTTCACAGGGCAACACACACATTCACACCTACGGACACTTTTGAGTCGCCAATCCACATACCAACGTGTGTTTTTGGACTGTGGGAGGAAACCGGAGCACCCGGAGGAAACCCACGCTGACACAGGGAAAACACACCAACTCCTCACAGACAGTCACCCAGAGCAGGAATCGAACCCAGAACCTCCAGGTCCCTGGAGCTGTGTGACTGCAATGCTACCTGCTGCGCCACCCCAAAAAGGGAGATACATATTTTTAAATGGACAGCAATGATATCTGAGTGGCAAGTCTTATCTTCACAACACATGTTTGTAGAAGTATATAATGGCATAAAAAAGAGAATTCTAAGGAACTAAGAGGAAGGCTGCAAAAGATTACAAAAACATCTCCAAAGTGTTTGGATCTCCAATCCACAGTCAGACAGATTGTGTACAAATGGAGGAAATTCAAAACTATTACCCCCCAGGAGCAGTCAACTAACAAAGATCATGCCAAGAACAGGGCATGTTATATTCCGTGAGGTCAGAAGGGGAATAAAGATAACTTCTAAGCAACGAAAGGCCTTTCTCACATATGCTAATATTAATGTTTTTGAGTCTACCATTAGGAGAACAATAAACAACAATAGTGTGCATGGCAGGGTTGCACAGAGAAGGCTGCTGTTCTTCAAAAACATTGAAACAACAATGTTTCATAGACAGATATTCTTTGCTTTAAATGAGAAGTATTGTATTTGGAGAAAGAAAAAAACACTCCAACATAAAATCCTCATCATGTCTGTCAAACAGGATGGTGTTTGTATCATGGCTTTGTGTCAAGGCTTAATCCAACTAAAATGTTATGGAAGGACCTGAAGCAAGTGGTTCACGAGCAAAACTACCACCATAAGATAACTGCTTTGAAGTTGTTTTGTACAGAGGACTGGGCTAAAATTCCTCAATGCTGATGTGCAGGCCTAATAAACAATTAAACATACAGTTGCACCTATTGCTGCCCAAGGGGGTCACACCAGATGCTGAAAGCAAAGGTTCACTCACTTTTGCCACTCTCAGATAAATACTGCATAATGTAAATACTGCATAATTTTTCTCAAAACAAATATATGACCATGTCCAATGTTTTTTCTCGTTTGTTTGACAAATGTGTGTGTGTAAAAACACTATCAAGTTGGTGTGTTGCACGATGGCATTACAAGTAATGTTTTCTCAACAGGAACATATTTAAAATTTGATGCCTGCAACAACACAAAAAAAAGTTGGTACAGAGTCATGTTTACCTGTGTGTTTCAACTCTTTTTATAATGATTTGGGAAGTGAGAATACACATTTTTGTAGTTATTCTTAATAGTTCATTGTCATAATTTCCCCCCTCATAATGCACCAGAATTTTTCAAGATGCATTAAATTGACATATGGCTTTTTCCTTGTATAATAAATTTTACGTTGCAAATCTTGATGCTATAATGTATTGCGTATATTGACAGCAGATATTCCAAAGTACACCTATGCACTGTGGCTATAATTATCACCGAAGCATGATGATTTTTCATGCAGTTCTTTCAGAGGGCTCGAAGGTCACACACATTCAACCATAGTTTCCAGCCTTGCCCTAAACAAAAAATGTTCTTTCTGAACTTTGACAATTCCTTTGTGAAGTGTGTCACAAGTGTGTGAGTCATAATCCATCTTTCCTTGCAATCTCTGAGCTTTGGTTTGATGCTCCTTTAGATGATGCCCTTATGTTTTACCATTTTACTGGTTAACTGTGGACTTCTGTATACATTGTAAATGAAAATAAAGTAAGTGTAATATTCTATATATAAACCTTTTATTATTTTGCCCTGTGCCAAATTTTTGTGAACATTTCTGAAATTTTCTAAATGTGTTTGTATTTACAAAATACAACTTATTTGGTCTGTGAAAACATTACACATTTTCCTTGTACTACTTTTGAATTATCAAATCAAAGATACTTTTTTATTGCAGTTAAAAATGTCCCACATTATGTAGAAAACTTGAATTAAAATCAGAAAAGCTAGTGAAGTTGGGGCAACACTAGAACAAATGGACACATTAACATGGTCATTCTTGGTTAAGAGGATGCTGTGCTCATTTGGCTGCCTCTTCTCACCAGTGTGAGTGTTGATTGAGTGTTGAATGAAATGGTGTTCTTTGCAATGTTGATTGTAAAGCATCTTTGTGTGTCTAGAAACATTTATAAATGTAAAGATAAATAAATAAATTATAATAAATAAATAAGTCAGTTATTTAGAATTTCATAGTACTTGCTCTGAACAAAAACGTTTTCACTACTGGTATGATGAGTGTAACTGCCCAATGTCTGTGCATTTTTCACATATTTTTACTAACTCCTCCTGAACAGTTAATTGATTCCTTTGATATTAGATTTTTGGGAGGAATAATGTTCCAATGTAATTGATGATAAATTGCGACACTACCTGCTGCGCCACCATGCCGCAGTCACACAGCTCCAGGGACCTGGAGGTTGTGGATTTGATTCCCGCTCCGGGTGACTGTCTGTGAGGTTCCCTCCTGGTGCTCCGGTTTCCTCCTACGGTCCAAAAACACATGTTGGTAGGTGGACTGGCAACTCAAAAGTGACCGTAGGTGTGAGTGTGTGAGTGAATGTTTGACTGTGTGTGTTGCCCTGTGAAGAACTGGCGCCCACTCCAGGGTGTATTCCCGCCTTGCGCCCAATGATTCCAGGTAGGCTCTGGACACACCGCGACCCTGAATTGGATAAGCGGTTACAGATAATGAATGAATGAATATTTCAAATATGGACACTTCAGACTAAATTAAATTCAAATAAGGCCCCATAAAATTATAAATGAGTTTTTGACTGTGGATGCCACAGTTTTGTCAGGCTAAAATATTTTGATAGGAACCTTTTTTCCACAATATAAGAGACATATTACCCATTGCATAGTATAAGCTCCACCTAACAGGAAGTTTACTATGTTGGAATTTGTGGATTTGTCAAATTTTTTATTAACAGTTTTGAACTACTAAAATGAACTGGATTTCTTTGAGCTTCACTGGAAGTTCAGACACATGACATGATAAATAGTGAAAGAATATTAGCCAAATTGAACATAATGGCAAGCAAGTTTACATGTTGGTCATAGATTATTGTGTTTACTCCAAAAAAGGAAACAATACACATAAAACACTATACATTAAAAAAATCATATAAGTAAAAATAAAATAAAAAAAAATAATAATATTCTTTCCCAAAATCGTTCACCTCCCCATTTCAGCCTTTACGGGCGTGGTCTGTACTAGCAAAATTTCATTTATTTATTCATTCATTGTCTGAAACTGCTTATCCAATTCAGGGTCGCAGTTGGAGCCTACCCAGAATCACTGGGCAAAAGGCGGGAACACACCCTAGAGGAGGCACAGCCCTTTACAGGGCGACACACACACTCACACCTACGCACACTTTTGAGTCACCGATCCACCTACCAATGTGTGTTTTTGGACTGTGAGAGGAAACCGGAGCACTTGGAGGAAACCCACGCTGACACATGGAGAACACACCAAACTCCTTACAGACAGTCACCCAGAGCTCCCTGGAGGTCCCTGGAGCTGTGTGACTGCAACACTTCCTGCTGCACCACCATGCCACCCTGTCATTTTGTATAATTCCAGTTTAGCTGGGCATAGAACATGGAGTAAAATGTCCCATTGCATATTACTGTAAAATTTGCTGCTGGACTGACAGCTAGCATCTGAGGATAGAGGAGTGGAGAAGAGACAGAAGGGTGAAATATAAAGAGGATAAAACTGAATGCTGAAAAACTCAAAAAGGAGCATAAGCATGAGCTTAGGGACCGGTAACAAAAATTCAGTTAATTACCTGGAGATTTTGTAGGTATAGAAGAAAGCCTTGTGTGCATCATGAAGGGAGCTTGTGTGTTCAGAGTAATGTTGTGCCTGACTGGACAGTGGAGGTAACAACAGTAAATCAGATATTTTTTACATTATTCTGTTACAAACTTAAACAGTGGTAATTAAAAAATAAATTAATAAATTAATTATATATACCATCAAAAGTAGTTAAATCTTGGGGGGCTTTAACAGTAGGAGTCTGTACAGACAGAAATATCTACATTTAAAAACAAAAACATATGTGGAGAAAGATGGGTAATTGCTGTGTGTAACTTTACACATACCAGAAGTATCAGCAATTTCTCAGGGTTCAGCAGTGTATGAATATGTATATCTGTAAAACAGAAGGATATTTGCCTCTAAAACACATAGATTGCAGAGACAGTTAATTTATTCTCTTTATGTAAAGGCATGACATACCAGCTGTGTTGTGTACCACTGGAGAACTCCAAGCACCCCTGATGGTGTCAGTATCTGCTCTGACACCAAACTCATAAGGTGTGTCCGGTTTAAGGTTTTCAACGACAGTACTGGTGGTGGGACATGTTTGATAGTTCCATTGTTTGCTGGGCTCTGTTTCTCTGTAGCGCACCAGGAACTGACTGAAGAGTCAGAGGGAGAAAAGCCATTTAGTTTAGCCTTAAATCTTACGATACTCTTTACTGTCTGAATTCAGCAAGTAATATTTATGAAAATTATAATTTCAATTTTCTATTATGAGGTTCAGCTCATGTGAGATAAAGAATCAAATTTATTTTCTAAATGAACAAGTACGTGCTCCATAGAATGAGTCCCTCATATAAGGGCAACCATGTTTCACAGAGGGTAGATCATGTCTCAAAACAGGTGAGCAGAAGATCCTGATGATCATCCTTCCATCAGAGTCACAACAGACAGGAAGGCATTAACTCAGAACAGAGTAGCTATATGTCATTAGTTCTGTTTAGATTTATGTAGTATTTTCAGATATGTCAGAGTGTAGCGAGGGACACCAGTAGATCTAACTATAACAGCATAGCAGGGATGGTTTGTTCCATAGGGTGATGTGCGATCAACCATCAAAAGGGAAAGGGAATACATTTTTTAATTCTTTCTACAGTAAAAATCCATGGCTCTGTATTAACCACGCTCTGTCATTACAGTCCAATTAGCATTCGATTTTGTTCCTTACAGTGCTACCTCTTTTTGGGCAGTTTCAAGATGATGGAAAATTGCCCCAGACTCCTCTCATAAAATGTTATGGCTCTTTTTTCCAGCTGCAGAACCTTCAGTACATTCTCAGTGGGTTGCAGGATGGCTTACCCTAACATACTTTTGTCATATATAAGGTGAGGCGTGTTCCAAATGCCCCCTGCTCTATTCCCCTACACTTCTCCCTATGTAGTGAAGTATATAGTGAATAGAGCACTGATTAATTTTGGGCACAACCCTGTACAGATACTCTGAGCATCCAGAGTCATGTAGAGAGAGCAGCTAGCGATCTGGTCAGTATGACTTCCGTAAACTTCCCAATACTCTTTATTCTAGAACTCCTGCACCTAAAATAAAATATCTGAAGATTGAGTGAAAAATGTATAAAATTTCATATGAGTAGTGATAAAGCTGAACGCTTTTCAAAATATCTGTGAGGCAATTTATATAAATGGCAATTTATTTGTTTATGACCACAGTTGATGGTTGATTGCTGTAGAGGCAAATTAACTTTATTAAAGACCTTTATAATGAACTCCTGGATAAAGCTCTCCACAAATACTGTACAGTATGTAGATAAAGATAAAGCTTTATGAATCTAGTGGTTACTGGTGGTATTTCTACATGAAGTGACCACAGAAATAAACCTCTTCAATGTTAGATGACACTGTCAAGTTAGGTTCCTGATTAATTTGCACAGCGCAATGTGCCAATTGTCTTGGCTAGCTCTTAATTTGTCCAGTAAACAAGTCACCTTAGCAGTTCATTCATTCATTGTCTGTAACCTCTTATCCAGTTCAGAGTTGCAGTGGGTCCAGAGCCCACCAGGGATGATACAAGGTGGGAAAAAGAAACAAGGTGGGAAAATACACTGTTGGGGGGGGGGGTGCAAGTCCTTTGGAGGGCAACACACACTCACACCTATGGACAATCCACCTACCAACATGTGTATTTGGAGCGCGGGAGGAAACCAAAGCACTTGGAGGAAACCCACGCAGATATGGCGAGAAGACTCCAAACTTCTCACAGACGCATGTAGCGGGGGTTCAAACCCACAACACCAGGAACCTAGAGCTGTGTGACAGTGACACTACCTGCTACACCAGCATGCCACCCTACATGCAAGTTTGTGCTCAAAATTTTTATTCAATAGTTCCATTTACATTTCATAGACTGCTTATTTATTTAATTTACATGAAGATTTTAATGATTTATAAGTATCTTTATTTGAATGAAGTGTATATTCCAATTTGAATTAACGTGTTTGATGTGATCATAGAACAACTATGTCAAAATAATAATTAAAATGTTTTTCACCTAATATGCATTGGCAATCATTAACAATCAGTTTGAAAACTAATCAGGGATGCCATTTGGGAGGGGTTTGTAGATTCTAAGTGTTTGTGAGTGAGAGGGGCTTAAAAATACATTAAAACTTTTTTCTTTTCATTATTAAACTATTAAACTTTCATCATTCACATAACAGTTTATTTAATACCTTAGCATGTCTCATTTTCTCCACTGACAAAAAGTTAACATCCAAAGTATTTGATTTAATTCTCTCAATCTGATTTCATGAAATGGTTTAGTCCACCCTCTCATCAGGTGTGAACTGAGTAGGTGTGTGCAGTACGCCCTGCTATGAGTACAAAGGAAAGGATAATGATGCTCTTTAAAGAAAAATCAGGTTACCAAAAATTAATAAAGGAAGCAAAGGCAGGAGAGAGAAAGTAAGTTTTTCAGGAAGAAAGGTTGGTGTAGTCTGTCAGTGATGGTGGAAATTAGCCCTGTTTAGCATAGAGTCTAGAACCCTGCTTCAGGTGTTCATGCACGGCCCCTAGTGCACTAGGGTGTTTGTGTTCACTGCCACAGATGGGTTAAAAGACAATTTTGTTGTACAATGACAAATAATTGCACATTATTACATTATTATGTTTAGCCCAGAGCCTGACATTAGTTTTTCATCTCCAAAATATGTCAGTGTTTACATTTCTCTTTTCTTATAGCCAACATTTAATCAGTGCAGGCAATTGTTATTAGCGGGTAAAATTAGCTGCTGGTCCCTGTGTCTGCCATTTACCAGGACAGACAGAAGCAGCCTTTCCTTCTCATCCTCATGTACTACTCCAAGCATAAGGAGGTGAGCAGCACTGTGTTCAACCACTTCTCTGAGGTAATAATTGCAGGGGATCAGTGGGAACTTGTTTTATTGCTATTAAAGATGTGCATTGTATTTACCTTTCCAACCCCTGCTGCTAAACAAAAGCACAGACCATCATGCCTGCTGGTCTATGTTGGTTTTTGCTGGTATGGTGCTGGTTTAACTTGTCACCAACAGGATAACAGTGCTGGCTGCCTAGCATAACAGTCTCCAGACTGTTGCAGACATATGCTATTTTTGCTAATGAAAAGCCATGCTGGCCTGTGCTGTTATTGGTTATAATAGCCAACTGGTTGTTTGATTGTCAATTTCTATAGATGATAATGTTATTTTATATTAAAGTTCTTTTTATTTGTAAGTGATATTTATTTTAAGTTATTATTGCATATTGTTATTATTGATTAAGGCTCACCCTCCCCCCACCAGGTTTTGGGTTTAGTTGCAGCTCTAGGGTGTGTTCCCGCCTTGCGTCCAATGATTCCAGGTAGGCTCTGGACCCACCACGACCCTGAACTGTGGTTACAGAGAATGAATGAATGAATGGAAGCTGTTGGTTGTAATCCTAGATTTTAGACAAGTACTACCTGTGTGGCCAGCCCTTCTAACTATGCCTTCTTGCAATTGCTGATGACCTTCAAAAAATCAGAAGCAAAAGGTGGTTCATTGCCTTGACAAGCGGCAGGCCTAAGAATTCACAATAGCCCACCATGCAGGCAAACATGAAATTGAGCATAGATATGAAAATGCTGATATCCTGTCCTGGCACACATGTAGAAAGCAAGCATGCAAGTACTTTAAATATAGAAAAAACAGAGAAAGACCTTAACATCAAATTTCTATAAATTACAAACTTCCCACTGGTACCCTTGGCATGTTGTCCTGCTGTCCAAACCTAAAACCTTGTGTAGCTCATCCCTAATTCTAGTTAGAATAATTTTTAAAAAGGATTTGCAGTTAGACTTGACAGCGATCCACCACACTATCATTCAGTAGGGATATATATCGGTGCAGGCAAAACACAGAAGGAATGCGCCTCACCTGAAAACTTGGATAGCTGTAGAGAAGACAGAGACAGTTTTGACATCATATGGCACGTTTCCACAAGCAGCAATGTTAATGTCTGCAGTTGTGTTCAGAGTGAGGAATGCAGTGACACACTGTACTTTTTGTCATGTCATTTGCTCTTTGTTTAGTAGGCTTTTTGTCATCTATAAAAATTACATCCCTGAATCCTTGATGAATCTGTGCTGAATCAAATGTGACTGAATTTTAAAGTCATTCAGCTGTTGTCCATTTTAGATGTTTACACTGTGTTCCAAATTATTATGCAAGTGATATTTCTTAGATTTTCCTAAATGGTCAGTGCAAATGATGGTCATTATAATTAAGTCATGAATCGCTAGGGTATAAATCAAGTTTTATTGAACACACCTCCCAATAATAACAGCATTAAAAAAAAAAAAAAAATTCAAAATGCACTGTTCCAAATTATTATGCACAACAGTGTTTCAAAACATTTTATAGGTTGTAAAGAACAGCAAATTATGATTTCCTGAATTTGAAGCATTAAGTAGTCACATTTACTAAAATCAATCAAAAACATCTTAACAGGCCAAGATACATGTTAACATAGGACCCCTTCTTTGATATGACCTTCACAATTTTTGCATCCATTGAACTTGTGGGTTTCTGGTTGAATTTCTTTGCAGGATGTCAGAATAGCCTCCCAGAGCTACTGTTTCGACCTGAACTGCATCCACTTCCTCATAGATCTTTTGCTTAGGGATACTCCAAAGGTTCTCAATAGGATTGAGGTCAGGGGAGGATGGTGGATGCACCATGAGTTTCTCTTGTTTTATGCCCATAGCAGCCAATGACACAAAAGTATTGCAGTATGAGATTGTCACACATGAAGATAATTTTACCTTTTAAAGGCACAGTTCTTATTTTTATACCATGGAATAATACGATCAGTCAGAAAGTCTATATACTTTGCTGAAGTCATTTTCACACATTCTGGGACCCTAAAGGGGCTCCCTCCCCATGATTCCGGCCCAAACCTGACTCTGCCACCTCCTTGTCGATGTCGCAGCCTTGTTGGGACGTGGTGGCCATCCACCAGCCATCCATCTGGACCATCAAGGGTTGCATGGCATTCATCAGTGAACAAGACTGTTTGAAAATTAGTCTTCATGTATGTCTGGGCCCAATGCAACCATTTCTGTTTGTGAGCACTGGTTGAGGTGGCCAAATAGTAGGTTTACACACAACTGCAAACCTCTGGAGGATCAATCCTACACCTTGAGGTTCGTGGGACTCCAGAGGCACCAGGAGCTTCAAATACCTGTTTGCTGCTTTGTAATGGCTTTTTAGCAGCTGCTCTTTTAATCCGATGTATCTATCTGGCAGAAACCTTCCTTGTTATGCCTTTATCTGCACAAACCTGTCTGTGCCCTGAATTAGCCACAAATCTCTTCACAGTACGATGATCACGTCTCAGTTTTAGTGAAATATCAAATGTTTTCATACCTTGTCCAAGGCACTGCACTATTTGATGCTTTCTCTTTCCCATATTGCTTGAAACCTGCAGCCTAATAATATGGAACATCCTTCTTAGGTAGTTTTCCTTTAATTGGGCTCACCTGGCAAACTAATTATCACAGGTGTCTTAGATTAATTACAAACAGCCCACCAACCAACCAACAATATGCATTGTAAGTTTAGGATCAAAACAGATCAGAATATAATGCAAAATATCATAATGAATTTTGTTCTGAATGATTGTTTAGAGAGTTGGACAAATTTAGCAATGTGTCTAGTAGGGATGGGCGACATTGTTCATACCTTCACACCATCTTAAAATATTACTGTGGTATACAGTATTACCGTAGGGAGGTGGTACTCTGTCAGGCTGGGTTATCTGTGAGCACAACACACGTGTTGACAATAAAACACCATTTCTGAGAGAGAGCAAATTTTAGTGACTGGTGCTGAGGGAACAGAAAAGTAAAAAAAAAAACAAATAAGCAAAATAAGACGGTTCTACACTGTTTAGAAGCACAGCTGGGGCTAACAGGCACTTGTGGTTTAGCACACCTCAGCATATTTTTCAGCAAATTGAGGTTCAAAACACACATATTTAGAGGATAAAGCCATGTACCTGTGAGCACAAAGTGGAAGGAAGGATTTTCTGAGAATTTTGTCTGTTTACCGCTTTCTTCCTCTCTTTTAACCCAAACTCAGCACTAAATTTACAACTGCAGTGGACTACAGGGCTTATGTTTTTCTCCACCCGTTTTCAGACCATTACATCAGCAGTCAATGAGCTCCCACAGCACCCACCTCCCTGTGACACTCTTAAATGCACATGAAAATTTTAGCCAACTTTTAAAGACTCAGAACAGAAATTTGACACACCAAACACACATGATAAATATCACCCTCATTTTTTTTACGGTATTATCGCTACACCGCCCAACCCTAGTGTCTTTACATTCCGATAATATGTTTCCTTCAATCTCTGTTTTATTGGACAGGGGAAAAAATATTGGTTGCAATGGACAAGTCCCAGGATGAGGACAAGCTTTCCAAACTTTCCACTAGCTTGACCAAATAGAAATTATGATGAAGTGTGTGTGTGTGTGCGTGTGGCTTGTGTGTAAAATCAATATTCAAAATGATACTCGAGGCAGTACTACTCTCAAGGCAGAAAAAAAAATTAAACTGGTTACCAGCCAACAGGTGGAGATGAACATGATGGGTTAACACACATTGGGAGATTTTCAAATAACGCACCATAAAGCACCTCCTAGACCTCAGTGGCTTGCCTGCTCTGATTGCAAGAAATGTCTTTGAAAGAAATAAACATGCAACATAATTTAAATTTTTAACTGTAGACTTAGTTTCATAATTTTTTTAGAAGTATTTAAAGAAGTCCAGTATTTTGTTTTGCTTAAATGGAGATTAATGTAACTGCCTCTGAGGGAGATGCAGAAATCTATAGTGCTCTGATGCTTCTTTTTTGTGTTATGTAATTTGTGTTATGACTGCTGCATCACAGGAAGCTGAAGAATGTTGAACAATAATAATGCTCTATTCATCAAAACTCTACAGAATGCATCTCAAACCAAGACTGGACAACCTGGGCCCAATGGCACTGTGCATTATACTGCTGGAATATCCCATCATTCAGGCACAGACAGTCCAACAAAATTGCACAGGTCTTAAGCACATGAAGATGGCCACTGTGCTGTCCACTGTGGATAGTAATGCTTTCTATGATGTATTCCCCCTATACACTTTACACTGTGGATCGATAAATGTTAAATTCCACCACATTTAAAAAATGGAATGTTCTATTCATCTGGCACCCACTATCATGCCTCAGTCAAACTTTGTGTAAAGTTGTGTAAAACATAAATAAAAACAGAATACGATGATTTGCAAAAGCCTTTCAACCTCTATTCAATTGAATACACTACAAAGACAAAATATTTAATGTTCTGTTGTTAACTTTGCTGTATTGTGAAGACAGGTGATGGAACAGAATCTCCGCAGACACGATTAAAGGTGTAAATACATCTTTATTTACAGAAACAGTGTCTTACGGGTTCTTAAGGATCCCGTGAGAGAGGTGTCCGGTTCAGCGCACTCTGCTCTCTTTCATCTCTATTTTCGCTCTCCCTCTCTTGGGTAGGACCCCAATGTATATGGTTCTTTCTCCTTTCCAAATATGGTTAACGTAGAGGTTGGTCTACATTTGCATGTTGAAGGGACTGAGGGGTAAAATTTATAGTCTCCTACCCTCACTGACAACTTATCCTAAACATTTCTCTCTTTGGAGCACAGACACAGAGCATGCGTCTAAACATACAGAACAGTGAACATTTCTTAATACTGCATTTAAGGCCTTATGTTTAAATATACCTCAGTTCTAACGGATATATATATTTTTTTTGCAAATATTCACTCATTTTAAATTTGAGGCCTAAAATTTTAGGCCAAGGACAACAATGTGTGGAAAGTTGAGGAATGCTCAAAAAACTCTTGTTTGGAACATTCCACAGGTGAACAGGTTAACTGGAAACAGGTGAGTGCCATGATTGGGGACAAAGGGAGCATCCCTGAAGGGCTCAGTCATTCAGAAGCAAGGATGGGGTGAGGTTCACCACTCTGTGATTTCATCATCTACAGTCCATAATATCATCAAAAGATTCAAATAATCTGGAGAAATCTCTGCAAGTAAGCAGCAAGGCCGGAAAACAACACTGAATGCCAATGACCTTCGATCCCTCAGGTAGCATATTGCTTGAAACCTTCAGCCTGCTTAATAATATGGAACATCCTTCTTAGGTAGTTTTCTTTTAATTGGGAAATTAAAAGAAAAACTGACATCATTCTGTAACCGATATTACCACATTTGCTCAGGAACACTTCAGAAAACCATTGTCAGTGAACACAGTCCGTCACTACATCTACAAGTGCAAGATAAAACTCTATCATGCAAAGCGAAAGCCATATATCAACAACATTCAGAAATGTTGCTGGCTTCTCTGGGCCCGATCTCATCTAAGATAGACTGATGCAAAGTAGAAAAGTGTCTTGTGGTCTGACAAGTCCACATTTCAAATTGTTTTTGGAAATCATGGATGTTGTGTTTTCCGGGCCAAAGAGGAAAAAGTTCAAAAGCCAGCATCTCTGAAATTATGGGGTGTGTTAGTGCTAGTTAGTGTTAGTTAACTTACACATCTGTGAAGGCACCATTAATGCTAAAAGGTACATACAGGTTTTGGAGTTACATATGCTGCCACCCAAGCAACGTCTTTTTCAGGGGCATCCCTGCTTATTTCAGCAAGACCATACCAAGCCACATTCTGCATGTGTTACAACAGTGTGGCTTCGTAGTAAGAGTATGGGTACTAGACTGGCCTGCCTGCAGTCCAGACCTATCTCCCACTGGAAATGTGTGGCGCATTATGAAGTGCAAAATATGACAACGGAGACCCCAGACTGTTGAGCAACTGTTGTACATCAAGTAAGAATGGGAAGGAATTCCACCTACAAAGCTTCAAAAATTATTGTACTCAGTTCCCAAATGCTTATTGAGTGTTGTTAAAAGGAAAGGTGATGTAACACAGTAGTAAACATGCCAATGTCCCAAATTTTTTGGAACGTGTAGCAGGCCTCAAATTCAAAATGAGTGAATATTTGCAAAAAAAACAATAAAGTTTATATGTTTGAACATTAAATATCTTGTGTTTGTACTGTATTCAATTGAATATAGGTTGAAAAGAATTTGCAATCACTGTGTTGTTTTTATTTATGTTTTACATGTCCCAACTTCATTGGAATTGGGGTTGTAATTAATTTACATATTGCTATACCATGACATTTTTTCATGTGTTTGTAAGAGTGTTTCTCTTCCTGGCTGTGCAAAAGTGTGACCAGACATCTGGGAAACCCAGCAAGGCAAGAACATTCTGATCAGTTAAAGAAAAAACAAATAGCAAAAGCTTTAGGCACCTGAGAAAATTAAATCTTAAAAGACCCCATCCCAATATTATAATTAATCAGAAAACATAACTACAGTAAGTAGTGATATTCTGTACGGGAAAGTGTTGGTTTAACCAAATCTGTCCTTGTGGTAGTCCTGTATTAAGTGAGGTCATTTAGTAAACACTTTAAGGAAATAAATTCTTTTAAATAATAATAATCTTAGGTGCCTGACTTCTGCACAGTACTGTACATTTTCAGATATACACATACCTATCCTCGATGCAGTCTTCCAAATTGGTGTCAGTGTATGGAGTTTTCAGGAGTGTGCCCCAGGACAGAAGAACTGATGTAGGGGTCACAGAGCCAATCACCATATGCAGAGGCTTTTCTAGAGTCACTTTCTCTGTTGGTCATACATTTTGTTTTTATCATCATTTGTACTTTACCCCAAAAGTAATCCATGTTCTTACACTGTATCATGGTTTATGATGTCAAGAAAGAAGCAACCTGAATGTTATTGTCAGGATAAACATAAAACACACACATACAATTCATAAATATGTCAGGAGTTCTAGCATTGCGAAACTGTATTTATTATAAACCCAGTTATAGAAAGCCTGTGAATTAAATTAATATATTCTCCCACTGTACACTGTACAAAAATATTGGCTCCTACGTTTATTTTAATAATGTCCATAATATAAGACAAGGCCATCACTAGAGATTAAGGATTAGGGGGGCTAAGCTTTAACCAGTGGGGTCTGGGGTAATTGTCCCATAGCAGAAAATTTCTTTGACCACGTACAGAGTAAGCAAAGCCACAATAGCTGCGGCCTTTACAAAAAAATACTTGAATATCCATCTAGAGGTAGATAAAAAAACTGGGTTGTGAACAACTAACTCATTATATACAGGTATCTGTAAAATATACTGTCATAACGTCAGGAAAGAACATAAACATAAATTCAGTCTGTCCTAAATACTGAAGTGTTCGATGCATGAACATTTTGACTGGCTTTTTAAGCAGGCTTACTTTACATTCATCAATAATCAGGTTTCCTCTGCTAGCATAATGCTATTTCAAGTAGTGCATCAGTGACTTTTCAATGTGATTAATTAAAGATTGCAACATGTAGGCATTCAATTAATTTTCTTTCTTAAGTTTTGTCTTGAAATAACACTGTCAGGAAACTCACTACACCTTCTTCCGGCATGCACTGTGTGTGTAGGGCTGCCAACTTTTTGCCAACTATATATATATATATATATATATATATATATATATATATATATATAATTTTTCTGTTTTTAAATGTGTATGTATGAAGTACATATGATAAATTGATGTTTTAACCATAGTAGACAGTACTCAGCAGTCTTCCATTTCACAGGAGCAGACTGGAAGAAAACTGAACTGGAAAAAAGCTGAACACTGTATACTATGGGTTATACACTGACTACGCATAAGTACCTGATACATACCTACTTCAAAACAACAGAAATATCCCTTTAATAGCAATATGAGGTTGAATAGACATGACTTCAGCTATTTTAATAATCATGTTCATATGTTCAGGCCTCTCCATGAGCAGTTTATTTAATTTGTAAAATTATTACATTAATTAAAACTAGGAATGCACCAATACGATTTTTCCCTTCTGATACCAATTCAAGTATCTGCCAATAATGAGTACCGATACCAACTCTGTCTATTACATTTCCAAGATAGGTGCCTATAAATCGAGATATTTATATTGTTATACTTACAGATTTAATTTTATTAAAGCAGTGTTATGTATCGCTAATAAGATATAATAAGCTTGAATTAACAACATTTGCTTCTTTATTATCTGCACATTAAAAAAATTAGAGCTTCGGAGCCATGAAAAAATAAATATTTCCACAATGCAGTAACATGTACAAGTAGGAAGACATAGTCTAGCCTGACTGAACAACTGCAATATTTTTGCCTCTAAACCGCGTTTCAGACCAGTCGCAGCATATCAAATGTTCGATTTTTTGACCCGACTTTGCACGTAGTCACGTAGTATAAACTCTCCACCAACTCAAGGCTGAACTCCAAGTACATATCTCTGCAGGCCGGAGGCCCGCAAGTAGGCGGAAACCAGCAAGTGGGCGGAAACCAGCAAGTGGGTAGAAACCAGCAAGTGGGGGATCTAGATGTTTTGTGGGAAGGTGAATGTAGGACATGCAGCCTTTGTGTTTTGAAAACACAAGGTACAAGGTGCCCTGCAGTCTAGTATCTGTGCCTTAAGAATTGAGGTGAGGGCCCTACAGTCCAGTTTACATGCCTTAAAAATTCTGGGGTGAGGGGCATGGCGTAACCAGAAACATCACATTGACCTTGAGACCCTTCTCATCAACACAAGCTTTTAGAAACAGCTCCATATCAGCCCTGTTTTTAAAAACAAATAAAAAAGGTTCTTTAGCCTCTGGGTCGTCTCCAGAGCCTTTACGACAACTACATATCTCGAAGCCAGCGACGTGCTTGAGTCGTGCTTAAAATGTTCTTCCGCGCTCACTTGGAGCTGTACAGCCCACTTGGAGTTGTACCACCCACTTGGAGCTGTACCTCCCACTTGGAGCAGTACCTCCCACTTGGAGCTGCCTCCAAAAAGTCCCTTCAACAGCCAATGAGAACAGAGCACAGAAAGTAAACACAGGCGCGTGCAGTGTAGCTCTACAGTGCCGGATGGATTAAACCATAAATCTATGAAAAACTACAATATATTGCATACCAAATAATGAGTATTACCTGTAGGAGAACATAGTGTGCCACAAAACACACTGTTATAGCATTTATTATGTCTGTATTCGAATTGAACTATTTAAGATGGACCGTAGCCGCAACTATGTGCTATTCTACTAATCCTCAGCTCTCGTTGCAGTGTGTAAAGACAGTGCTGACTAAGTGTTCCCATCCTCAACACTAATAAAAATTGTCTCATTCTATTGGTCAGCACTTTTCTAAGTGATAGAAGATGTGTGTGATCTTGTACACCTGTGCCTGCAATTGCTGCATCTTGAAATAAAACTTATTTTTTTAATAATGTATAATGTATTTTGTTTACCTGTGCACTCTTTCTTGACTTCATTTGACTTCACCTGCTTTACTGAAATTAGATATTTTGGTTCAGCATCTGAAAAAGAGAGCAAAGTCAGATAGAGAGACAGAGTGAGAGTTAGAAAAAAAGTTAGAAAAGTAGAGATGTGCTTTACCAATCTCGGTTTCATAATGTTCTCCATTCTCAGGGAGCTTTATGAACTGTTTGGAAAACATGCTACTGCCATATCCCAGGATATAGCCCTGCAGCTTGGTGTCCATATGCGGGCGTACAAACTTCAGCACAATAGTGTCTCCTGTAGCGCTGATCTGTACTTTCATGCTCTCCCTCCGCACTAGAGAAAAACAAACAGACATAATCTCAGGTTTTATTAGCTGATATTAAGAAATGTATTTTGTTAGACAAAGTCACTGAAGGTTAATCCAAATGTTCAACATGCAAATGTATTTTAATTATTTCAGCTTTTAATATAATATTTTTATGATTTAATATCGCCCTGTAAAGGACTGGCACCCCCTCCAGGTTGTGTTCATGCTTTGTGGCCAATGATCTTGGGTAGGCTCCGGACCCACCACTACCCTGAACTGGACAAGCAGTTACAGACAATGAATGAATGATTTACTATGATAATAGAGCTGGCATTTGCACCACTGCAATTTATCTAATGTGGCCTCCCTGTGACATAATTGTCCCTAAGAGCATTTTTTGGATATTCTAAATGGACCTATAAACAAATTCTGCATACTATGAAAAAAAAAGTTCCAGTGCATTAACATTTGTTGGAATTAAAAACATCATGAAATAATATCTTGTTTATTTCCAGATTTTTCTCTATCAAACATCTATATAGTCAGAACCACTAAAACTGTAATGGCTGCACTGAGGATGCAGGATACATTTGGGAATATAGCTGGGAATAACTGAGCGGTAAGTGCCAAACATGAAACAGATTTGGCCCAAAAGTGTCTGCTATCTGGCTGGACACCAACTGGAAGAAAGGCCAAAACAGAGGGGAAAAAGGAATGGACAACAAAAAGTACATAAAATACCAGTATTAAACAAGAAAAACACTTAACACAAGACAGAACACAGATCCAAAAGCAAAGTAGATTATATTCAATCATTCATTTATTCATTGTCTGTAACTGCATATCAATTTCAGTGTAACGGTGGGTCTGTAGCCTACCCAGAATCACTGTGTACCTCACAGGAACACACCCTGAATGGGGCCCCAGTCCATCACAGGGCACTACACACATATGGACACTTATGCATGGCCAATCAATCGACCGATGTGTGTTGTTGGACTGTGGGAGGAAACTGGAACACCCAGAGAAAACCCATTGATAACACATAAAGAACACACCAAACTCCCAATAGACAGTCATCTGAGGAGACAGAATTCAGTAAACACAAAACAACATGTTATATCCCCAGTATATAACATATGCAGTTCAGTAAGAGGGCCAAAAAACAGCCAAACAGAATACAGGCCCCATGATCTGGCAGGGACCTGTAAAAGAGGCCATGCAGGGAACTGGCCAGGCAGCCTGATGGTAGCCAGCCAAGTGGCCTCATAATTTATTGGCTAAATATACTGAAAGAGAGCTGGCCAGGTGACTGAACATCTGGCATTCCTTTTGCCAGTATCCTGAGCAGCAGGCGATGCCACTGCAACATCCTGGGTAGCATGGGGGCCTCTGCCATATAATGGATAGTAGCTGTGCAGCAAGCCAGCACTGGAAAAGCAGCTGCACATGAAGCAAATACAAGAGGAGCAGCTGCACAGGGAGTCAGGCAGCACATCAAGTTGGCAGTAATGGAGTAACTATGGGATGGAAATGTGGTGCATCTTCAGTTCTCTTATTGTCTACATATGGTGAGTCTGGCTGCTTAATCTCACAGGTCCACCTTACATGGGCCAGATGTCATGAGTGCTGTCAAGCAAATCTGAGCCAAATAAGCATTTGGCCTAAACAATGCATATATAACTGCGCCGTAAGTGTCAAAAGTGAAATAGATTTGGCGCAAATGTGTCTGTTATCTGGGCACTGGTTCTCTGTGACCTGGGTGGTACTGTGGGAACTTGAACTAGACTCAAAAATTCACTTGAAATGTACCTCAAAGCTCGACTTAACTCGTCTTAAGACGTGACTTGTAACATGACTCAAACTTGGGCTTGATCTCTCCTTAAAACTGGGCTTGGAAATTGATTTTCTCTTGGAACGGTATCTGGGCTCTGTGACTGTCTCTGGGCCAAACATGGGATTTAACTAGGGATTCGGATTGGTTTCCGATTCTGGCTTTGACTTGGGGCTTGGCTGGGAGCTTGGAACCAGGTGTTGATTGGAGAACTAATATTGGTGAAGCTTTGCTGAGAGCTGGTACAGAATGATATCCATAAAAACTCAAGGTCCAGTATGTTACATTCTATCCGCAGCCAGCCCACTGCTACTACATAGGCTGTCTATCACCACAATGGAGCAGCAATGTACTCACCTCACCCCCACACCCCTAAAAAGGCATTCCCCCAGGAATTTTCTGCTTCAGAGACACATCTTTTCTTGCTGCTCACTACTTCAACTTGGACATTCACTAGCTTAAACAGTACTTGTTTTCTGTAGAATAAGTTGGTTATTGTGTGATGTCAGAGCAATGGAAACCCAAAGCAGAGACCTCAGAGCTCCAAAACAAACAAACAGGCTTTTTTTTGTCACATCAGTGCTGGCTCAAACAATCTCCAGGCAGTTCCCTAAGGAATTAAGGCTAGATGATTCATCCTATCAGCTGCTGCTTTGAAGCCATGGATATGACAAAACATGAGTATGATGAACTTGAACATAATAGAAGGTGGACGGGGGATTTGGCTTTGTGGGAATGGGTGTGTGTAGTTAAACACAGGAATCATATCAGCATCAGTATGTGCAGGGGATTTTTTTTTGCAACAAAAGTAACCTTCCTATCCTGCATAATAATTAAAAAATAGAATTTGTATGTGTTTGACTTAATGCAGTAATTCACAAAGTTGGAGGGGAACTATTGTTTGCAGCAAGGATAATTAATGGAACATTATCACTTGTAATAATTCCACTGAAAACGATATTTGTTTTGACAAGGTGCACACACATTATATAAATATACAATAAATAAATAAATACATGCATACATACATGCATAGTACATCTGTTACTTTTAGTTTTATGTTTATGAAATTATTTAGGTTTTCCAGATTATTGGGAAAACCATAATATATGAACCAACAGAGTGAACTTTTGTATTGTTAACATCTGTGGTGCTGAAATCTATACAGTTTCATAAATGACATTATGTATAATGGAGTATGAACTGTTTTTTAATATAAAACTTGCAACCATCATTGCTTTGCCTAAATTCACAGTAGTCTTAGGAATATATAGATATGTTCACAGCCACATAAGCACTGAAAGAATTAGTGCAACTCTCAGCTGCAAACCTTACAGTCCGTATAGTACAATAAATAAGAAATAATATAATAAATAACCATCTGCACTATACCTCTGGGTGTGGAAGCACAGATGAAGTTGAGGAATAGGACATCATTGATGATGATGAAAATGCAGAGGAAGTCTCTCATGTTGACTTAAGTGCAGGTTTACATTCAGTGTTATGGTCCTCTTCTGCTCTTCTCCAGTAAATATCTATTTGCCCTCGTGTTTGTCTCCTTTCCATTTAACTCTGTTCTGATGATCTTTCTGCTTTGCACAACATGTGCATTAGGGAGTTACCATGTGTGCTTTGGAAAGGCAGAGTGTATTGTAGTGCAGTTTTGGGAATTTTTTCGTTGTGACCAGACCATCTATAATGGACTAACAAGGGGAGGGAACTGTTGATGTCACATGTGTCGTCAAAATTTGACCTTACTTTCTCTTACACTGTTCACAGACCCAGCAAAACCACCCTCCCCTTTCTCTCTCCCAATCTTGCTCTCCCTTAGGCAGCATTCTGAGTATTCCTGACTTGAGTTTCATATCTTACATATAAATCAGGGTTCTTTAAACTTTCCAGAAGCAGTGAAACTTCTGACCACTGTCACAGAAAGAGGTTAAGTATTTAGACATCCCTAAAAAAGTCCATAAACTCATAAAGTCTTGCCCTGTCCTGAGTGTGCAGTGCCTTCAGGATAGTTCTTAAAGCTATGCTGTTTTGGGGCAGCAAATATGTGAGCCCTCAGAACTACAAACACCATTTCCAAAAAAAGGTGGGATGTTGTGCACAATGTATGGTTGGTTCCCCATCCATCCTATGACGCAGGTGTACAGACAGACACATGAAATAGCATAATAGCACCTGACAAAGGCGCACAACATTATATATATATTATATATATATATATATATATATATATATATATATATATATATATGTTGTGCGCCTTTGTCAGGTGCTATTATGCTATTTCATGTGTTGCTCGGGAACACTTCAGAAAACCATTGTCAGTGAACACAGTCCATCACTCCATCTACAAGTGCAAGTTAAAACTCTATCATGCAAAGCGAAAGCCATATATCAACAACATCCAAAAAAATGCCGCTGGCTTCTCTGGGCCCGAGCTCATCTGAGATAGACTGACGCAAAGTAGAAAAGTGTCTTGTGGTCTGACGAGTCCACATTTCAAATTGTTTTTGGAAATCATGGATGTCGTGTCCTCCGGGCCAAAGAGGAAATATTTCAAAAGCCAGCATCTCTAAATTTATGGGGTGTGTTAGTGCCCATGGCATGGGTAACTTACACATCTGTGAAGGCACCATTAATGCTAAAAGGTACATACAGGTTTTGAAGTTACATATGCTGCCATCCAAGCAACGTCTTTTTCAGGGACATCCCTGCTTATTTCAGCAAGACCATGCCAAGCCACATTCTGCATGTGTTACAACAGCGTGGCTTCGTAGTAAGAGTATGGGTACTAGACTGGCCTGCCTGCAGTCCAGACCTGTCTCCCACTGGAATTGTGTGCAGCATTATGAAGTGCAAAATATGACAACGGAGACCCAAACTGTTGAGCAACTGTTGTACATCAAGCAAGAATGGGAAAGAAATGCTTATTGAGTTTTGTTAAAAGGAAAGGTGATGTAACACAGTGGTAAACATGCCCCTGTCCCAACTTTTTTGGAACCTGTTACAGGCTAAATTCAAAATTAGTGAATATTTGCAAAAACATAAATTTTAACCGCTTGAACATTAAATATCTTGTCTTTGTAGTGTATTCAACTGAATATAGGTTGAGATTGATAAAAGATTTGCAAATTATCATATTCTGTTTTTTATTTATGTTTTACACAACATCTAGCCAGAACTAACTTGTGTGTGTATATACAGTGGTCGAACAATGAAACTGAAACACCTGGTTTTAGACCACAATAATTAATTAGTATGATATAGGGCCTGTTTTTGCGGCCAATACAACGTCAATTTGTCTTGGGAATGACATATACTTATATATAAGTCCTGCACAGTGGTCAAAGGGATTTTAAGCCATTCTTCTTGCAGGATAGTGGCCAGGTCACTACGTGATGCTGGTGGAGGAAAACGTTTCCAGACTCGCTCCTCCAAAACACCCCAAAGTGGCTCAATAATATTTAGATCTGGTGACTGTGCAGGCCATGGGAGATGTTCAACTTCACTTTCATGTTCATCAAATCAATCTTTCACCAGTCTTGCTGTGTGTATTGGTGCATTGTCATCCTGATACACGGCACTGCCTTCAAGATACAATGTTTGAACCATTTGATGCACATGGTCCTCCAGAATGGTTCGGTAGTTCTTGGCAGTGGTGCGCCCATCTAGCACAAGTATTGGGCCAATGGAATGCCATGATATGGCAGCGCAAACCTGATCTACCCCCATGCTTCACTCTGGGCATGCAACAGTCTGGGTGGTAGGCTTCTTTGGGGCTTCTCCACACCGTAACTCTCCCAGATGTGGGGAAAACAGTAAAGGTGACTCATCAGAGAACAATACATGTTTCACATTGTCCACAGCCCAAGATTTGCGCTCCTTGCACCATTAAAACCGACGTTTGGCATGGGCATGTGTGACCAAAGGTTTGGCTATAGCAGCCCGGCCGTGTATATTGACCCTGTGGAGCTTCCGACGGACAGTTCTGGTGGAAACAGGAGAGCTGAGGTGCACATTTATTTCTGCTGTGATTTGGGCAGCTGTGGTTTTATGTTTTTTGGATACAATCCGGGTTAGCACCCAAACATCCCTTTCAGGCAGCTTCCTCTTGCGTCCACAGTTAATCCTGTTGGATGTGTTTTGTCCTTCTTGGTGGTATGCTGACATTACCCTGGATACCGTGGCTCTTGATACATTACAAAGACTTGCTGTCTTGGTCACAGATGCGCCAGCAAGACGTGCACCAACAATTTGTCCTCTTTTGAACTCTGGTATGTCACCCATAATGTTGTGTGCATTGCAATATTTTGAGCAAAACTGTGCTCTTACCCTGCTAACTGAACCTTCACACAAATGTGCAATTAATGAAGATTGGCCACCAGGCTGGTCCAATTTAGCCATGAAACCTCAGTTTCAGTTTCATTGTCCTGTATGTATGTATACAGGCGCTGATCATAAAATTAGAATATCGTGAAAAAGTTCATTTATTTTAGTAACTCCATTGAAAAAGTGAAACTTGTATTTTATACTCATTCATTACACGCAGACACAATTTACACACAATTTGATGATTATAAACAACTAAATTCAGTTAATTAGAAAATCAGAATATTGTGAAAATGTTCAATATTGAAGACACCTGGTGCCACACTCTAATCAGCTAATTAACTCAAAACACCTGCAAAGGCCTTTAAATGGTCTCTCAGTCTAGTTCTGTAGGCTACACAATCACTGTTGACTTGACAGTTGTCCAAAAGACGATCATTGACACCTTACACAAGCAGGGCAAGACACCAAAGGTCATTGTAAAGAAGCTAGCTGTTCACAGAGCTCTGTGTCCAAGAACATTAATAGAGAGGCAAAAGGAAGGATAAAATGTGGTAAAAAAAAAAAAAGTGTACAAGCAATAGGGATAACCACACCCTGGAGAGGATTGTGAAACAAAACCCACATTCAAAAATGTGGGGGAGATTCACAAAGACTGGACTGCAGCTGGAGTCAGTGCTTCAAGAATCACCACACACAGACATATGCAAGACATGAGTTTCAGCTGTCGCATTCCTTGTGTCAAGCCACTCTTGAACAAGAAACATTTTCAGAAGGGTCTTGTTTCCACAATGAACTGGACTGCTGCTGAGTGGTCCAAAGTTATGTTCTCTGATGAAAATAAATTTTGCATTTTCTTTGGAAGTCAAGGTCCCAGAGTCTGGAGGAAAAGAGGAGAGGCACAGAATCCATGTTGCTTGAGGTCCAATGTAAAGTTTCCACAGTCAGTGATGGTTTGGGGTGCCATGTCATCTGCTGGTGTTGGTCCACTGTGTTTTCTGAGGTCCAAGGTCAACACAGCCATCTACCAGGATGTTTTAGAGCACCTTATGCTTCATGCTGCTGACCAACTTTACGGAGATTTTATTTCCCAACAGGACTTGGCACCTGCACACAGTGACAAAGCTACCAGTACCTGGTTTAAGGACCATGGTATTCCTGTTCTTAATTAGCCAGCAAACTCCCCTGACCTTAACCCCATAGAAAATCTATGAGTTATTGCGAAGAGGAAGATGCAGTACACCAGACCCAACAATGCAGAAGATCTGAAGGTCACTATCAGAGCAACCTGGACTCTCATAACACCTGAGCAGTGCCACAAACTGATCAACTCCATGCCACACCGCATTGCTGCAATAATTCAGGCAGAAGGAGCCCCAACTAAGTATTGAGTGCTGTACATGCACTCAATACATCAGTTGGCCATTCATTCATTCATTGATTATCTGTAACCGCTTATCCAGTTCAGGGTCGCGGTGGGTACAGAGCCTACCTGGAATCATTGGGCGCAAGGCGGGAATACACCCTGGAGGGGGCACCAGTCCTTCACAGGGCAACACACACTCACACATTCACTCACACTCACACCTATGGACACTTTTTGAGTCACCAATCCACCTACCAACATGTGTTTTTGGACTGTGGGAGGAAACCGGAGCACCTGGAGGACATGGGGAGAACACACCAACTCCTCACAGACAGTGAGGTCCCTGGAGCTGTGTGACTGCGACATCAGTTGGCCAGCATTTCTAAAAAAATACTTTTTTTTTGTATTGGTCTTAAGTAATATTCAGTTATCATCAAATTAAAAGACATAAACACTTGAAATATATCAGTCTGTGTGTAATGAATGAGTATGATATACAACTTTCACTTTTTGAATGGAATTACTGACATCAACATGATATTCTAATTTTATAACCAGCACCTGTATATGTATGTGTGTGTGTGTGTGTGTGTGTGTGTGTGTGTGTGTGTGTATGTATATATATATATATATATATATACACACACACTAACACACACACACACACACACCCCAGTTAGTTGTGGTCGCGCACTCTGATTGGTTAAGAAGCGTTAGCATTTTTACTGATATCATTTCATGTTTCAAACTGTCTTCATGTTACTTTGAGAATAATAATACAGATAAAAATCATGTACCAATTATACTCAATCACTGTTATTGACATGTTTAACTCTAAAGTTGAGTTTGAAAGAAATGGAAACTGGTGGCAGTGACTGGTAAAGGTGGGCGGATCGATCCAAATATTGATAATATCGATACCAACATTGATATTGAGCAATACTTGTGTAAAAAGATCGATACTCAAGATTTTTTCTCTCCCGCATGCACTGACTGCTGCGCAGCGGATTCATCAAAGTCTACTCTCTTTCTGTAAGAGTAGCGCACCCACCCACATTTGTTGTTGCACCGTCACGTGGCTTAGCGGCGCCAGCCGAACAGCCAATCAGGTAGAGGCTCAGCCTGGCCCGCCCACTCAGCGCTCTCCTCAAGTCTAAAAGTCACAAATATGACCATGAAGCCAGAAGTGCACTGAAAGGAAGAAATTCATTATTCTTTGTATTATTTTCTTGTATTGTTCAACTTGAACTACAGAATATGTTTGAAACTGTTTACAGTATTTGTTGTGGTGTGTTAATTTTGTTGTATTGTGGTTTGTCAGACCTTTGTTTTGTTACCTTTCTATTGTTTCTAAACAAAATTGTTGATTGTGATAATGTATGGCGAAATTCTATCCTAGGTCTTTTGGAAACCCCCTTAGATCTATGAAGCTTAAATATTAAAAAGTATCGGTCGATAACGGCGATACTGGCCCTGCATTTACTTGGTATGGGATCATACCAAAAATTCCCGGTATCGCCCACCTCTACAATATATGTAAATATATGAAATAATCTATGTGTGTTTTGCCTCTTTAAAGTGCTTTAAAACGAAAAATATTCATAATGACTTGTTAAATGTAGTCCATTTTAGTTTTGCATACATTTAGTGACACCCCAGTGACTGCTCATGGTACCGCAGGCAGAGTGATGACGCGAACACCGCTCGAAGTTAAGCGGAGCGCAAAGCGGTGACGCACAGAACAGTTGTTACGTGAAAGCCTCGCGGCAAGCGACGTACAGAACACTTGTCGTGTGAAAGCCCCCTAAGGGGCAAAGCGCTGCATAGGAGACGCCATTCACATTGTGCTTCGTATTGATTAAGGGACAGTGCCACCATCTACGATTCAGTCCAGCTCTTTTGGAGATTCGATATATGTGCTTGTCAGCGAGAAGTTTTCCCGATGCGCTCAAACACGTGTACCGCTTTCAATCTGTATCTCAATTTAGATGCGCAAGGGAATGAACTTCCATGCCGTACTACACAGTCACTTTACATTTTCGAAATATTACTTTAGTCTCAACATATCAGTCTTCAAAAATATTTATGACATGTCTCCATGACAGGCATCCAAAAGACTGAAAAACTGTGAGCTGGCCCATTGATTAAAAAAGTTTGTGGACCCCAGCAATAGCTCATTATAAATTATTAAATAAATTATTAAATAAATAAGTGCTCTTATTAGTGCATGGCATTATGGTGGAACAACAGGGTTACTGTCTTGTGAGGCTTTTGGTCTGTCCTCCCTGAATCAGCATGGTTTCCTCTTGGTGCACCATTTCCTTCAAAAAGATATGTAGGTAGGTGCATTGTGCTGGCTATTCAGAAGTGTCCCTGGGTGTGTGAGAGACACTGATTGTGTGGTAACCTGTGATGGACTTGCATCCTGTCCTGGGTTTGTTCCTTCTGGTGTCCAGTGATTCCAGGAAGGCTTTGGACACACCAAACCCCAGAACAGGTTAAAAAGGTTTACAGGACATGAATGCATGCATGAATGAATGAACAAATGAATGGCAATGGAAAATGGCAGACATCACAACTTTGTTATGCAGTAATTTAAATATGAAGGATACTCGCTTATAAAAAGAAACCATTTTTGGGAATATCCAAAACTGAATATGCACAGATTTTAGATCCCCACAGCAAAATTCCATATTTCATGTTACAGCACTGCATCCATATGCTTGGGAGAATCTTCAAAGCATGAAAATTGTAATTGTTTCCAGCTGATTTCATCTATCAAAATAGCTTTTGAGGTATTTGTTTATCTGCAGATCAACATGCAATATTTTCTCAGTTGTTCCTTTCCATTGATCCAGTTCAGTTGGATTTTTAAACAAATGTGTTAGTACATCACTTTTAAACATATATATATATATATATATATATATATATATATATATATATATATATATATATATATATATATATATATATATATATATATGTTATTTGCTGTAGATGAGAAAGATATAAAAGAAAGATAAATAGAATGGGATGAATGAATAATAAAAGGGATAAACTAATAAATGTCCCACTAGTCTGCAATATCTATGGCAGAAGAAATGAATAGCATTTGGTCAAAAAACAGGAGCCTAGATGCAACATGTTTTGGGGGCATCGTGGCAATGTGTATAAATTAGGGATGTTAATAATTGACAAATACATCTAAAAACATGTTAATTCATGAACATGTACTCAACAAGACAAGTAACAATTGCCTTTATGGCCAGGCCATAATTCCCATCCATTAAATGAAGGCACTAAATTTTAATAACATTAAACAATAGGAAATACAATCTTATGGTGTCAAAAGCAGCTTTACAGGCATTAAAAAGCCAAAATTAAAAAGCTGAGGTGAGCAAACCAAAGGTGACGCAGTGGCGGATGCTGGTCTTTCAAGCAGAGGAAGCTCAATTTCGGCCTACATCATAAAATGTGTCGGTTTATTTATACGTAAATTCTATCCTCCGTTCCTTTTCAACAAAATGATCTGTGACCCTGTCGTACCAACAAGGCTTCTTTTCCAGGGACTTGACTAGTGTCCTCTCAGTGGCCAGCAGAGCTAGGCTGCTTAAACGGCCTTGGCCCATGTGAAGTGTGTCCGCCTGTGAGTGCTTTGTGACGGTGGAAGGGCTCAGCAGCACCCGCTGGTCAGAAACTGCGATAGAAGTCAGAAAGAGTGATAGAAGTCAGTCTCCAAACACAAGCAGCTACAAAAAAACCCACCAGAAATAGAAGCTCGATTTGTTGCTAGTCGTTTTTAACAAAGAAAATGCCGCTAAGATGATTAAGATAGTCTAGTTCAACTCAGAACAGAATGAAAATGTAATGCTCCCTCGGATCTTTACACCAAAGGATCGCTGATTCGCTCATTTCGCTGTCAATCAAAAAGGGATTCAGCCTCAGACAGATCATCCAATCATCATGCAGAAGCTGAGCATCCGGGCCAGCCGAGGCCAGCCCACTGCCCCATAGACCCCCAGAGACGCTGAGCGTCCGATGGGCGGGACAAAGCCCAGCATTTATCCAATGACTCGTCTCGTTTCCCTGCACTTCGCTGCTTCTCCATTGAACTCCGTGGACGCTCAGCGTCCGCACTGTTTAAATCACTGTGAATCTGCGCGAATGATTGAGAGGAAAGCCGCGTCTTTACCAGTGATAAGAAGCTGATTCTGAACAAAAGTTAATCGCGTTGTAGTGCATATTTATTCAATGACATGTACACACAACAGTATATATTTGATCACTTATTTTTTGACATTTTAGGGGAAGCTGAGCTTCCCTTGCAATCTTAGAGCAATCGCCACTGGACAATGGCAAGGAAAAACTACCTTGAAGCTGGAGGAACAAATCTTGGGAGAAACCAAGATTCATCCTCTAAGAAAGAGGACATATGGTCACTCTATGTAATTTGTCAGACATCCTGTCTGTCTTATAATCAGTGGCACTGGCGATAAAGTGCAATATATGAGGAATATTTTAACCAGATATTAAGCTCTGAGGAACACATGTGAATACAGCTGTTGAATATGCACACAAAATTTAAAAGTCAGTAAGACTGAATTAAGAATATGTAAAAGATATGTAACAGATGTACAAGAGTGTATATCTTTTTGGCTTTAAGTCCACTATGACATTAAGTAACTTTTGTTTTTCATTCCTCTTTCTTTATGATCTTTGTCATCTGGTCCAGCGTTTCCTCTTTTTTTTGGTCCCATTTATCTGTGTATGCATGAAACAACATGGCTGATGCACTTTAGATTGAATCTTAAAAGACAAAGAGGCTCATCAAAATAGTCAAGATCAATTTATTAGATTGTCTACACATATAATTACTCGCTACACACTTAATGTTAGAATGCTACAAAAACAGCGATAAGGCAGAAATGCTTGCACAGCAAGATAATCAAGTGTATCGCTGTTAAGCGATAGAGTACAAAACTCCCTCAACCTCCTCCACCTTCACCAGTATATTCATCTGAACTTTGAGGTAAATACACTTAATAGAAACTGGTTATTTCTTTATATTCTGTTTAATTATGTATTACTAATTTTGTATACATTATTTGTTATTTGTAAAGTACAATTTTCTTGCTTAAAAACACATAAAAATTTTGGTGTGGTCTTTGGGGGCCTGGAGTGGATTAATACGAGCAAATGAGTTACGATACGAACAAATTGAGTTACGAGCTCGGTCACAGAAAAAATTTAACTTGTAAGTCAAGGTAATAATGTGTGTGTGTGTGTGTGTGTATATATATATATATATATATATATATATATACACACACACACACACACACACACATTATATTATATATATATAGAATGAACTGTCTCGTTTCCGAAGGCTTTACTGCTATCTGTTTATTGTTGCCATGGAGGCAATCACCAGCCTTGCGGTGCGCGATTTCAAAATAAGAGCGGACAGCGCGATTGAAAAAAAAATCATAATAAAAAAAAACTTTTTAAAACAGCTCTCGTGCCAGAAATAGATGCCCAATGGGCCTAAAAAGCAGCTATTTGAGTATGGGGGATATAGAATGAACGCTGATATATATAGAATGATCATGGCCAAGGACTTCCGAACCATTCTGGAGGATCATGTGCATTCAATGGTTCAAACATTGTATCCTGAAGGCGATTCCGTGTATCAGGATGACAATGCACGAATACAAACAGCAAGACTGGTGAAAGATTGGTTTGACGAACACGAAAGTGAAGTTGAACATCGCCCATGGCCTGCACAGTCACCGGATCTAAATATTATTGAGCCACTTTGGGGTGTTTTGGAGGAGCGAGTCAGGAAACGTTTTCCTCCACCAGCATCACGTAGTGACCTGGCCACTATCCTGCAAGAAGAATGGCTTAAAATCCATCTGACCACTGTACAGGACTTTCTCAAGACAAATTGCTGCTGTATTGGCCACAAAAGGAGGCCCTACACCACACTAATACATTATTGTTGTCTAAAACCAGGTGTTGTAGTTTCATTGTCCAACCCCTGTATGTCAGCTTTCATTCTATATATATCAAAGTTCATTAAATATTTCCTGTTTGGCTTGCCATAACATACATACATATACATATACATACACATACATACACATAATTTTCCAGTAGTTTTGAAGATTCCATGAAGAACACTTGAAAGCTTGAAAGCCAGCTGTATTTTTAGACATCTTCAGACTATTTATTGTCCTTTCATATTTCAGATTCAGTTTCTCTGAGGTATGCACAAGCACATCATGTTTAAACCAGGAATCCAGGGTCCTGCACTCACACACATTAAAAAAACAGCAGAACAGCTAAGTATTCCTGCATATGTCTGGTGAGTTTACATATTTCCTCATTTCCACTATCATACTTACAACAACTATGCATGTCACACTTTAGTTTTTAAAGAACAATATTTGCCATATGGGACAATGGTTCCTTTTCTCAGTTTGTGAGAGTGAAACTTAAACATATGAATTGTGTCACAGAACTTTCAGAGAAGAATTCTGATTACTTGAACTACCACATGATCATGTAGATTCATACTACATTAGAGAACCAGAACAAGAGACAAAATATCATATCTTCCCAACCAAAGCTGGCTCATTGCCTTCTTGAAACACTAGTCTCTGGTGCATTTGGCACAGCTGGGATTTAAGTCTGAAACAGAAGAACCATGAACAGCATATTCCTCCACAGTCAGATGTTTTATAACAATAACAGAAAGCAGATGCTCTGCAATACATCAACAGCTAAACCAATTGAAAAACATTTTGTAATTATTGAAACTCGTTTATTTCCTACAAAGTAGGACCATAGCAGCACTATACAACCCTGTCGATTTTAGATTATAAAGAGTTTTGTGTGTACAACTGATCAAACTAAAGAGTGGTTTCATAGGGCTGAAAGCCTCCCACATATGAATTTGATATTTAGAAGTAGGTATTTCCCAGCCAAGTATGGGATAGTGTCACCAGGCTCTTTTTATTGATTATGAATCTGAGCTTTGTTTGACAATATTGTACCAACATTTCCATGTCTTTGTTCCAGGTTTTGGCAGTAGTCAATTCTTTAACAGTCATTTTGTAGGCTGCTTGGGAAACATGTGTTTTTTTCTCTCTCTCATCTTTTCTCAATTGGCCATCCATCTTCTCTCACTGTTTGTTTGTCATGCCGGACTCTAAGACAGATGTTGAGAGCTTGGCACTGCTGCATGACTACATGAACAGCATCAAGCAGAGGAGTGTAGAAAGGCTGACTGACCTCTACTCACCTTTTCCGGGTAGTAGGACGAATGGTCACAGGATCACTGGGTCATAGCCAGCAGTTCAGTGTCCAGAAATTGAATGTATGAATCAAAACAGAATTTATGAATCAAAAGATCTAAAAGTGTTTCAGTGGACCACAGGCATGCACCATATTAATTGATTTTGGCACCTGAGTCCTTGCGTTTATAGAGTTCCTAATAAAAAGTATAAAGGATGAAGTTTCACCAAGTTCAATGGTTAAACAAATAATCTTTGCCCAGAGGAAGTGACCTGTGAGATAATGGGACCATGTGGAATGAACCTGAAAATACTGCTCCATATGTGTAAGCAATTGTGATTTGGCTGTTATAGATTGATTCTGAAAGTTCATACTGCAGCTGTTATTGGCTGCGACAGACATGCTGTCATTGATTCTTATTTCTTTCAGTATTTTGGTGCACACATTAGTATTCAGTATAACATCTAATAAAGTCGACTCCCCTATAAATTTTCTGTTAAGCTTGAGGCACTGGCCTGTCTGTTTTTCAGTGCTAGGCTGTGTAAACACAATATTGTTCACTTTATCATCTTTCACAGAGGGTGGCTCTCTATTGCTAACTGGAACTAATGCTCTTCCAATACTTGTAATAACTTCTGCTGCTGTATTTCCGGTTTTTTTTTTTAATAACAATGCTCATGTACTCTTTATTTCTGTGAACGTTTACTGTGTGGTTCTGTTGTGAATGGGCCCTCCAAGAGGACTTGATGTAGCTGTCAGCAATGTGCAGGGGTCTATGCCAAAGGGGGCAATAAATCACTAAGTATGCCAAAAATGTAAGAATAAAAATTGTTGGCTGAGAGCAAAAGACGGTTAGAGTAACATTACACAAACGTATACAAAACTACTTTCATTATTCAAATGAATTACAAATAATCAGATTATGAATGTTGCATAAACACACTTATGAACACCTACAGTCTCATTTGTCCCTAAAGATGTGTTCATCTCTTCCTGACTTATGGAATGATACTGATGGCATTTAGTGATTTTACAGCCAATGAGGAAATATCCATTTCTTGTCTTGTAAATATAAATGTAAATTGTCTTGTAAGTAAATATAAACATGAATATATAAGCAAAATAATAATAATAACACATATTTATTCATAAATGATAACATGTCAAATAGTAAAGATGATAGCCAAAGAAATTATGTGCTTTGCTGTCACTGCTTTTAACAAATACATACTGCCCCCTAGAGTTTAATATACTGTAAAATGTTTTGTCACATAGCTCCTTTGAGTTTTTTCCACGGTGTTTACAAAATGTGTAGCTGTGTTGACAAAATCACTGGACCATCAGTTCTGTCTTCTGATATCTAAGCAGGAAACACTTCCATTCCCAAATAGGTCTGGATATGAGATACTACAAGAATATAGCTGAACAAAGTTATGCAGGTACATGGACTTTCTAAAGTCCATGTATCTCACAAACAATAGGATGAATTGTAGGAGAGGTTTGTGAAATACATAGACTTTAACTGTATGTATTACAAACATCCTAATGGTTAAACAAGTTTTCCTGGGACAGGAAGGTCACCCGCTTGATCCCAAGCCATCTTTCTTCTCTTTGACTTGGAACACAGGACATCCATGATTTCAAAAAATTCAGATTTACATGTTTTTGGACTACAGAACACTTTTCCACTTCACTTCAGTCCATCTTAAATGTGCTCAGGCCAAAAGAACGTAGTGGCGTTTCTGGATCCTTATTTATTATTGATTTATTATGGTTCCTTTTTTTGCATGGCAAAGTTTCAACTTGAATTTATTGATGCAGTTATGGACTGTATTCATAGACAATGATTTTGAGTATTGTGCCTGAGCCCATTCAGTGATTTCCACTATGGAATCAGGTCTGTTTTTATTTTTAATTTTTATTTCATTTTCACTTTGATACAAATATTTATCCGGATTCTCTGATTTTTAATTTGTGCCATAGGTGCTGAAATCCCAACGTTCTTTACTATTTTAAGTTGAGAAATTGAATTGTTACACTATTTGCCCACACACTCTTTCAAAAAGTGATAAACCCCTGCCCATCCTATACTTCTGAAACACTCAGCTTCTGATGCATTTACAAATTTCTCTGAATTCTTTTACTCTGTAATGTAGATGATGAAATCAAAACTGATAAAACTTTTCATTTTAATTTGAGATGTGATTCTTGAACTATTTCACTCTTTACCAGCAGTTTTTCACAGAGTTGAGCACCTCCCCATCTTTACCTTTGAAAGTCTCAGTCTCTCTGAGATGCTCTTTTTAAACTCATATCACTGACCTCTTGCTATTAAAGCTAATTTGTTCTTCACTGCCAGCAGATCTCAAGCCTGATGTAATTACAGTTGATTTACTCTGGATGCACTGTGATTGCAAAACATACAAGAGAGGAAATGTGTAAGCACAAAATAATGGCCATAACTGAGGCACAATGAAGTTGTTTAGAAATACCAGGTTTATGCAGCAAGACAAATTGTTGACAGTGATCATTGGGGACCAATTGGGAATGTCTTTTAGTGTATAATGATGGTAATATCACATTTGCCTTCAGACATGTCCTTTCTTTTTGGCACTTGTGCTGCAGTAATCAAGAAAAATGTGCAATGTGTTACTGTTGATTGCAAATAAAGAATAAAGACAAGTAAAATGGTCAGATCTACACATAATGGTTTTGACAGATTTGAAAATAAGACACCTACGACACAGAACAGCCATTAAAAATGCCAACTAATACAAATACTAAAGTCCTAGGAGGTGTAACCTCACAGTATGGGTAAAATAAAGACATTTAAATTTCAAAAGACATTAAAGATATTTAGACACACCAGTTAAAGAGAAGAAAATAAAGTACAGATTTTTAGTATTAAAAAATTATTCCTGCCTACAAAACACTCTAAGCTCCATGCACAAAAAAAATTACTTATATGGTTCTTCTCTACTTCAATACCTGGTTAAGAAATTAATTTGTCTGACTGACTGTGCCAACCTATTCATGTAAACATTCAAATCAATCTCAAGATTCCCATCCATTTTAGCTCACTCTTCCACTAACTGAGCAATTTTTCTTCAATGCCATGGCCCTAAAAACTGTTATAAGTTGCCTGTTTTAGTAGCTAGTCATTAAAAAAATCTTACATGTTCAGCAGGAACAAAACATTGAATACTGAATTTTTGGTCAAGGTGCTCTCACCACCTTTCAAATGCCAAGCCAGTGTTAATTCTGGACACTGTCACGCTCTCTTTAAGCTCTTATTCTTAAAGAGAAGAATTCTTTAGAGTTTGCAGTTCTGATATCTGTGTGTGTGTGTGTGTGTGTGTGTGTGTATTTGATGTAGGCACAGAAAAACGTGACATGGCATGAAAATAATCCTGTGAAAACATACACAATCATGTTTTTAGAATGAATATAGTACACTTTGCAGAGATGGTTGAACCTCCACAGTAATACAATTTATTATATTTTGTCCCCTCCTAACTTAGAAATACTACTAATTTCAATTAAAAAAAGAAAAAAAAATCTTACAGACTTATAATTTTACACTTGATACACTTTATAAAAGAATACACAAATTTTGTGAATTTTCTGGAAGAAAAAAAAAAACACTTTTTAAAGCAGGTTTCATAACTGCAAAAGATTTTAACATATGTTAAATGTTTATGAAAACATTCTACACTCCTTAAAGAGTGATATCTTCAAGTGCACAAGATTTGCAGATTAAAGGTGATGGGTGAGAGTGAGAGAGAGAGAGATAAGACAATGAAGCAGGATGTCCCTTTTAGCCAATCAGGGCCATATATACTGGCTTGCCCATGCTGAGAGGCTCCACGGGGGATTCATGTTATCTCAAATTTAGCTGCACACAAACCATGTATCTTTCAACCTTTCCTGAGCAATGGGCTTACACTGTACTCGCTACGCCACAAAGGTATACTCTGTGACTCGACAATGGCTTGACAGAAAGTGAGAGGTCTCTCTTATGAATTATTAATAATCTGTTAATTTGAATTGGATAAGCGGATTATTAATTTCACATTAATTCCATGTTCTGGTCATAGTATTAGGAGCATGCAAGTAATATACAGACACTGAACATTAGAAAATATACATACCTGCTTATACAATGCTTATGAACAATTGTGGTTCCCTAAGAAATGATGTGTAGTGTATGTTGTTATACACCGTGATATATATATAAATATATATTTGATATATATATTTATATACTGTGTTTATAGCGTTGACCTTATTCAAACTCTTATAATTACTGATATTTGACTAATGATAGCAATTAAAATTTATAATTGGCTTAAGCAATTAAAACGTTAATAATTAGTTTGAGAATGAATAATAGTCAAGCTAAGTGAGATCTTCAGGATTTTCAGACGCTTAACGAACAGACTGTACACACTGTAATTTCAAATAATGAAAGTTTTTATTAACAAAGAAGAAGGATATTTAATTAACATAGCATAATCTTGTAATCTCACGGCATCAACGCAGGGGAAGCCGATTCGACTTTAAAGATAAGCTAGGCACTATGGCTTGTGACTAAAATGTTGTTAACTGAGGTTTGATTACGTATACATTTATAAAGGGAATTAATTAGGCATCAGCTTCTGGAGAATGTGAGAATTTAGCTTGCTTACTTGTTCGCCGTTTTTCTGCCGAGCCGTCGGGTCCCACGGTTCGATCTCCGTGCTCCGGGTTTCGCCTCTCGTCCTCTGAGCGCCGTTGAAAAGGGAGTTCTTCCCAGGGTGAGTCAGAAGCTCTCGGCCTCAGGCGTAGTGGCGTTGGACGGGATTGAGTTTTTCACGGAGGACCGCGGGCCTGGCTGGTTTCCCCTGAGAAAGGGAAGGCGTCTTCAGAGTAGTTGCCTCGTCGCTCGATTCTCCAGAAGTAGTGCCCTCAGAAGTCGGCTTATAACGCTAATATATACGCTATCAACTAATCTAAAAGGGTGATATCTTATTCTGGCCACGAATAAGTTTCACCTGCTTTGATCACTCGTGAGATCAACTTCGATTGGGCGATAAAACATAAACACGGTTAGAAGAAAAGAAGATATTCAAATCATTCGACGTATTCGTAGACTTTCTCACACTAGCTAACTCAAGACGTCTCCTGGGAGCTTAGTGAGATTTCTTCAAAAGTCTGTGTTCGTCGGCGTGAAGAGGAGAAAACGTCTCGCTTGGAGAGGTTGGAGCTTGAAGAAATAAAACAAAGAGAACGCGTAAAGGCGTTCAGAGCGGAAACGAAGTTAAGAGTTGTAAGAGAGAGATAAAAGGTTTTAGCGGAGAAGTGAGCTAAAAGTTAGAGAGACTAGATTAAAAGTAAAAAGTTAAAAAGAAAAGAAGTGAGAGAAATGAGCCGGCATCCTCTTTTCAAAGGCAGCGCGGTCACGCCCTATTGGGAGGTGTCCTTCCTTTGATTGGATCCGGGTCCGAGGCTCACATGATTTGCTTCCCGAAAGAGAAGAGGGGGAAGGTTGAATCAGAGATTCAAACAGTAATAAGATTTCGCGTATCGAAATTTCCTATACGTGTTAGTAACATATCACAGTGAGTGTCCTGGATTATTAATATCAAACATTTACATAAGATTTTATCTTGGGTACGTTGTGTTTGCGTCCCATTTACAATGTTATGTTAGAAAAATATTTGTTAGCAGAGACAAAATGCGCAGAGATCCTGACGTGGAAGCCTAGACTTTATCGACAGTAATTAGAGAGGAATAACACACACATCAGCCATCAGTTTTCCATACATGAACCAACTCTTTTATTCCCGCTCACTGGATCATACCACATGCCAAAAACAATACACCTCATTGGCTGTCGGCGTCCTCTGCCACATTAACGCTAAACACAAATAACTTATCTGTAGATAACAGGAAACAAACATGCCTTTTTGCACAATTGAGAGCACATCTGTCAACACCCCCACTTGCTCTCACATTGTAATTCTTTCAAATAACAAAAATATGAGGTTTCTTACTTTACACTGTCTATACTATTACACGATCAACGTCCAAAAATAAACCATTCAAACTTAACCAGCTTAACTCTTGTAGCAGGTTTTGTCATTACATCTGCTACCATCTCATTTGTTGGACAATAACTCAAAATGATTTTCCCCTCATTCACAGTTGACCTTACAAAATGATATTTTATATCAACATGCTTACATCTCTGTCTGGTAACAGGATTCTTTGCCAACGCTATCGCAACCTGGTTATCCTCATAAACCTTAGATGGTGCATATTGCTGTCCATCTATACCTTCTAATAGTTGTAGCAGGTACAGGCACTCTTGTACAGTTGCAGCTAATGCCATGTACTCAGCTTCACAGGTAGATAAAGCAACAGTGGGTTGCTTTTTGGTTTTCCATGAAATCAAAGGACCATTCTCATTCAGGCTTACACAATAACCCGTTGTACTTCGTCTGTCATTTAGATCAGCTGCCCAATTTGCATCACTGTATGCTTGGACCTTCAGCTTATCATCACATTTTCTGTAGCACAGTTCTTTCTCAGATGTTCCCTTTAGATATCTCAGTACATGTTTCACTGTAGTCCACTGTTCTTCAGTTGCAAACAGTGAAAGTTTGCTTACTACAAAACTCAAATCCGGTCTTGTACATGTAGCCAAATAAAGCAGGCTGCCCACTGCTTCTCTGTATTTCCTGACATTGTCCATCATTTCTGCATCATCCGTGTAGTTTACTTTCTGTTCACAGGGTGTCACTCTGGTTTTACAATCTTGCATGTCAAACCTTGTAAGTATTCTTTCAACATACCTATTCTGTGACATTCTTACACAGCCTTCACTCTGGTCAAAATCTATACCAATGAAATGTTTAAGTTTACCCAAGTCTTTCATTTTGAACTTTGCTGTGAGCATTTCCTTCACCATAGTCAATGCTTTCACATCACTGGCTCCAATAAGCAAGTCATCTACCCATATTATTAAGATCACTTTCTCATTTTCTGTCATCCTTGTGTAAACACAATGGTCAGCAGGGTTCTGCACAAAGTTGTTTTCACTCAAATACTCATGTAACATCCTATTCCAATTTCTGCCTGATTGTTTTAGCCCATATAGTGACTTTTTCAACTTACACACCAATCTCTTATCTGTGTCAGATTCCACCTCATAACCCTCTGGCTGTTCTATGTATATCTCACAATTTACTGGCGCATGTAGGTAGGCAGTTTTGACGTCCATTTGATGCAAAATCATGTTTTCTTGCGCTGCCTTTTGCATTAACACTCTGATACTGGTCAGGTTAGCAGTAGGAGAAAATGTTTCCTCATAATCTACACCCATCTTCTGACTGTATCCTTTGGCTACATATCGTGCTTTGTAATTTTTAGTTCCATCAACATTGTTTTTGATTGTGTATACCCATCTACCCCCCACTGCTTTCTTACCCTCTGGCAAGGTGGTTAAAGTAAACGTGTCATTTTCTTTCAGTGATTCTATTTCTTCGTCCATTGCACTGACCCATTTCTTAGAGTCAGATGAGGTTACTGCTTCTCTGAATGTCAGGGGTATGTTACACATGACTCTGTAACAATAATCCATGTTAGTCAGTACTTGATCACCATTGTCTTCACCAGTTACATATTCACTTAAATATTCTGGCTTTTTCCTCACTCTGGAAGGGTAACGTGCAACCTCATGGTTGATCTCATGCTCTTGTGACTGGCTGTTCACCTCAGGCATGGTTACTGGAAGCTGACATTGAGCATCAGTATTTCCTCCAGTCTTGCTAGCCCTGTTTTGTACCTCAAAGTCATCATCATCACCTGGTATCATGTGAGTTTGTGTCTCTCTCTCTACAGTTGTTCTGGTAACAAACTTCACCAGTCTGTGCTTCTGTACCTTCCCATTGTCAGGGTAGTAGACCATGTAAGCTGGACTATTCTTGTCATACCCGACAAAAACTCCCTTCTCACCTCTCGAGTCCAGTTTCTTCTTGTTCTGTCTGTAAACATAACACACTGTCCCAAATCTCTGCATCTTAGAAAGGTTTGGTCTTCTTCCTGTCAGCATTTGATATGGTGTCTGTTTTGTGCGTTTGTTAAAACATCTGTTCCTCACCACAGCTGCGGTTTGTACTGCATAAGCCCATAACTCCTTAGGTAACTCACTCTCTATTAACATACACCTGGCCATGTCAAAGAGTGTGCGCCAGTTTCTCTCAGCAGTACCATTCTGATGTGGCGAGTATGGTGCTGAAGTTTCATGTCTGATCCCATTTTTGTTGAGAAGTGCCTGATAATCCTTTCCCATAAATTCTGTTCCATTGTCGGACCTGATACACTTAATTTGCCCATATGGGGCTGTATCAGCCAGAAACCTCTGTGTTGCTTGTGTTGTGTCACTCTTACTTTTCAGAAAATACACAAACACTGCACTGGAATAATCATCTGTGAATGATAACGCAAACCTATATCCATCTTTGGATTCTGGGTCCACTGGTCCTGCTAGATCTGTGTGCACCAGCTCTAGAGCAGCTTTGGCTCTTACATCAGGCTCCCTGTTCCTTGTCTGAACAAACTTCCCCTGTGTGCACACCTGGCAATTTAGAGCTGATTTACCAGTTTTACCTTTGATTGTCATACCATTTACAACACCTTGTAATTTTTGAATGTCATCATAATTGCAGTGCCCTAGTATTTCATGCCAAGTTTGCATGTCATAACAACCGTTACATTGGTCATCACATTTGTCTACTGTTTGCAAGTAGTACAATCTGTTATATTCATATATGGAAAACTTTGTACCGTCTCTGTGTTGTAGGGTATTTTTCCCTTGCTTGAAGATAACGGTCGCTCCACTGGAAGTAGCTGCTTTCACAGAAAAGATGTCCTGTGGGTATGAAGGAATGTACAGTGCCTGTCTCAGAGTTGTTTTGTGGCACTGCCCCCTGCTGTCGATCAAGCAAACCTCTGCATCTCCTCTGTGCTCTGCGACTCCGTTGCACTTTGTACCATCAGCCAGCTCTACGTAGTGTGTCTTGGTCTGGAAGCTATCATCGAATTTTATGAACTTTGCTATATCCGTAATGATATGCGAAGTTGCCCCCGTGTCCACCATCAGACCTTTCTTTTTGACATCACGCCCTGACTGAATCACCGGATCCTCGTCGCTCGTCCGGAATGCGTAATCCTTGCCGCTCGGTTCCTCAGAAACTTTTCGCGCGTTGTCCCGCCGCTGTTTCCTTCTGCAGGTTGCGTCCCGATGTGTAGAGCTTTTACACTCACTGCACCACTGCTTGCGCTGACACGTTCTGGCTTTGTGTCCTCTTAATCCACATCTGAAGCACACAATGTCTGTATTCCCGGCTCCCCGGTCACTTGGAATTTCAGACGCGGGTTTATTACCCGGCCGTGCCCCTGCTTTCATAACATTATCTTCCGATACTGCAGTACGCATTTTCTCATTGTCCTCATAGCTCCGCAGTTTAGTTTTAAATTCTGCAAAGGTCACTGTCTCTTCACTTTGTGTGATATGGATAGCAAACGGTCTGAATGAATCTGGCAGTCCCTTCAAAACCATTGCTACCAATAACCCATCACTCAATGTCTCACCAGCATTTCTCAGGGCAGTGATGGCGGCCTCTGCCCGTATTACATACTCAGTCACACTTTCACTGGCAGACTTTTGGAGTGAAGTCAGCTCTGTATACAGATTAATTATGCGTGGCTTTCCTTTACCTGCATAATAGTCCCTTAGGATCTTCAACGCCTTCTGTCCATTGTCCGCCGCTTCTCGCATCACTAGAGACAAACTTTTATCATCCAGGAATTGGATCAGCTCCGCATATGCCTCGGCATTTTTTGCGCTTTCCCCTTCTCCCTCGGCGTCGGCAGGATCTTTCAGAATGATATCCTTTAGTCCTTGTAATCGAAGATGGCCCAAAAATTTCGTCTCCCACAGTTCATAGTTCTTTTCATCTCCATCAAAAACTAGCCGAGACCAACGGCTATTTGACTCGGCGACCCGTCGACTCATGGTGTTAGCATGCTAACTCTCACCGGACACGCTGTACGTTGCGACGTTTCTTTCGGTGGAAAAAAAAAAAAAAAACACTTTACAACTTTCTCTGGGCAAGTCTTAGCTATTCTGGGCCCATAACCTGTTAACAGAGACAAAATGCGCAGAGATCCTGACGTGGAAGCCTAGACTTTATCGACAGTAATTAGAGAGGAATAACACACACATCAGCCATCAGTTTTCCATACATGAACCAACTCTTTTATTCCCGCTCACTGGTTCATACCACATGCCAAAAACAATACACCTCATTGGCTGTCGGCGTCCTCTGCCACATTAACGCTAAACACAAATAACTTGTCTGTAGATAACAGGAAACAAACATGCCTTTTTGCACAATTGAGAGCACATCTGTCAACAATATTAATTCGTTTCCTTTAGTTTAGAGACAGAAATTTCTTTCATGATTGACAACAGTAATACACATCACTTCATTGGTTGATAGATGTCCATCTGAAGACAATAGAATGACATTCGTACATATTGTGTATGCATATTAATCAGAGTTTGATTTATTTTCGTTTGATTTATTGTTTGAGACCTCGAGCGAGGCGTAGTTTCGCCAGTGTCCATTTGGGGTCGCTGTTGATCCATGCTGTTGGTCCGATCTGGATGAGCTTCCAGGAGGTCAAGCAGAGTTCATTCAGTTCTACCATCTGGGGTAGTCTGTTTTAGATTTCCCACGAGATAATGACGAGACACTTAGGTGCCACTCGTCATAAACGGGCTTATAACTCCCCCACTCTGTTTGAAGTTCCTGTTTCTTAAAAGCATCATAAAAAGCTTGTTGTCTTTAGTTTCTGAAGAGAGGAAGGGGGCCAGGGGCCAGGTGTCCTGGTCCGTCTTTTGATGTAGACCTTATGTGTGTGCGTGAGGGTGTGTGTGTGTGTGGGGGGGGGGGGTGTCTGTGGAATGTGGATTCTGTCGCAGACGAAAATCCTTGTTAGAGGGGACAGTTTTTTAATGAAGAACTTTTCATTTCTCGATCCATACTCCATTACAGATGGAATAAGTGTCAAGTACATTTTTAATGTTGAACAAAATTTCACATAATGCAAAATTAGGTTATATTATAGTTAAAGTGTTCACTCATTCATTTTCTGTAACTGCTTTTTTCCTGTTCAGGGTCGCTGTAGATAAGAAGTTCCATCTTAGAAACATTTTGGCATTTTCAAGGCAAGCAACAAATTTTCCATTGCACGTGCTGTTAAATAATTTAACTCATGCTTAGTTGGTAATCATTGACTGAGAACCACTAACTAGTCTAAAGCTGTGCCACATGTGAAAAAGAAATCTCAGGCATCATGGAACCTGAGACATCACCCAGGTGCTCTCTATGTCTCTTTCTCTCCCACACACGCACGCACGCACACACACACACACACACACACACACACACCAACACCCAAGTGTATGCCACACAACATCTGCCACTGGATGCCAAATATGTCAGAATTTTTTAGGAACCTTTATTTTTAACTATGTATTTTTGCCTCCCAGGCTTATCTTTATTTGGAAAATGCATATATGTGATCATTAGCTGGTATATACCAGATGAAAATAACATGACCATCAGAGATATTCCTGGTGTTAAGATGGGGTGTTCTGGTTGAGGTGTCAGTCTTCATTAGTCATCTGTGTGTTACTGGCACCATACACTTTTACCCCAAACTCCAGGTTATGCTGTTTAATCTGCTTTGTAATCTCTGCTTTGACTAATTAACGTGAGGCTTCTTTAATCTTAATTTAGTTGCACTGAGCGGAAAGTTGGCGGCACTGTGGCACAACAGGTAATGTCGCTGTCACACAGCTCCAGGGTCCTGAGATTGTGGGTTAGAGTCCTGCTCCAGGTGACTGACTGTGAGGAGTTTGGTGTGTTCTCCCTGTGCCTGTGTGGGTTTCCCCCAGGTGACCCGGTGTCCTCCCACTAACTAAAAACACGTTAGTGGGTAGATTGTCTACTCTAAAGTGTCCGGATGTGTGAGTATGTCACCCTGTGAAGGACTTGCACCCTCTCCAGGGTGTGCCCCCCCCTTGCACGCACTGACTCGGGGTAGGTTCAGGACCCACGAAACTGAATATTGGATATTTGGATAAGCAGATACAAACAATGAATAATGTGCGGAAAGCTGATCAGGAGACAACTTGCACACTCAAATTTTCTAAATATCTAAAGATTCGCTGACTCTAAAGGTTCTAAGCTTGAATGCGATCCATTGGAAAATTTGTGTTAGGGCAGTATAAGCAAGCTGAAACATCTTTGAAATGCAAGTGCAAATCACTTTTAAGGATCTTGTCAGAACATCCAAAAACATTTGCTCTCAGTTTAAAAACAGTTTATAATTAAACATGCTTTGGATCCCTTGTGTTTACCTAGAATGTTGCATTATACAAAATCTGCCACCAATTTCCCATATTACCCCTCATCCTAACACTTATTTTAATTAAAGACACAAGTTAAAACACAAGATGTGTAACTGTTCAGTAAAAAAATGTCTTTATTCATATTCATTTATTACAGTTTTATAACTGTTAAACTGAATATCCTCTCTTGATACAATAAAAATATTCAGCCATAACTTTTAAAACAAAACGAAAAAAAAAACAATAATATAAAGAGAAACATTGTTCTGCATATTGCACAATATGTAAATCTATGAATCCCTAAGAGTACATTTAAAAGGTCCATAGACACCGTTATACACCAGGCTATGGGTATGTCAGAGCTGTTATGGGCTGCAATTTTTTTTTTTAAAGTTGCTTTCATTTTTTGGGGAATGCTTTTAAACATGTTCTGAAACTTTTCTTATTATTTTTTTGAAGGCATCTTTTTTTGTTTGCTTCCTTAAAAAAAAAAAAAGAACATAAAATGACTCACCATATTACGTTCTTCCACTGTTCAATCATCCAAGTTTTGCACTCAATATAGCAAGTTACTAAGCTTTGGTTACCGGACCTTTCCAAATGGCAGGCCTATCATGCAATATGGGTTTAAGGAGCACTCTTTATTTTGCTGGGGTCAAGGAGATTTCAGATTTACAGTTTTGTATTTTGTTGCTATTTTTGAAGTTTTAAGTTATTACTCAGTATGAGGATGAAGGCATAGCTGTCCTTTAGATCTATTTTATTTTAAATATGCTGCTACGATCTCCCTTAATAAAACTTTGTTTTGGGAACACCATTGCTTGTGAAACATTGCTTTTTAGAATGTTTTTACAATTTTGGGTTATTTTATTTGTACCTTGTAAAAGAAATACTTTTCTTTGGGTCATCTATGCTTTCTTCTGTTCTTGCAGTCCTTGTGGATATTTTAATTAAAAAGCATTTGTTTTGACTAATAACACAATTGCTCAGGCACACAGATATATGCCAGTGCACTGTAAAATGCCAACAAGGCTTACTCAGGAATTATTCTTCCTATACTATGATAAATATACTTAATAAATTATCCTGTGTCCCCTAAAATTAATAATATGGATATGGTACACAATATTAGTTACTAATTTTAGCCACCTCTGAAAATATCAGAATATCAGAAAAATCAGTTAGCTGCCAAAGCAAAAATAAATTTCTGGAAATATAAGGATTCTGACCTATAAGGAGTCAAAGACCTAGCTATAGTGCATGCTCTACCCAGCTGCTGCAAATATTTCTGCATTTCTGTGTGTGAATAAAAAAATTGCCTGGATGTAATAGATAAATCTAAGCATAATACAACATAAAAGAGATAAATCTCCAAATATTTTCTGTTCCATTGCTTTCTTGGCTCTTGCTTATCTCTGTTATATTTGGATGAAAAATTTGTTTGTAACAATTTCAGAACAAGCTGCCAGATTAAATGAAAAAAATTAAGGTCGGAATGTAATAATTTCTCAGATTTATATTTTTACCCAGTTTGACAGCATATAAGAAATTGAAACTATGTAGCACCTCTGGTTCTGTACTGTCATTATGGACTGAAATAGGCTTCCTGCATTAAGAGATGCAGCAGTCCAGCCAAATAAAATTAACCAATGGTCTACGCATGCCCATTTGACATATCTGATATTTTCTAACAGAATACGCACACGTAGTGTTGCAAACCGTCCCGTAAATTTCAGAATCGTCACGTATATTGACACTATATACGTATATAAAATATTTGTTTCGTTTATTTTTGAGGTCACATTGTTATGCCGATGGTTTGAAACAGAAACAAGCAGCTCTCCCTCTCAGCCAGAGCGAGGGGCAGATTTTCCACGGCTCCTGAACAGAGAACGCGCTTTTCATTTGTCGTCACCTTTATTTAGCCAATCAGCAGCCAGAGTTATATGTCCCACATTCAGTGCTGCAGCCAATGGGGTCACAGTTCCTCCTACAGGTTTTTTTTTCTTTTTTTGTGGCGGCACTGATAGCAGCACAACTCTGCTTTCAGATAAAAACTAATATTAGCACTGTGTCCTGGAGAAGCTACATTTCTATGGGGAGAGATTCGTCTCAAGATATTTTACAAATGCTTAAATGCTAATCCACAAATTAAACACAAGTCACAAATATGTTTCACTATTGACAAATTAACACATCCCAATCTGTGTCTCACTGCAATTTGTACAAATACAGTTAAATTCATAAATACATGGTTTTGTTTTTCATAGATATATCATAATTTTATTCGAAAATAAATACATTTGTTTAAGTTTACATTGCATATATTTGTAAAGTCAAAGTCTCGAATTTAAAATGTATTTGTAAACTGTTGAATCTGCATTTCAAGTCACTTGCCTTTTTTTTGGTGGTGTACAAACCGGATTCCAAAAAAGTTGGGACACTAAACAAATTGTGAATAAAAACTGAATGCAATGATGTGGAGGTGCCAACATCTAATATTTTATTAAGAATAGAACACAAATCACAGATCAAAAGGTTAAACTGAGAGAATGTATCATTTTAAGGCAAAAATATGTTGTTTAAAAATTTCATGGCATCAGCAAATCCCAAAAAAGTTGGGACAATGCCATTTTTTACCACTGTGTGGCATCCCCCCTTCTTCTTACAACACTCAACAGACATCTGGGGACAGAGGAGACCAGTTTCTCAAGTTTAGAAATAGGAATGCTCTCCCATTCATGTCTAATACAGGCCTCTAACTGTTTAATCGTCTTGGGCCTTCTTTGTCGCACCTTCCTCTTTATGATGTGCCAAATGTTCTCTATAGGTAAAAGATCTGGACTGCAGGCTGGCTATTTCAGTACCCGGATTCTTCTCCAACGTAGCCATGATGTTGTGATTGCTGCAGAATGTGGTCTGGTATTATTTTGTTGAAAAATGCAGGGTCTTCCCTGAAAGAGATGACGTCTAGATGAGAGCATATGTTGTTCTAGAACCTGAACATAGTTCTCTGCATTAATGGTGCCTTTCCAGACATGCAAGCTGCCCATGCCACAAGCACTCATGCAACCCCATACCAACAGTGATGCAGGCTTCTGAACGGAGCGTTGATAACAACTTGGGTTATCCTTGTCCTCTCTGGTCTGGATGACATGGCATCCCAGTGTTCCATAAAGAACTTCAAATCAAGACTCATCTGACCACAGAACAGTCTACCATTTTGCCACACTCCATTTTAAAAGACCCCTGGCCCAGTGCAAATGTCTGAGCTTGTGGAGCTTGCTTAGAAATGGCTTCCTCTTTGCACTGTAGAGTTTCAGCTCACAACGGCGGATGGCACGGTGGATTGTGTTTACTGACAATGCTTTCTGGAAGTATTCCTGAGCCCATTCTATTATTTCCTTAACAGTGGCGTTCCTGTTTGAGGTGTAGTGACGTTTAAGGGCCCGGAGATCACGAGCATCCAGTAGAGTTTTACGGCCTTGACCCTTACGCACAGCAATTGTTCCAGATTCTCTGAATCTTTTGATGATGTTATGCACGGTTGATGATGATAACTTAAAAGTCTTTGCTATTTTACGCTGGGTAACACCATTCTGGTATTGCTGCACTATCTTTCTGCGCAACAATGATAGATTTACCATCTTACCATCTTAGACTCTTACCATCTTGGCTTCAGAGAGACACTGACACTCTGAGAAGCTCTTTTTATACCCAAACATGTTGTCAATTGACCTAATTAGTGTTAACTGGTCTTCCAGCGGTTCGTTATATGCTCAATTTCCTTTTTCCAGCCACTTATTGCTACTTGTCCCAACTTTTTTGTTGACACTGTGAAATTTTGAATCAACATATTCTTCCTTTAAAATGTTTCATTTACTCAGATCAAACATTTGATCTGTCATCTATGTTCTATTACGAATAAAATATTGACATTTGACATCTCCACATCATTGCATTCAGTTTTTATTCACAATTTGTTTAGTGTCCCAACTTTTTTGGAATCCAGTTTGCATATTTGTTCTTCTCTTCCCTCCGGCTGAGGGGGAGCATCTGTCTGTCTGAAACAAATCACCCGTTTTAACAATTAAATCTCAAAAACATGAAACACTACATGTCCTGTATTAGTCCAATACGCAACACGGCTTTTAGGGTCCAAATACGGGATGATTTTAAAGTATATTTATTTGACAACCCTAGTCTGCAGCGAAATTAGGGAAGTTCCACTGGACTTTAATGTCAGTAAATTTAGGGTACCTTCTCTCCATACACTAGGGACTAGAAAATTTAATATAGATAATAAATAATATTAACAAGCTATTATTAGAGTGTAAGACAAATATGAGTCCTAAAAAACCAATTAACTCTATGACATTTTGACTGGACATATGTAATGAGGACTTGCAATCTTTCACTCATTCATTCATTATCTGTAACCCGGTGTCGCGGTGGGTCAGGAGCCAACCCGGAATCATTGGGCAAGGCAGGAACACACTCTGGAGGGGGCTGCACTCTTCAGATCTTATTGTAATTAATGAACAATTTAAAATAGTAGTTATTTTAAACTGTTAATATAGTATTTGCAAAATACATGGACAGATTCTGCTTTGCCATTGTTCAAAAAGTCTGCCGACAGGCACAGACAGTCCTGATGGCAGTTGGCTTAATAGATGTCTGTTTTATCTGATTTACTACAGTCGAAAATGATTTACAAGCATATGCTGGCACCCCACCTCTGCGTTCCTTATTTTGATTTCAGAAATTGGTAACCCTACGCACACATTGTATGCGGAAAGAAGATGTAGTGAGTTTCCTGACAGTGAGTGTTATTTCCAGACAAATATTGAAATAAAGAAAAAAACATTAATTGAATGCCTACATGTTACAATCTTTAATTAACCACATTGAAAATCCACTGATGCACTAGCTGAAATAGCATTATGCTAGCAGAGGAAACCTAATTATTGATGAACGTAAATCAAGCCTGCTTAAAAAGTCAGTCAAAATGTTCATGCATTAAACATTGCAGTATTTAGGGCAGACTGAATAGATGTTTATGTTCTTTCCTGAGCTTATGATGGTATATTTCACAGATACCTATATATAAAGAGTTAGTCGTTCACAACTCAGTTTTTTTTTCTATCTCTAGATAGATATTCAAAATTTTGTTTGTAAAGGCAGCAGCTCCTTGTGGCTTTGCTTACTCTGTACCTCAAAAAAATTTGTTGCTGTTAGGCAATTACCCCAGACCCCCCTGGTTAAAGCTTAGCCCCACTAATCATTAATCTCTAGTGACAGCCATGGTCTACAGTTCTTTTTGTCATACTGATTATAACACAAAATAATATAATTCATAAATTAAACACAATTTTCACTGCGTTTTATGTGAATATAAAAATGACATTTCACATTTAGATATAAATGTTAGAATAATCAAAAAGAGTCTTTTTTCAAAGTGACCTTTAGAACTTTTTGTCTCTGAAACCCAGCTTGTTAGAAGCTGAGAAAGTGAGACTATGCTCATTAAAACGCAGTCACAAAGGCACCTATGAGGAAGCAAGCATCTCATTCAACAATCATTCAGGACCAAATTGTTGTCAGGACAGTTGTAACTCTGAGCAGCCCTTACAGGATAAAAATATTCCACTTTTATACTAAAAGGTATTTTAAAAGATAATGGCAATATCTTCCATAAAAACACAAATTTGCTGTCTTCAAATTTATTGATCCCACAGCACTTGGGTAGTCGGTCATTTGATGGCATTCTCCAAAAGTCTGTACATGTTCCTGTAACAGCAATATACATTTTCAACTTCTGTAATGACAATATGTTATTTTTAAATATAAATATTGTTAGACTTCTGACTAAATCACTAAAAAAGTGCTGACTTGTGGTGTCTTTGGGAGTGTCTCGATGTTTAATACCTTGATGTATTCACCAGATTACAGAGTGAGTCTACTTTATGTTGATGAATCCTCCCTGTGTGTATCTAGAGTCCTGCTGAGAAAAAATACAATGAAATTAAATGATAAAATAAAGAAAAAAAATGTTTATCAGTTACATATATAACATGTAAGACTCACGCTTGATGTTGTTTAACAAAGTCAGCAAACTGACGGTCTTTAGCATAAAGCTCAATGATACGAATCCGGTCCTGAATCTCCTGCATCAAGAATAAACATCAGTCAGAACTAGCGAATCTCAAGTAAGCACTGAAATACTGGATGAATAACAAAAAAAATACAAAACGGTTCTTTACAAAGACATGTTAATGAATGATTGTCTTTTATCAAAGTATTATTCAAAAGATTAATTTGTAACCACTAATTATTTATTAACTAAGAACAACAGAATATATTATTTCATTGTTGAGAAACAATATATCCCATCTGAAAAACATTACAGAAATCATCTAAACGCATTCATTCATATTCCTTCATTGTCTGTAACCACTTATGCTGTTCAAGGTCACAGTGGGTCCAGAGCCTGTGCAGAATCACTGGGTGCAAGGTGGGGACACACCCTGGAGTGGGCGCCAGTCCTTCGCAGGGTGACACACATTCACCCACATCAAGGGACATGTTTGAGCAGCCAATCCACGTAACAATGTGTGTTTTTGGACCATGGGAAGCAATCGGAGCACCCAGAGGAAACCCACACATACACAGGGAGAACAACATCTAAATACAGTATAGTCCCAAACACATAGTACAATACCTCCTTGGTGAGTTCACTGTTCTCATAGATGTGCCGTATCTCATCACTGCTGAAGTCTGTAGAGGCTTCTGCACTGGCACTGCTATGGATTGGGGGTTCAGGGTAGCGTCGGTAGTAGTGGTTGTAGCCTGTTGTCACATCACTCTCGTACATGGGATTATATTTGGTGGCTCTCTCTAAAGAAGGTATACTGTCTCCTCTCCTGTGTGAACACACACACAGACAGTTCCACTGGTATCATGACTGCACTGTAAATCCCACTTCAGAAGAACTTCTACCTAAAGTGTTAACAAACAAATGCAGTTCACCAAGTGTCATTATTTGTATGATAGAAATTATTTTTAATGGCTCAGCCAAAAGTCTAATTTATACAAATGTTTACCTTTAATGTAGTCAGACAAGACAAGGCATATTGTTTTTATAGTTCAGCTAAACCAGTCTGTTAGTAGTTTTGATTTAATGCCCTGCTAAACCAAAGATAATGTAAGGTAAGGATAATTTGAAAACACAGTTTGAAAAACATTGCATCACATATTAAACATCAATAAATTACTCCTAAAGATTATTCTCACAGGATAATTTACTACAGAGTATGAAGATTAGAGTTTAACAGAGCCCTGCCCTAAACACTAGTGGTAAGATTTAAATATAGTGAAAAAATAAGCACCCCTATCTAGAAGAACCAGAAGGTAACACACGAGAGCACCCGAAAAATATTGGCATTCCCCCATTCCACCATTGTCAGACAAACAGCCATAGTTTAGTTAGATCTGCAGGATTCATCAGCCACACATTTTTCCATGTTAATCACTGCCCTCCTGTCTGGGGTGACCCTGATGGAGGACTGACATTTTGGGTCTCCTGCTTAGCTGCCTCAAGGACACATTTTTCTACCAAGTTTTAAATTAAGGCTCTTTTCATTACGATTTTCAATATTTGTTGTTTTCACCCAAGGTTTCTTCCTCCAGTTTTGAGGGATTTTCCTTGCTCACACGTGGTTATTCATTTTGTTCATGTTTAAACACCATCAAGTGGTAAAAAAAATTGCTGTGCAAATACATTTGATTACCTTATGGGGTCCTCAGGTTCCTCTTTGTCATACTGGTCTCTTAGTGCTCGAGCTAAGAAGAAGATGACGCCCGAAGCAACCAGCAAGAAACCAGCCACTGATGCTATAGCAATTCCTACAACCAATGGCTCTGACACATACTCCTCACAGTGCTCCCCTCTGTACCACCAATTTTCCCCTACACGACACCTAAAATATATACAAACAAACAAAATCAACAACAAAGATATCCTGAATCAAAAATACAGTATTCTGCAAATAGCACCAAAGCATGTTATTTAATACCATTTATCTTGTGTTTGTGCTTGTACACAAATCAAATATTTTGAGAAAACTCACAAATGAACACAATTAACTAACAAAAATTTCTGGTTAGCATTGTGTGGTCTAGTTTGGAAATCAAAGTTCCATTCCATTTTCTCCTCAAAGTCTGAGCATTAAATGGATTTGATAAATTCCATCATAAGCACACTTGATTTAAAGGGGGCATCCCATGTTTATGCAGGCGAAGGGTAGTGCCAGGGTGGGTCTATTCAAACTTCGGATTGATTATATTTTCGAGTGTTTATAGGAGCAGTAGAGGCCCAAGCGGAAATACAAAAGCATGTAAATAGTGAGTTTTGCATAATATGTCCCCTTTAATATAATGAATTTCTAAATGGTCAAACAAAAACACTGACTTTATAATACCTACAAGAAACCAACTGTGAATATGTAACACATGAACCAAAACCCATGCAAAAAAAAAACTAATCCTACTACAAGTCTATAAACTTAAATAAAATTTCAATTCTATCATCTACAAATTTTGTTTTGCATACATACACCCCCCCCCCACCCACCACACACACAAACATGCAACCACCTCAGGTCCCATAAAACAAACACACTAATGCTGGAAGTTAGCAATCTACTACAACTATGCAATCACAAAAATATTTAAACACACCGGCAAATGGCTCCCTGTCCCGGGATGATGTCACACTTGCCATCGTTCATGCAGAAATCTGGTTGAACATCGCAGATACTCTGGCAGGGCAGGCCATCTACGCTGAAGTACCCTGCATTACACACACACTCTGCCTCACCAGACCAGCGGTTAACTGTACACTCTGCAAACTCATTGCATGCCTGGAATTTACACGGGTCGGCCTGGTCACCTACAAAGGCAATAATAATAAAATATAAATTATAATAAACATAATATGTTACAGCTACACTTGGCATTAAGACAGCAGCTCAAATTCGATTAACTGGGATACGATTTTAGCAAATCAGTTATTCCGCAGAAAAAAATGGCAAGCCTAATTAAATCTTAAGTTTTTCGAATGAATTTTTAGATATTTATACACTATCAGCAAAAAAGGTATGTTAGAGGTACATTACTGGTCACTAAAGGTACAAACAGTATAATATTCCAATTGTAATCTTTCATTATAGAACTGTGTAAAATAATACAACTTAACATAAGTCCAGGAGATGAAAAGGGGTGTATGAAATCAACTTTTAATGTACATAAATTTAATTTAAAAATTGTATTTTTAATAGAAAAAGGTAAAAAAAAAAATCCTTAACTAAAGATACAGGATATGAACCAATGAGGGTACCACCACAGAGACAGAGAAGGGTACCACCACAGTGAAATTTTCCTGCCAGTGTAGGTGGTTTCAAATAATATTCAAATCACTTTTCATGATTCATTCCAACCAGTCAGACTGCTTGTTTTGATATTATTCATGAACTGAAGGTCTTCCCACCACTTTGTTACATTAACTACCAATGTATCTATGCCAGCAAATGCACCTACATGTTAACCATATCAACTGAATTTGGTATTAATGTAATGGGTCTCCAAACAAGTTTGGATTGAAATCAAAAGTGCTGAAATAACTTGAGCATGGGCAGAGAAATCAACTGAAGAAATTATCTTTATTGCTATTTTTTGAGCATTCATAATTTTCTGCAGGTGTAGAAACGGGCTAGGATGTCTGGGATGTTCTAGGAGAAAGTCAATTTGGGATGAATATCTAGTTCAGCAGTGTCACATCTAGGAGTGGGGCCACAGGCACATTGGCTCCAGCTTAAATCTGATGAGCTCAGTAGTGATTCTGTTCTGTCACTGCCCTGTGTGCCAATTATGAAAGAGTCACAAATTTTACCCATTGCAGCACACATAAAAATGGGAAATTGCCAGGCTAATGTCATCCAACAATAGCACCTGTTCCATCCACCACACAAGCTTCATAGTGAGTTAGTTTAACATGTCAGTTCTGCACTAAGCTCTTCAGCCCTAAGCTATAGCACAAGAGAAAATAGGGAGGTCAGCATCAGAGTCTCCTTGTGGTGTTGGGCATGGAATCTCCACAAGCAAACTCGAGCAAACTAAGCAAACTAATTTTCAGAAAAGTTGGGATATTTTATAAAATGCAAAAAAATCAAGAATCTGTGATTTGTAAAATGTGTTATATGATTTGTAGAGATTGTTGCGTTGGGTCTTGCGTTGGATTTTAGTGCAGTAAAATCTTCTGCTTTGGTTGTTTTGTCAGTCATATGTCAAATATGGTGCCATTTGTGCTGTTGGTCATGCATATTGCATTACCCATTGTGATAAAGCTCACCCCTCATCCACCACAAAGTGCGATGGAGAGAGATATCCTTTATGGGTAGAGTTAGGTGAAGACAGACATAACTGTGAGAGACAGAATCTAAAAAAAATTATCCAGAAAATCACATTATATGATTTTTAAATAATTAATTTGCATTTCATTGCATGAAATATTTGATCACCTACCAACTAGCAAGAATTCTGGCTCTCACAGTCCTGTTAATTTTTCTTTAAGAGGCCCTCCTATTCTGCACTAATTACATGTATAAATTGCACCTGTTTGAACTCGTTACTCTAACCTCTCCACTATTCCCAAGACCAAAGAACTGTCTAAATACACCAGGGACAAAATTGTAGACCTGCACAAGGCTGGGATGGGCTACAGGATAATAGGCAAGCAGCTTGGTGAGAAGGCAACAACTGTTGGCTCAATTATTAGAAAATGGAAGAAACATAAGATGACTGTCAATCTTCCTCTGTCTGGGGCTCCATGCAACATCTCACCTTATGGGGTAAGGATGATTCTGAGAAAGGTCAGGAATCAGCCCAGAACTACATGGGAGGACCTTGTCAATAACCTGAAGAGAGCTGGTACCACAGTCTCAAAAATCACCATTAGTAACACACCGTCATGGATTAAAATCCTGTAGGGCACGTAAGGTCACCCTGCTCATGCCAGCAAATGTCCAGGCCCATTTGAAGTTTACCAATGACCATCTGGATGATCCAGAGGAGGCATGGGAGAAGGTCATGTGGTCAGATGAGACCAAAATAGAGCTTTTTGGTATCAACTCCACTCGCCGTGTTTGGAGGAAGAAGAAGGATGACTTCAACCCCAAGAACACACTCCCAACCATAAAGCATGGGGGACACACCATAATTTGGGGATGCTTTTCTGCAAAGTGGACAGAATAAAAGGGAGGATGGATGGGGTCATGTATTGTGAGATTTTGGCCAACAGCCTCCTTCCCTCAGTAAGAGCGTTGTGGCTGGGTCTTCCAGCATGACAATGACCCAAAACACACAGCCAGGGCAACTAAGGAATGGCTCCGTAAGAAGCGTTTCATGGCCCTGGAGTAGTCTAGCCAGTCTCCAGACCTAAATCCAATAGAATATCTTTGAAGGGAGCTGAAACTCAATGTTGCCCAGCGACACCCCCAAAACCTGAAAGTTCTGGAGAAGATCTGTATGGAGGAGTGGGCCAGAATCCCTGCTGCAGTGTGTGCAAACTTGGTCAAGAACTACAAGAAACGTCTGACCTCTGTAATCGCAAACAAAGATTTCAGTACCAAATATTAAGCTCTGTTTTTCTTTTGAATCAAATATATATTGTATCAAATGTCTATTTCATGCAATAAAATGCAAATTAATAATTTAAAAATCATACAATGTGATTTTTCTGGATGTTTTGTTTTTTTATTCTGACTCTCAGAGTGAAGTGTACCTATGGTTAAAATTACAGACCTCTCCGTTCTTTGTAGGTGGGAAAATTTGCAAAATCAGCAGTGTATCATATACTTATTTTCCTCACTGCAAAACAAAAGTCTCTATAAGCAGATAAAAAAACTAATGGGTGTGAAGTCATATAAGTCCCAATATTTAACACTCTGAGTTACTGGCATTTTGTCTCAAGCTACTGTCTAGCAGAGGCTTCCCCATTTTCTTATACCCCTGTGTGGTATATATACAGGTAGCCCTTCCCCCTGGAATATACAATTTCTAACACAGGAAAAACAATAACATGTCAGGTACATAGGCTTTATAATCTGTAGAAATAACAATGTATAGTCAATATTCATAATATGCAGTTACAGTGGTGACATGTTTATCATTTTTCAACAACTTCAATGTTTCTTTGCTAATACACATTTCCTCCATCCAGGTTCTAATTTCCCTTTCTATGGAGGATGGACATAACCAGGTAAGTAAAACTTGGCGTCTGGAGCTAGTACTCTTTTCCCTCTCACATGACCCATCTTCAGGTGAGTATCAGTAAGTACAAGTAAGTATATACAATGGTCTCTATTAGTTATGTGTAATGTGTACATCATCACACCCATAGTGAGATGAAAGAGAACCTATATATGAACAATGTGCTTGCACACCTAGGAAACTATGAAATTGAGGATACTCTAGCAATATATTAGGACAGCACCTCTGAAGCTTTAAACATTCCAATGGAGGAAGTTATCATTTCCACTTGTTCAGATTCCACTACCTTCAGGGAATACTGTTAGTATATTTAGTTTGCAACTATGTTTAGTGGATGGTGTGCATCAAAGTAACATTCAAGTCAATGCCAGAATATTGCCCAGCACAAGCTGCAATGTATTTATCATAGGCATGAACTTTTATCAACAATATTGCTACATTAGCTCTTCTGTAGGATCAGACCAGATGGACTAGTATATGCTCCCCTGTTGCATGCATGAATCTTAGGTGTGCATGATCATTTGGAAGGCACTAACACTCATACATGGAGCTGGTATATTTAAAAAATGAATGTAAAAATTAGAGCTTACAGATTAATATAACAACAATAATGACAAAATAGCATACAATATAAACCTGACCACTCCACTGACTGTGTTGTCAACACAGACTAGTTCAGCTTCCCCACACCATTTTTTTTTTAAGTGGAACTTTAAATGTCTTTATATGCATTTTAGTAGGGATCCTACCTGACTCCACATCCAACGAGTATTTGTCTATGGCAATATTCATGGTCTGGTAAGCTGTGTTACAGAAGTCCTCCAGAATCAGGTAAACAGCTGTGGTAACACCTCGAGGCACTGGCTTCCCAAACTTCATTCGGCTGTTCACCACAATGCTGCCATTCCTGAAGTTCAGTATCTCTAGATTCTCAAAGTTACTGAGGTTTGACTGCAAGTATGGCACCAGCTGAGGAAACACAATGAATGAATGTGAGCGTACACATATAGAGAAAACACAGCATACATATAGAAAAGGTTCAGCATACATAAAAGCCTTCCCTGTCACAAAATATTTTATCAGGCATTAATAGAAATGTATAGGCAGAGAACAAAGAGCACAGGATGAAAAAATTAGGTCTATCACTGAAATCATATCTAAAAATGTTTATAATGAGGTCTACATTTTGTGAAATTATTTGGTTTATTTCATACAGTTCTCACTCTTTTTATCTCTCTCTCTCACACACACACACACACACACACACACACACACACACAAGAAACATCACAGTTAAAAGCAATTTTTGACGATAGCAATAAATTATCATTTTTTAGGGAAGTTAACTTAAGAGTGATTTCATAGAAAAAATATATAATACATTTTGTGTGTTTTACTTACTAACTATACCATATGTCATTATATCAGAACAAAGTTCATTCATTCATTCATTCATTCATTATCTGTAACCGCTTATCCAGTTCAGGGTCACGGTGGGTCCAGAGCCTACCTGGAATCATTGGTCGCAAGGCGAGGAATACACCCTGGAGGGGGCGCCAGTCCTTCACAGGGCAACACAGACACACACACTCACATTCACTCACACACTCACACCTACGGACACTTTTGAGTCGCCAATCCACCTACCAACGTGTGTTTTTTGGACTGTGGGAGGAAACCGGAGTACCCGGAGGAAACCCAGGCAGCCACGGGGAGAACACACCAACTCCTCACAGACAGTCACCCAGAGTGGGAATCGAATCCACAACCTCCAGGTCCCTGGAGCTGTGTGACTGCTACACTACCTGCTGCACCACCGTGCCGCCCTCAGAACAAAGTGTGAAAGTTTAATAAAATCTTGTTAGATATAATTCCACTGTTGTCATATTTTACCATTTTGGAGGTATATGTTTTAAATTATATATTATACAAAATCACAAATAATTAGCAGTAACAATAGAATTAAAGTATGTAATAACAACATTACAAGAGATTAATTACCAGCTCGAGAAACCTCTGCTCCAGGGCTTTGTACTCTGGTGAACTCTTATTGAACAAGTCTTCTGAGAATATCATGTTGGTCACCCGCAGACTGAAGAACACTATGAGAGCACGGCTAGGGTTAGTGGGCATTGCAATACCAGCCTGGTCCTCACCTTGGCCAACAGAAGTGACCCCACTTCCTTCTTCATTTCCAACTTTTATATCAAGAGTGTCTTGCTCAATAACTGTGATATCATAGGGCAGGGTGGGTTCTGATAGCACTGGTGTTACCTTGGTAATGAAGGTTATGGGGGACTCTTTCTCTGGTGAGAGAGATGAGGGGTGGACAGTACTCAGGGGTTCTAGGGTTACCATAAGAATCTCATCTTCAGTGAGATCCTTCTCTTCAATCCCAACAACTGCAGTTTCAGTTTCTGTAGCATCCCTAAGATCATCTTCATCTATAAGAGATCCTTTGTCTTTATATATGGGAACATCAGCTTCCTCTCTCACTATTGGGACCTCCATAACTTCCTTGACTGGAATCTTTGTTTTTGAAGGAAACTCAAGCACTGTCGGTTGCTCTTTTGCTTTGAAAGAACCTTCTGATTGATCTAGACTTTCTTGAATTGTCACAGCTGGCTCTACTGACACATGGATCTCATCAGTCTGCACGTCCACAGTCACCAAGGGAGGTGATGTCAAATCACTGTTATACGCTGTTATAGTGGTGATAGTGGAGTATTCATAATCCTCTGCCAGCACTTGAGTCAAATTCATATCTTCATCTATCTCACCAACTGATTTTTCATTTTCCTCCCCTACTCCAGAGCCAGAAGAAAGTTCAGAGTCAGTGACATCAGCTATTTGGGTAGAACCCACTGTAGGAGTAACACTGGGCAAAGGCTGTGTTTCCACTTCACTCTTTAAGAGCAGTTCTTCCTGGACCTCCATATCTATACAGTTGAAGAAAAGCATATGTATCAAAGAATGTTGCAATCATGTCAGAAGTTGTTACCATGTACCAGAGCGTTACCTTCTGAGGAAGCAGTGCTGGGTTGCTCAGTGAGAGGTGGTATAGTGTTCTCTTCTAAAATGATGCCATAATTCTCTCTCACAAATCCATCCTGTGATGTGGTAGTGTCTAGCAGCAAGTCATCTTTTGTAAGCTCTTCCCTTGCTTCTTCTTCAGGCAGATCAGTTTTTTTAATTGTATGTATGTCATCCTTAAAAGAATTTTGGAATATATGTAACATTGTCATACCTATCATAATCATATAACTATTATTACCATCATGTAACAGCCCATTCATATTTTCAGGACTACTAGAAACAGCAATATTTTTAATAACTTGGTAATTATAATCATGCATCAAATAAGAATCATCTTGTGAATCATCAGTACACAAAGCAAAAGATTTTTAATATGGTATTGGTGTTGGATGATTAGATATTTGAAAGGTGGATGCATATCCATGCATCCAAATGATGATATCCTGCTGTTCTGCAGCTCTGTGCTGTGGGACGTAATAACCCTCTAGCCTACACTTCACATTACGTGTGCAACATGTGCGTCTGCTCCAGTGCATGCCATTTTATTACATGCACTTCTACCAGTGATTTGTACTGCATGTGCACCTTTGAAAATCTGTGCCCAGAATGGATGTACTTTTAAAGAGCTAAGTTGAGTTATTTCAAAGGAGTAGTCTGTAATACTGACAGAAAGAATTTAAAATGGGTACAGCAGTCCAAATTCAAAACACCAGAAAGAAAGAGACATGTTCCCCTTCTTTCCCAGACATAAAGCTCACACGGGTTGCCAGGTAGAGAAAACATCCTACATGAACAAGTGGAAGACAATTTCCAGTATTTGGCCCTTTATCACTAACCAGAATGTGGCATAATCAACTTATTTACAGAATAAATACTGTATTTCATTTCACTAAAATATATGCCTTCAATACAAAAGGCAAAAATGTGAACAAGCCACTGCCCTTTTTCCTGTATTTACCAGCTCCATAATTGACTTTCCATGTAACTAGATGAGATTGATATTACTTTTTACTTATATGTATTTTTCCCTTCCACCTTAAATGCCATTTTAGTAGGCAGATATTTGCTACCTTTGACAATTGTCATATTCAAACCTTTAGTTCTGCCTTAAATGGGTTAGTTTATGAGGCTAATACTGGTGTTAACTGCCAGCTTACTTGAACTGTCTTTGGGTTAATAAAATCACCTTTGATAGGTGACTATGCAAAGTTGAAGATTTTCAAGTCTTTGAAACACAATTCTTATTCCTCGCTTTCTTCGTTTAAAACCCACCATAGGGTTTAAACCTTTAATTCAAACATATGTGCTTGTACTTTTGTTATTCTGAAATGACTAGCTTAGCTGTTCAGGAGAATATTAATCAGCATGAGATTCCTCTTGTAGTCTTGCTGGGCTCTAAGCTGCCTCCATCCTTCAAATACATCACCAGTGTTTACTCTCATTTTTCTCCTTCTTTGGTCATGGAGCTTTTTAGAAGGAGGCCAAGGCTTATGTAAGTCCAAAGTATTGAACCTTATATCATTTCCATGACTGCTTTTTGTATGTCTGTTATTATGTTTCACACATGGCATCTCGAGATGTAGAAATGTTACCTGGGATTGGGCAATGGGTGGGGTCATATACCAAAACACCAACAAAATCTAATTCTGGAATTAACACTTCTCAACTGTCAGATTCCAGTGCTAATGTGTTTCTTTATTATTTGATGAAACACCCTGGTAATTTATGATTTAGTACCGTAAATATAGTACAGTACAAAAACATACTGCTCCTTTAATGGGTGTCTACAAATGTTTTTTTAATATATAGTGTATAAAAAACAAAAATTATGCTGTCATGTTTACCCTAATAGCAACATTTAAAAGAAAAATAGATAAACTTGACTTACAGTCATCTCAGGATTCTGTGAGTCCTTTGTAAGCTGGCCTTTCCCAGAAGATGTTTCTATTGCAAGCAATAAAACCATATTAGACCAATCTACTTCACTACTTTATAATAACGAAAACCTCTACAAAGAACAGTGTAACTGAGTATAGAAGAGTACCAGGCAGGGCGTCTGTGATGTAGGCTCGCAGGTCAGTGAGTGTGTACACAACAGTAGGTTTTTCTGAGTCACTAAATGTTCCTTCAACCATGTTGGATTGGAGGTTGATGAAATCCAGTGTCTCACTGCTGACCTGCTGCCCACTTGTCTGCAGCGTCACTGCATATAGCACCAGCACAGCTTTTCCACTTTGGAGAGAATACAAGAATGTTTATCTTCCCCAAAATAGTATTTTTTTAAGAGTAAGTTTTACCACACTAATAATCCTTATACCTTACACCTGGATACCACTAAAAACGCATGACATTACTTTGTACTATACAATAATCTAAAAATAACTCAAAATATCTTAAATATTTCTTTTCAGAATAAAAAAAAAATTACACACGATTTGGTCACCAAGATAAAATGCCAATGATTCAGTCATTTATCCAACTACACATACATCCACTCATCCATGTGATATCATTAATGCCAAAATGAGAACCTGGCAATACGAGGTGAGTTTCAAGATTGGTAGCTAAAGCAGTAAGTCTCAGGGGATAATCCTGTACAAGCTTGAGTCCATACAATCTGGCAACCCATAACTATTACGCTTCTTTATGTGTAATCACAATATCAATGTAATATAAACACACACAAAATCATAAACTTGTTCAGCAAATCATACACAGAATTACAATAATGTTCAAATGTTATAGGTGTCTGAAATATTTTACTGTTTATAATTGTAAACAAATGCAAATAAAAGCTGATGAAATAAAACCAGTAATGAATGTGACTAAAAACAACTTACCCAGATACTTCGTGCTGAGGCCTGCAGAAAAACACAACAAACAATGTAAAGACACAAGAGTGGACATGTCACAATTACAAAGCATATGGTTATGCCAGACTCCTAAAAGATTATGTGGTGTGTGGGTGTGTGTGTGTGTGAGAGTGTGTGTGTGTGAGTGTGTGTGAGTGTGTGTGTGTGTGTGTGTGTGTGTGTGTGCATGTTTGTGTGTGCGTGCATGCGAGTGCGTGCATGCGTGTGTGTGTTTGTATGTGTCTGTGTGTGTTTCATGTAGACAGGAATGAACACTATCAGGTTTGCTATAAATGTTACTATTCTTTTTTTTTTTTTTTAAAGGCACGCACACACCTGAACTCCAGGACAGATACATTCGTAAATTCTGTCAACTTCTGCAGTGCATCTGAAATCTGCACATGGTACAGGCATAATGATTACACATTAACAAATAACAAATTATACCACAAATAACAAAAGTACAATCATTTTAAGCGGTAGTACAAATACGTAATGTTTACAGGTATTTAAATTACTTGCTCCTAGAAAACTGCATACTGGGAGCTGCATTACTGCATATGTGTGTGTTTCATACTTTTAGTGGCCACATTGGGAAAGTACGCATGTGAGAGTTGTGTTTGACTGTGCATACTTTACCTTCTGAGTAAATAGCTTAGTGAGTGTGTGATATTTGTTGCTAGTGGGGTCAGAGAGCTCATCAGTCCATGGCTCTCCAGTCAGCAGCCCAGTGAGCTCAATTTTATGTTCTACCATTGGATGCCCTGGTGCAGCAACAGCCTCCAGATTAATCTCATTGTTAATCTGCAATCACAGAAAGACATGCTAAATAAATATATACATAACATTGGTGGTAATTTCTTGTTCATATTTATAGGTATGACTCAATCTACTTAAATACGAAGGGGTGGTTTCCCAGAGAGGAATTAAGCCTAATCCTGGAAAATCGCAATTCAAAATGCTTTGTAGTCCAGGACTAGGCTTAATCCCTGTCGGGGAAACCTGAAGGATTTGTATGAGAACATATCTTGCATATATATAGTTAGAGAACAATGAATTTTAGCTTTCGAAGGTTAATAATTGATTAACACAAATAACTGGATCATCTTTTTTCATATCAACATTTTAAACATTTTCCACATTATCTATAAGCTTTGTGCCTTGATTTTCCTGCTTTGTATTTATTTCCTTGTCATGCCATGAACCATGGCTTTGTTTTGTACCTTAGTCCCCGCCTTGATATCAGTGTCTCCACCTGTGTCTCTTTGTGGTCCTGCCTTCTGGTTATCTTTCCCCAGTGTTTGTTGTCTGTGTTCTTGTATATACGCTCCCTGTTTCAGTGTTGTCTTTGGTGGACATTTCATATCCTTGCTCTTGTTTTCTGTTTGTCCCATGTAGTTCAATTTCCTGGTGTTCTCAATGTATATTCTGTTTATCTTTCTTCTCTCAGCTCTTGATGCTCCTGTCCTAGTTCCCAGGTCTTTGTATATTTATTTAGCCTTAGCTCTGTATCTTAGATCTAACTCTGTGGGTTTAGTCCCCTTAGCTCTGTGTGTTTAGTCTCAGTTTTCTGTATATCCTTGTAGCTCTGTTTTAGTTTCCCTGTTTTACTCTTGTTTCATTTTAGTTTAATGTGACCCAGTTTTGTTCATTCTCAATTATTCATTGTGTAATTCTGTTTCTTGTTTCAATCTAGTTATTATTATGTGTTTAGCCTAGTTTTTTTCTCTAGTTTTGTTTATCTTTGTTTACTTCTCTTTCTAGTCACTTATCTCTTTTAACTGTCCTTTTGCTTTGGTCATTTTTGTTCTCAGTCTTGCTTGGTTTTCTTCTGTTTTAAATAAATTCTGTATTACTTTGCATTGTATTACTCAGATTGTCCTCTGTCAAGTGTTTGTAGAGCCCCCTATGACAAGTAAACTCTACTACATTGGGACATTTGAGTTGTATGATCTTACGTATTAAACTATGTATTAAAATGCTGCACTCACTTCTATGCACAGACACTATAATCACTTACAAATGTCAAGACAATTAACAGTTATTTGTGTACTGAAGCATGACAGTAATTGTTGCAATGACTTATATCTGGTCTATGTCCTCTTTCCACTGTGTTTTGCTTAGTGTAAAATTTAGTTAAAAACATTGTAAAAAGTACATCAAATATTTTTGCACAGCTGTTTTTATTGTTTTATTGTATAATCACTGTGTTGTTTATATACACTTCTCTCTGATGTTTGTTTTAAATATATCTTCTCGTCCTGTTTGTTTCTCATGCAAACACATCTGTACTGAGAAGATATTACAATTAAGTCATGCAGGGAGGGAAAACTAGTGAATGGACCTGCTCTTTGAAGATGACTAGGCCAAAACATTATAACAATCACAATTAGCTCTTGTCAAATTCGCTCAGATCCTGACACTTCTAATCTTGTGCCTTCAAAAGACTGCAGCATAATTTTCCAAGCTGCTGTTGTGTCAACAAATATGCCCTCTCTGACTCTGGAGTGCATCTATGAGTGTGGCCATCATATAGCCCATGGACAAATCTTACTGTTACACAGCTGGACCATGTGTGTCAAAATGAAACATTTCCCAACAAAACATGGCCCGTAACTTGTGGCATGACGTGCATAAGAGAGTGGAATAAAAAGCATTCTTCTCCAACATGCAGTTTTATATGTTTGCCCAGCCTTGTCATCTACTGGATCTTATTTGTGCTGTTAGGTTTGCTTATGGTATGAAATAAATAAAGCTTAATGCAATCTTTTTCACATACAACTACAACCATTTATCACATGTCTATGTGTACACAGAGCACTGTTTGGATCTAGAACCATTAGAAAATGTTCAGGTGCACTTGCAATAGTGCTAAAACTTTTACTATAAATTCCACAGGAGCATTAGCAGATATTAGTATAGTTGAAGAGGCACGCCAGATAGCAAATAAACATTAATTCTCTGATGTTTTCAATATTTTAAACCACATTTTGTAAAGGTAAATTTATGGTCTTTAACTGAAGGCCTAGGTCTAATAGCTACCGTTCACCTCTTCAGTAGACCAATAGATAGCCAATCTAGTCTTGAACAACACCAACCTCACTCTCTTCTCCTGTTGTGGTGGCAGATGGAGCTTCTGTAGTAAATTCCACAACAGATTCTGAGACAACTTCAGCTTGAATCACAGGGGGCACAGTCCCAGTGACTTCTGAAATAATCTCTCCTGGAACCTCCTCAGCTGACATGCCTGAATATACACAAAGCATTTTAATGATTCCTGTACCACCATTAAATTACCCACAGTACACAAACATACAAATATACATGACTCACATTACCTCAGTTCTCTGAATCAGAAGTAAGTTATCCCACTATGGGAAACAGTCCCAGTGTGGACAATCATGGAAGCAATGACACCAGATCTGGCAGGGGACTTACAGAACAATCATCTGAAAGTGCCCAGCTGCTATATAAGAAGGCACTTATTTTCTAGTCGTTCTCAGACATGCTCTTTCCCCTGTGACATGCAAGGAGGGACTATTAGTGAGATACCAAGATTTACATGTGTAAAAGAGAAGTGGTACACTGTTGGTCACTAAAGATACAACCAGTGTAAATGTACATTTAAAGGTACAACAGTGTTTTTAAAATCCAGTTTTTTCCTTCTCTTTGAGACCTTGCAAAGGCCTTGTCTTGCCCAGAGCTCTGGATATTGCCTAAAGACACAATAAGCATTAAGTTAATTATATGTTGATGTGGGTCTCCTTCCAAATATCCAGGTTAGAAGAGCACAAGCACATATACGTCCCCATCATTTCCAGCAGCTCTGCATGGAAAGTGCTGTTCTCTAGTCTGGATAAACGTGGAGGACCTGTGCAGCTCCCACTGTAGGTGGAGATATGAGGCCTAGCTTTTCAGTGCCCCTCCATGTCCAGCTTGGAGTGTCCTGGTACTGGGACTCCAGGGAAGTAGGGCATGTTTCAGTAGAGTTTAATCTTGGTTATGCATGTCAGTAAAGGAAGAAGACATTTGGGACATCTGACAAGCAGGGAGTTTTTCCCATTGAAAAACCATGTTACTTTCTAGCTCTCCAGAAAAGGAGGGCTTGCACCTGTACACACTCCAGCAACTTAAGTGAGCTTGAAGATTTCAAGCAAAGCAGCCTCCTCATGCTGGTAGAAGAATCAAGGTCTTTGTTTATTTGATTACTAGTTTCTTATGTGGGGATGAAAAGGCGGAATCCACATCCATAATCTCCCCAAAGATTGGTTAAGACCTACTGGGGGGCTCTGAGGCCTTGTCCCTAGAGACCTTCACTTCTGGCACATGCAACTAAATTATACTCCTGATTGCTGACTTGATGCAATGTCATAGCTTAGGAGAACAGGGCATAACCCACAATATTGCATTTGCTAGGTTAGGTGCTCAAACAAGAGAATGTTACCAGCTATATTTGGTAATGAGAACCCAGGACTTTGGATGAACACTAAAGCAGGCAGCAGCCTCAGTGGAAAGGTCTTCAAGAAAAGACATGCAATAATTACTGGAAAGGAGCAGGGCCCTACTTATATAGGGGCTAGTCGTTCCCAGATCTCCAGTGTGATTGGTCTAACAGTTGCCTGCCAGATGTGGTGCCATTGATGATTTCATAGTCATCCAGAGGGCGATACCCACAGTGAGATATTGAATGACTAATGAAAGAAATAGATGTTTGATTGACAGACCTGAAATAGTGCTGTCCTGCTCTTTGGCTGTATTCTTGGATTGAGACCTAGAAAAAATATACACCACAGATCAAGGGAAAGCTACAGTTTACACCAAATGTCAGTATATTCCTTCATTCATTGTCTGTAAGAGCTTATTCACTTCAGGGTCTCGGGGGATCTGAAGCCTACCCGAAAATATGGGGCATACTTTCACTCACACACAAGTTTTGCATGGCCAATCCTTCTACCAAAGTGTGTTTTTGGACTGTGGGAGAAAGCCAGATCACCCAAAGGAAACCCCTAGCAGACCCAAATGATTAAATGAATTAATGTAAATTATTATAATTATATAACATTATAATGTAAATTCAATGGTAGATTAGTTAGAACTATATTACAGACATTAAAAGATTCTGGAGCAGTTGTGCTTCTCTACTTTCAACTTTAATATTTTCTATAAGGGTTCTATTGGGTTAATGGAGACATTTCACTGTGTTCAGAAGAATTTCCATTCCATTCTTGCCAAGCACCGTGAGAATGGGACATACCTTTCATTCAGTAATTTACTTTATGCATTATACCATTTATAAAAGTCCTTTACACCTGCAGAACTCATACAGCCCCATAACATATTGCTTTCCCCATGTTTCATAGTTGAGTCCCTGTGATTATCTTGGTCAGATCCATGCCAATAATGCTGAAATATATTGGAATCAAACAAATATAGTTACATGTTCTGTGTGTATTCAAATGGGTTTTTTTTTTTATTTACTAGTTGTGCAAGCATTAGTCTTGTGCTGATTTGTTAGGAATGGATTTCTTCTTAGACGATCAACTTGCAATTGAAATCATTTATAATAGTATTGCATTTATTGACAGAATAATATTTAGTTTAAACAACATTATCACATGTACAGTATATTGGAGTATATTTGAATATACTATATTGGAATAAGAGAGCCCAAAATTCTATGCAACAAGTTTATTAGATGATGCAATATAAAGATAAAACTACATATAATTAAACATATTTAAACAAAACATTTATGGAAGTTTATTTGTTTGTATGTAAGACAAAACATAAGAAAAAAACTGTGTGTTAATTGGGGGCACACGAAGAGAGTCTTGCAGTGCAAAACTCTTGCAGCGCACTTCAGTCTGGTGCCTTTTGCCACTTAACATGACTAGGAACTGCCAACTACTGCAGGAAAAAAAATCTGACCCGACATGCAAAAGGGCACAAGTCTGCTATTTTGGCATGAGGTGTAGGAGGCAGTCTTTATGATTCATGTCAGACCAGTAAGAGCCATGATACAGGTATGTACGTAGATGTACTGAGAGCCAATCTGAATACAAATGGCAACTGCTATGTGGCATTGCAGCTGCTGTCTGCCTTGCCTGCCGGCTGTGTTGGCCAGTTTTCACCACTACTGCTCCCTGGCTAGCTACCTGCTAATCTCTTCTGCTATAGGCCATGTTTGCTGATGGATGGAACCCATGTTCCCTGATGTTCTGCAACTGACCTCCTGTTGTCACTACTGCTGTTTTCCATGACTGCTGACTGAGCATGCCCATTTTTCCATTTACATTCATTTGTTCATTCACAGGGGCATGATTACATTAGGAACCAGTTAGTCTCGCATTGCCAGACTCTCTAGGGAGAGTGGTACTTTTCACCATTTACCTTCTGCTGCAGGAAAAGTAATTTGACTGACATGCAAATTGACCCAACACAAGTCTATTTTGGTATGACATGTAGGAGGAGGCAGATAGCCAATCAAAATTCATCTGGCAGAATCATGACGGTGAGGCCATCTTAATGCACCAAGAGAATCATATACTATGGCAATTTGACTTCAATGCAACACACTCAGAGCCAAAATATTATCAATACATATATTAATCAGTGTAGTAATATATATCTTAATATCCTGATTGGGCTGAACTGAATGGAACTAATCCTAACCATACAGAAGACTAGATTATTACATTTTCTATCTCTACATCATGTTACAGTGATCAGTAGTTAAGACTGGGGGGTTAGAGCTAAGGACTGAAAGCTCATACCTGCACACAGGGGGCTTAGATGCCTCACTGAAGAGAAATAGAGACAGACAAACAGAGAAGGCATGAGGGGGAAGAAAACAAATTCTTAGCTGCTAACTATGACACTGTAAAAGAATGTGACACTTTCTTTATAATTGATATGTCTTATATTTCTCATTGAGACAATCATTTTCAATATTTCATTTTCCGGTCATCTAAACTTGTTTTAAATACATTTCTGTGAACATATTATAATCTATATCTTATAATCTATTTTAAGCACTTTTTTGAGTCGCTGATTAGAGCGTCTGCTAAATGCTGTACATGTAAATAAATACTAAGTAAATAAATTACTTTTTGCATTGGAGGCACTGCATTACAGGTGTGTTTAGGTACTAGGTAAGAGATAAAAAGATGGCTAACAGTGATTTTTCTTACATTTTTAATCCCGTTTGAACCAGCTTCTGCAGAGAAAATTAGTGAAGTATTATAAACACAACCACACAAGACAAAATAACAATCTATGATGTTTTCTGTGTTTGAAAATCTGATTGGACTAATCTGTTATATTATGTATTAATGCATCAAACACTGAGCATTCAAGGAACAATCTCTGCCTGTCTTATGGCTTGGCAGAATAAAAATGACAAACAGCTACATTGTTTGAAAGAATCAAGATGAAATTAACAGATTATCATATTTTTAATATGTTTTATCATGTGAAATTTTAACCATAATTAAGAAGTGATTTATTAATGAAAAACTTGGTGTTTTATTTATTTAATACAAACCTGTCTATGCGCTTAAAATACTTGTAAGAATACATACCATTTTGATTACATGTTCATAGCCACACAGCTACAGATATAAAGCTCCCTCTTACTTACTCTGTGAATAAGCGCAAGATGTTCCTCTGACTGGCTGAATGTAGCTCCAATCTCTTGTGCCCTAATTGTGCCAGCCTGGCACTGGCTCATATAGTGCTGGTATTCTTCTTGCTTAGGAAGGCGGTCCCAGAAAATCTTAAATGCTTCCCACACTGTCTCTTGGCACACTAATACAAAAATATACAAGAAACAGCCAGTTGAGAATAAAAACTCCAAAGTGTCCATCGGTGCAAATGTGTGAGCGTGTGTCGCCCTGTGAAAAATGGGCACTCCCTCTAGGGTGTGTTCCCGCCGTGTGCCCAGTGAATCCAGGTAGGTCTAGACCCACTGCAACCCTGAACTGGATAAGTGGTTACAGACAATGAACGAATAAATCAATGTCAAATAATACTTTCAGTGTCAACATTACACACACTTCAAGCTAGGTCTAAGACAGGTAAATTTTGTTTGTACTTTGAGGCTTTGAACATTTTAATAAATCCAACGATTTGTGCAAATTCTTTCTGCTTACATTTCATAAATGAGGCCCATTGTGTTTAGGACCATGAAATTGAGCCCAGAGAACATGGTGGCATTTCTGCAATGATATTTCTTAATGCAGAAGCTCAAAGTCATGCTCATATACATTCATTCATTATCTATAACCGTTTATCCAGTTTAAAGTCACAGTGGGTCCAGAGCCTACCTGGAATCATTGGGCGCAAGGTGAGAATACACCCTGGAGGGGGCGCCAGTCCTTCACAGGGCACCACACATACATTCACTCACACCTACTGATACTTTTGAGTCGCCAATCCACCTACCAACGTGTGTTTTTGGACTGTGGGAGGAAACCGGAGCACCTTGGAGGAAACCCATGCAGACACGGAGAGAACACACCAAACTCCTCACAGACAGTCACCTGGAGTAGGAATCGAACCCACAACCTCCAGGTCCCTGGAGCTGTGTGACTGTGACACTACCTGCTCATATACAAGAGACGGTAAAAGACCCAAATTCCTGTAATGAAAAATGGTTTTAATTTTTTTGTTCATTTGTTTGGGTTATTTTAAACTGTTTAAGGCGGCCATCCATGAGCCACAGAACATTTTCACTCTTATTTTTCCTTTGTCCCAAATTTGTGCTATTTGTTAAAAGTTGTGTGTTGTTGTTAAAAGCATCAAATTTGAAATTCATATATAATTACAGAATATTTATCATTTCTTTATACGTGTCAAAATTAAATAAAAGATTAAAAAGACAAATAAATCTGATTCATAATTAATTATAATTTAATGAATCTAACTAACTGTGAGCAGCATGGCAATGGTAATGGACTTTGTCAGAGAAAACTACAGACTAACAGCAGATAGCTTTCTCAGATCAAGTGATACTTTCCAGAATGATGTCACTTAACATGCCACACACAAATTTCAGTCTTCACTCTCCACAAAGTAAACAAGTTCAATAACACAAGGCCAAAACTGAAACAATATCTGTCAACCTATGTAAGGTTTAATTTAACACTTTATTCTAGGTGTTCATTGACAAGGCTTTTTGATATAAAAGCCTTTCATGACAACTGATATACAACAACATAAAAATATATAAATGCTTATTGCTCGCTTTAGCCAGTTTCACCCAAGGAAGTGCTATGACAGCTGACACTTGTTGGAATATGCCTGATCTATATGTAGGCTATAGTCAGTTGTTATGACATGTGTGTTTAGTTGTAATATAAGCTCATGTATTAACATGTTAATTAAAGCATTGTAGGAACTTCTCAACAAATAAACAAATGAAATCTCTCCCTTCCAAATGTAAGGTACAAGAAAAAATGAACATTCATACACTTAGGGTTGATTTAGGAAATCCATTTTAAGGCATACAGGGAATGAAGCACATATTTGCAGTTCATTTATCTAGCTTTATTGTTTGTCCTCAGCCCATTATTCGTAACCTGTTAGTCTAGCAGGGAATGAAGCATGCATTGCAATGCATTTAACTAGCTCTAATCTGTGTCCTCAGTACGTTTGTCTCAACACATTAGTCTTCACCTATTAAGTTAAAAGCTCTTCGATTGCCCTCCAGGGTCACCAGCTGTCTTTAAGGTTTTGTTGAGGTAAGGAAGAATGTAATTATGCTAGCTCATACATGCCGGTTCAGCTAATTCAACAGAGCAGGACCACAGATGTCCACAGTGCCTGAGAGTGTGTGAGAGAGAGAGAGAGAGGGAGAGAGGGACAGAGAGAGAGAGGGACAGAGAGAGAGAGAGAGAGAGAGAGAGAGTATATATCGAGGAGGGGGGTGGTGGGGTGTATTGTTGAGTTGATATTGCCCAATAAATTACCTGGATGACCCTACAGTATTACACTGTTAAAGTTATCATTCACATGAGGTACAAGAGATTTCACCTCAGTTTTATAGCTGACTCAAAACCTGTTTTATTTATAGGTTTTACTTTTTTTCCTACTAACTTTACATGTTCTTTCATAATAGTTTCATACTAGAAAATGTTTACATTTACTCCACTGTAACTTTCATATATTCTGAATATACTGAAAGTTTTCTTATTTTTGTAATGGAAAATAAGGTTTAAATTTCACTGAGTAAATATTGAGTTTAAAGCCACATTTCACATCTGGGTTTGATTTGTGGAAGATTATAAATACAACCAAACATTTTTTCCCAGGACTGTCAGGGAACTGGTATAAGAACAATTATATTCTATGTACATTTTTCAGGGCTGCCAATTCTGAAAGGGGGCATTTGCTATAAAAAAAAACCAAAAAACATCTCTGCTTCACATCACTTCACTGGATTACAAAATAACTTCAAATGGAAAATCAACAAATAGCAACATTATATGATTATGGCTCCTAAATTATTGGTGAATAAAGCAATTATATCACATTTGATTATCTGATTGTTACTGTTATCAGGGCTAAAGCATTTGTACTTATAGGTAACTTTTCTCTTCCATTTACAGTTTCCTTCAGATTTTTAAAGAACACGTTTTTCTATTTTTTGTTTATTTTTCTTGCAATCCGGTGCATTTAATGTTAATTTCAATAATAATTAATTATTACATCCAACCACATTCATACACTGTAAATCTGAATAAGTTAGCAGAACTCCAAAAAATTATTGGAAGATGTTAGGATCATGCTGTTTAAGTGTCCTAATTCATTTAATGTTTGATACAACTTTTAAAAACGGCATGTTTGATATTTAATACAATTAAGTACTGTTAAATAATGGAAATAAATTGTATTTTATGAAATATTTAATGATGTCTAAATGTATTGTTTAAGAGGTCTTCTAACCTAACCACATATACATTCATTGTCTGTAACCTGGGCACCAGTCAATCAAAGGCCACCACATACTCACACCTATGGATTACCAGTTTTTGACTGTGGGAGCACACAACAAATTCCTCAAGGCAGTGACCCAATTTGGGTCTCGAACCCACAACCCAAGGACTCTGGAGCTGTGTTATGCTGAATGCATAACATTTAAATTCAGTTAAATCTATATTTACTTAAAACTACAAAGAGGACTCAAAAAGGAGATACTTTTTTGTATTTGTATTTACATTCATTGTTTAACTGAACGTAAATTACTTTGAACATTAGTGCAAAACTGACAAACTTTTCCCCAAATAAGTTACTTTTTCTTCAAAGGAGACGATTAACATATTGATTAGTTACTGATTCACACACTATAAGTGACACTGACATTATAGAAATATCATTATATCTTTGATATTATTTTTCAATCAGCTGAATTCAGTTTAATTTTTATGCGGTTTACTTAAATTAGGCTTGACTTGCTCATTCACATCTACAAGCATATACAGCCTCAATGGCATAAAACCATCCCATGTTCTAACTTTAAAATCTTAGCTTTCAGTTTCAATCAGGCTCTGTGAGGAGACATTTGATCTGTCAGCACCAATATTAACACTGTGACTGATGTGTGACCCACCATCCCACTGACATATAGACCCTAAAATATTAGCGGTATAATTAAATGAGTCTTCTTCATAATGGTTCTGAAGAAATCATGTAAGTTAAGTGTACGGCCACAATTAATCTGTTTTCCAGTTCACACTGGTCTGTTCATTATTAACTATACAAATGAATACAGTTACTTAAATAGTTATTATAACATTTGAATTCTTCTCTACAACATACACTGACTAGTAATAATGCCACCTCCATGTTTCTAAATTCATTGTCCATTGTATAAGCTTTACATCCCACTAGCTGCAATTTGTAGTTTAACAATTACAGAATGCTGTCCATCTATGGGTGTACAGAACACAACTAAATATCATAGTGTACTTCAAAATATTTAGACATAATCTAAGCTTCAGAAAAACTGTTTTTGCCAAAAAACATAAGAAACAGAACAACACTATTTCAGAATTGTAAATTTTCTATTATAGGACGACTTAAAACAGACAACAAGAGTCTCACCTCTGAGCTGATAATATTTGAGATGGTGAGCTATGGCTTGCTGAACAGTTTCCTGAGTGCAGAGTCGCACCCCACTAGAGAGAAGAACATTGCGTTTCCTTCTTGGCAGGTGTCCTTGGTCCTCAGGTTTGTCTGTGAAAGCTGCAATTGGAGTTTGTTTCCATGTAATATTGTGTGGGAGTTTATCTAGTTCTCTTAGTTTGGGGACCCAGTTTGCTGCATCTGGAAAAGATGCAGACAAACACACAACTGAAAATTATTTATATAATTATTTTTTGTAAATATTTATACTTATGGGTCCTTCATGGGACTATAGAGTATTTCAGTAGTTACTTATTCTTCTGAAGAACCTCACCAATATAACAATGGAACACACTTAAAATTGTTCTACAAAGGTCCTTTAGTAAAGAAAATATTATATATCTATATAGAACCCTGAACATTTGAAGAAACTTTTGCATGATTAAAGGCTTGGTTCTATAGATGGTTCTATATACCCTTTCAAAAAGATTTTTGTTAATTGTTTCAATATATGTCCCCCAGTAATTGAAAGGTGACAAACAATAGAAGTACAAAATTATTGGCTACAAACCTTCCAGTACTGCTGTCTTAGATTTTCCCACTAGTCCCAATTTGTTCAATTCCTGTTTCCAATAATCATGTATGTAATCAAAATTATACACCTCTTACTATTAAATTAGAATAAACACACCATATGGACTGACTGCTGGTACCGAGCTTCTGACTGGAATTCTACCAGATTACTTCAGAGAAAAAACAAATGCCCAGTATTGTCCATTCAAAGAAACAAATGGTTTCAACCACATTAAGTATATTTTTGGTGTGTTTCCCCTTCTCAGTTTTGCTCATGATGTGATTGGCTGTACATTTAAAAATACATACCAGTGTTAAAATCCACATGGCCTATGGCAAAAACACTTGCTAAAAAGCACAGGCTTGAAGTCCAAATAGGCTGCAGCATGTTGACTCCTCTCCTGTCAATCACAAAGGCATATAAAGGAGGCAGAAGAAAATATTTGACTTGTGTAAATATGACGCAATAAGGTACAATCCCACAGTTCCACACACTGTTGCATAGCCCAAAGTGTGTCTCACGTAAGCAAAACTTAATTTCTGTCTCCAGTAGTTTAGACTGTCCATAAAGCCTCCGCGGAACACAGGTGTGTTACAGTGATGCCTGAACCACTCTTGGGGCAGGTAGACAGATGGAACCGCACCATGAGATTTTTCTCCTCTAATCTCATTTGGTAATCCTCTAGAGGAGCTCTTTAAGAGCGAACTGGACGGAATGGAGTTAGAGAGTGCTTAACAGAAAACGTGAGCTGAGAGAGGATAAGGGGAAATGGAAGCGAAACATACTTTATAGGAGAGATAAAGTGTCTTCTAAATATAAAACTGGAACAAGGCAGAAAATGGAAAAGAAGATGGAGTGGACACTCGTTCAAAATCTATGTTGACATAGCCACATTTCTGGAAAGCAATAAGATGACTCAAGATAGGAATACAGATTAATCTGTTAAAAATATTTAATGCAACTCTTATTTATTATACTACACTGTCATAATCATTTTAAGTGTTTAGTAAATGTGTAAGAACTGTAAACATCCAGAAGGCAAAGCCAAATATATATTGTTATGGAATACAAATACATAAATAAATAAAAGGCAGGGCATGCTAAACAGTTTACATTACACCACGGCGATCTATGATAATTAATCATATATGTACTCCACCTTGTGTGTCTAAGAATGAACACACACTATTAATCCAGCATTGTAAAACAGCCTGTGGGTCTGAAGGCTGACACCTGGCTTGGCAGATGATGGGTCAAAATTCATTACAGGTGAATGGCATTCAAGGGGAAGTCAGTTAATGCACTTACATTCAAGCTCCACATTCAAAAAAAGTTCAGCTCATGACTGCTAAATTATTATTTGAGAGGACCTACACAGCACACAGACACAAAATCGCCTTGTATACTTCAGTGAGGACTGGGCTGTTTATAAAGAAAATGTATAACAGTAACTAAACTGAGGTACTGGAATTACTGGGAAAGTGGGTGGGGTATAATCTGTCTAATCTCAGACTAAGTGTCTGATTAGCATTATCCACACACATTCACACATGCAAAGCTGCCTCCTGTCTACCTGACAACCAAATCAAAACTCCAGATGGATAACACACCCACCACTCCTACAGGAACTTTTCTTTGACAGCAAATAAACACACCAAACAAGCAAAAAAAAAAATGTATAAATCATGTTCCACCACACAAAGTCAACTTTTTCTAGCCCTATCCACACAACCACCCACCATCTGAAGGTGCCCTGGCAAAAATGCACTTGCCCTGTCTCTTATTCAAACAACTCATGAATTTTTTTGTTTACATAAATAAATAATCAAGAACTGTCACTTTCACAAAATTTTATTCACATTCTAAAATCATGTTTTGCATGTGTAACCAAGCATAAAAAAATATATAAAAAGACCTAAGACAAGGAAAAAGCCAAATTAAAGCGATAAATAAAAGTTGTTTAAAATAAGCATAATACACCTGAATGTGTCATACTACTGAACTACATTCCCCATTTCAATTCTGTCCTCTGAGCTTTCACTTCCCAGAGAGTCTTGCTGAAATCGGTAAAGGTGCAGCACCAGATCCCGAATTTCCTCCCGTTTCTCACGCACCTGTTGTCGTGGAAACCAGCACTCTAGCCTTAAGGGAAGGTCAAAGTGCACCACAGGATCCTACAATATAGAAAAGGAGAAATAAATACATATATAAATACTAAAGCAAAATATAACATATGGCAAGTGTGCCAAAAGGCAGCCTAGCAAACAACACTTGTATAGACCAGTGAGAACAACTAGACCAAAATCAGCTTTCATTGGTGTTTACCTGTAAAAAGCTCTCAGCATACTGTAGTAAATATAGGCCACAGTCGCTGCTGTTGTCCTGCAATGGGACTCGACAGTGTGAGCCCACCATCCGCTCAGCACTGAAGTCTCTCTGTCCACCTCTTTTTACCTCCCATTCAACTTGTAAATAACTGAAAACAAATTAAAAACAAGCACTGATTTACAAGTTTGGAAAAAAGAGTATTTCAACACAACTCTCAAATTCAAATCCTGAAACTATATTACCAAATTACCAACAAAAAAAACTCCTGGAGCAATTTAGTGCATATGCAGAGTACAGATTTAATGTTTCTAAAACACACAAAAATACATTTTTGAACATGTCAGTAATCAGATGATAAAGTTGGAAGGAAACGTCCAGACATGAATGGCTACTTTTTACAATGCTCAGTTATGACCTTTGTTTGGCTGGTGTAGTTACATTTTTTTGTTTGTTTGTTTCTTTTAAGTTTCTTAAGAGAAGATGGTCTCTCTCCAAACATAAGTACAGATTACAATTACAAATATTACTTATCTTTAAATTTGCTTTGCTTTTGTTAGACAATGCAAGTTATGAAAAAGAATAAAGAATACTGAGCTAGATAGCTTTTTAGTACATTTAAACCAGGGACAAGTGACCAAATATTTAAGCAATATTTAACCTACAACTTTCAGTACACTTACTGAAAATAAAAATAAGGTGTTTTAAGGAATAGAAAAATACATTTGAATTTATAAGGATCAGGATATGCTAATGTTTTTAACACAAAAGGATTGTTATAATAAAGAAATAAATGAAGTTGAACCCAGATAAGTGCAAACTATGAGAAACAAGGATAATTTCCCCTCTTTAACATTCTTTGATTTTTTTCGTTCAACATAATATGTAGAATATAAATGGCTCAAGATTGGTCCTCCTAAATAAAGACAGTGGATTGTTATTATTAAGAGATTTTTCAGATGGAGAAAAACTGGCATGACCCATGCCATAAGGCAGGAATGGACAAATTCAATGAAAGTGGATGAAATATTTGAATACGTCTTTGTTACTGTAATTGAAAAACAGATTAAAATAATAAATTAAACTAGGAAAACCAACAAATATGGTATATATTCATTTAAGCTTGACTTTAAACACTCACTCTCGTAGGAGCTTGAAAATTCGCTCGTGGACAGAAAGCTTCAGAGAATCTAGGATGAGAATACAAGGCCTGGAAGAAAATCAAAACACTTCACTTTTTATGCATTCATGAAATCATCCACATCCATATTTATTTTCAACATGGTCTCATCTAATACATAGCTTTTTAATGTTACATTAGGAGTTTCCCTGCCCTGAATATTGTGGCTAAGCCACAGTTCCATGTTGCCATTTTTATAGTCAACAGTGCTAGTGGTGTTGTATGTGTATAGGGAGGATTTACAGTATATGTGAATTTTATGAATATGTCTGTCTATCCTCATGGTATCTATCATAATTTTTATGCATATTTTAATGTTTTAAAATAGCCTTTCCAATTAAATAACATTGTGCTTATATGTGTGAAGAAAATATTTGGATATTTGGATCAGGTGCATTAAGAATAGAAAAATATTAAAGCATGCAGAGCAATTGTATACTCCAGGAAATATTTTGGTAACCCAACTACACGGGCATTACTTTATCAGACCCTGCATAAAGAATGGCACATACCTCTTACAGACAGTCTTGCGTTTGCACGTCTTTTCTGTGCAATTCTAGGGAAACAACATCAAGCTTGTCAATATATCAAAATTGAAATTAACGTCAATAAGTTCAACTTAAAGACACTTACCAGCAGACCAGAAGTAGAAATAGCCCTAGAACTGTTTTCATCTAGAGTAAAGAAAAAATGCAGATCTTTGTCTAAAATCCAATACATACAGAAGAATACACAGAATCATACATAGAATGATCACTGTAGTATGATATATGATATAGCGAATTTTCCCGATGTGGGATCAATAAAGTTAAAGTCATATACCTGAACTTTTATCTCCATCACTATTGTGCAAGCTGCCTTCTTGAATCTCACTCCCAGCCATAGAGTCTCTGGAGTTCTCTGCCCCGTCTACCACATACTGGCCCTCCCTCTCAATCATCTGTGGCTCATCCATCCCAGGGAAGCACACAACCACCAGATACCAATGAGCTCTGCCAAATTGAAATACAATGTGACTCCAGTGTTAACAAGCAGTCAAATTTGTTCAGATTTTAGGAGGTATTTCCTAAGAAAATGCATAAATTTCCAGAAAAGTTGAGACACTGGGCAAAATGTAAATAAAAACAGCGTGCATTTATGTGCAAATCATTTAAACCACCTATTTGACTGAATATAGTATAACGCAAAATTTAATATGTATTGTAAATGAGAAAGTGTAATTTTTTTAAAGATATATGCCCAAATTTTGTTTGATGCCATCTAAAAAAGTTGGGACAGGGCAACAAAAGACACTGTAATACAGAATCTCTAATCCATATATTTTTCCCCAATTTGCTATAACCCAGACCTACCATCTTCAGTTGGTTCCACACTCTTTAAATGATTGAAGGCCTATGGTATAATTTCAATAAGCAGCTGTACAGGGGAAGAATTGTTAAAGTTTCTGTGACTTACAAATTGAAGTTAGTCTTGAAAACAGGTCTTGCTTTTTTGGAACAAGGGACAACCTCCTCCATTTGACTTATTAAAACAAAGACTAAATGATATACAATCACTGGAACAATAAACATACAATCTAAAAAATATAAAGTAGAACCTTTATAAAATATTTGGGACTCTTATGACATGCTTTTTATTCCTTTCAACATATGCTAAAATGACAGAATATTAAATAAAATTGTATTTGTACAAAATTTCTTAAAATAATTCCAAACCCATCCTTCTGGCTTGCATTGGTGTACACCCTGCAAGCAGGCAGGAATAAACAGTCATCGTAAACATCTTCAGTGATGAGGAGTCGACTCATAAAGGATTGATTCTTCAACTCTTAACTGTCTGGGTGTAAGGGTCTGGGGACTGACTTTTGGCCCTTGACCCTAAGAGTTGTAGCCATTGTCTCTAGTCTGTTTGTGAGCATATTATGCAATTAATTAAACTGACAGCTCTGAACAGTGGGTAAACAATATTTAAAGAGGTTTAATCGTGCCTCTATCTGTTTATCTGGTGCTGCCCTGGTCAAATTCTGATTATTAACCTAAGGTCTGATTATTCAATAACACAAAGTCTGGAAAAATTTAAGTGGAGTCGATGAGTTGATTCTGTCAACATCAACAATGGCCTGAGCTAAAAATATTCAGACAAAGGGTTTAGGGTTTTACTTTTTGATTTCAAATCAGAAATCTGGGTATTTTCCAGTTTGCCATCTCAACAGGAAAAAATGGTTTCCCAAGTTCCTTTTTCTTATTCTGAGTTGAAAATCAAATAATACTATTTCCCTTTTTCCCCATTTTAAAATGAAAACTGATTGGGCAAAAGGTACACAGTCATTAAACCTATCAACACCATAATTGGAAACTCTGATAACATAAATTGAGTGCTTTCTGCTTTTAAAATTATATCGCATGAGCAATATTAGAAGCTGTGCAAAAAAATACACAACTGATAAAAACAACAAACTATGATTGATTTTTTTTTTAAATAATCATTTTTATTTTATCTAGTATATTGTACTTTTAATTTTATATTTAATATATTATACTGTTGGCCAAAGCAATGACAATTGAGGATTTTCATTAGTGATTTCAGCATGAGTATAAAGTTTAAATGATTTAACATGCTGTTTCTTCACAATATTTCAGACCCACAAGCAGTTTTGCCCCAGTGAGGTAAAGTTAAGCAGATAAAACACAGCACTGGCTGTTAAGGCTGGACAATAATCCATTATCTATATAATCACAATATAAAATGTTTCAAAAACAATTATATCATTTTGAATTACAATTCCAATATTTCAATATGCATTATTTACAATGCCTATCATTGACTGACGTTCATTGCAGGGCACTGTCATCAGTTCAGCGTACTCAATTTGAAATGTAGTATAAAAATATTAGTATTCACCATCAAACATAAACCTATTGGCTTTGTAATGTCACGTTTCTTGTGTATTGTTTTTCAGTGGATTTTAGACTGTTCATATCGATATCTGAATTATATTGTATCCATCAAAATTAAGAAATATATTGTGATATAAATTTTGGACTTATTGTCCAGCTCTCCTGCCAGTGTACTGTGATATTAACAAAGCAGAGGCACTAAACGACACATGTACAACATGATGAGATAGGCTTAAACGAATAAAAATAGAGCCACAATCAATCACAAACAAAGACACAAACACACACATTACTCACTCTTGATTGACAGGCACAAATAGGAAGTCTTTTTCAAAGATGTCCACATGACGTGTCCAAGTTTTTACTCGCTGGTGCCTTCTGTGCTGGGCTCTAAAACAAATATAATAATAAATGTCACATGCAGACACAAGCAAATAACTATTACAAAAATAAAAACAAAATAAAGTAGCCTCTGCTTGGTAAATGTTATCATGTTTGTTTTATTTCTACACACTTACGATGTGCTGGTGATGTCTTCATTAGCATTATCACGTCGGGTGAGCTGCTTATAGAAGAAGCTACTAAAAACATGTGATTTCCTCACTGATGCATTAGGGGCCTTCCTCACCAAAAGATACCTTCAACATGTGCAAACAAACTTCATTAGCATAGATTGCACAATTTAACTACATTCTATAAAGAAGGTATACATATTTTTAATGGTAACATATCCTTTAAATCTATATCTTCAAGCCTAAACTCTCATTTGGTTTAAAAAAAATGTCCACATCAAAAATTTGCTTTGTTTTAGTTACAGCTAGAGTATGTCTCTAATTCTTTTTTAGATAACTTCTAAACTGACTCATTCTCTAATAGGGGTACAAGCCAACAGGCTACGTATACAGTGCATGTGCAAACAAATCAAGTCTCTGGTTAACATCTGGCATCATATTTTTTGTACTGGAACTGTGCTTGGAAAAACTCAATTTCACGGAGAATTATTTGTGTATATGAGGGCCTACCATTAGGAATATGCATCAAGTAAACATCTTACTTGAGGTAGAAGTCAATGATGACATCATTGAGAAACTCCCCACTATCCAGGCACTCCAAGTCCTCAGTGGTCACAGTAATTGCTCCTTTACATGGTGGTGAAGGAAACTGAATTAACCTGAGGAATTGGAGAAAAAAAAAACCTGGAGGCTCAATTCCAAAACGTTTTGCATGAAATGCAAATAAATACAATAAGCAGTGATTTAAAAATCTACTCTAATATGTTTAAATGAAAAATTTACTGATTACAAAATACTTATTAACATCAACGTTTTTACCCATTCTGAAATCAACATTTGCGTATGTTTAAAAAAAATAAATAATAGCAAGACTTTTTTGTAGAGTGTTCACAAATATATCTTATACATGTGATGTTTAAATGGTATATCATGTTTGGTATAAATGTATTATTCAGGGGAGGATTTTGCAAAATATAAAAAAAGGTTATCCACTTTGGTCCAAAAATAATAATTAACTGTTAATTGAAATATAATTCCTTCAAGATTTCATATTTTTTTACATTTTCCCCCTATTTTCATCAAAAGGAAATTGAGAAAAATTCATGTCAACTCAAGAGTGAAAAGCAGTCAGTTATGTAGTTAGTACTACAACTATATACACAGGTGGCACGGTGGCACAGCACACAGCTCCAGGTAGTGTTGCAGTCACACAGCTCCAGAGACCTGGAGGTTGTGGGTTCAAATCCAGCTCCGGGTTACTGTCTGTGAGGAGTTTGGTGTGTTCTCCGGGTGCTCCGGTTTCCCCCCATGGTCCAAAAACACACATTGTTAGGTGGATTGGGGACTCAAAAGTGTGTGTGTGTGTGTTGCCCTGTGAAGGACTGACACCCCTTCAGGGTGTGTTCCTGTCTTGTGCCCAATGATTCCGGGTAGGCTCCGGAGATATATATATATATATATATATAAATCGATTATATATTATATATAAATAAATGTTTATATATAAGATAAGATTATATATATATATAAATAAATGTTCCCTAATGTCCACAAATTGTGAAAAAAACTGGCTTAAAGCGTTGATATATTTTGCCAAGATAGATGAAGACAGGAAGTCAACAGACATGAAAAATAAAGCATGCAAAAGATGTTATAAATCCCTCCAGTGCAAAACAGGCAACACCATCAACTTCCCTAAGCATTTGGCAAATGTGTTTATGTGTCAGAGTATGCTAATTACTTGTCTTGCCATGTGAACTCAGTGTTGCTCATGTGTTTGCATTTCCCTCACAAATAGGCTGTCATGCACGTAGCCTTTTATTTATTAGCCTTATAGCCTATATATAGCCTTATATTTATTGTGGTTACAATGAAACTGTAAAAATATTTAAAACAGAGGAGAGATTGCAGGGAAACTTGTAAATTATTAATGTTCCTCTCACCCTTTATTTTGCATAATCAGAGCTCAGCTTCCACCTCAACATCATTCAGACTACTGTGCTAGACAGACATACACAATAAAGCAAAGTCTCCAAAGAAGCCCAAATAAAAAACAGCTGTAGCTGAGTTCCATATATACAGCTGAGAAAACTGGATTCAGTAATCTGACAGAAATTTTGAACAGTTAGAAAGTTTGACAAGCCTGCTACAAATTACTTCATGTATACAGAAACACCAAAACTGTACAGTGAGACCCAAATGGTTGTTGATGCACTACTGGCATATTTTCCATTTTTTGCTTGGCTACAGACCTCCGGGCAAGCAGAGCTACAGATGTATACATGGCTGTCACCATTCAGCACATAACAGAACAATGGGAAATGCAATCTTAGTGTTGAGGCTGTGCAGTTCTTCACACAGATCATAACGCAGAGAGCTTACACAAGGTCCTAGAGAAATCAATAACATTCATGGCGAGTCGTAGCAGTAGAATTCTACATATGGCCTAGCAGAGAGGTTCTGTGAGCAGCAGAAAGTTGTCTGTGCAGTTCTGCCAGAGAGCCGTGTTATATAAGTTTTATCTTATGCCCAAGGACATTATGTCACCATTTTGGAGACAGTCAGAAGTGTACCTAAGAGTGACTTCACAGATGCTTTAAGTAGTGAGAAAGACCCCACTCTTCAGTTGGGTCTTCAGTTCTTCCTTTATCATAGAAAATACAGTACTGTGCAGAGGTTTGAGGCTCCTGAGAAAATGAGGTTGAAAGAGTTATTTATCTGACCAGAAAGAATTTATTTGCACAAAAAAAAAAAACTAGAATAAAAACTAATATCATTACTGTAAATAGTGATATTCTGTATGTGAATGTGTTGGTTTAACTTTTTCCAAATCTCTACAAATGGCAGTCTATTATTTTCTAAGGTTATCATCCAATACCTCATTTTACATAGGTTAATAAATACTTATGTTAAATCAATATTCCTGTTGATTTAACAAATTCATCTATATAATCAAAAAGAAAATAATCAAAAAAAGGTTCTTCTTCACACAGGCGCTGTGTCCAAAACTGTGCCCTATTCACTATATAGTGCACCATTTTGCAGTTCAGTCATAGTGGACCATTTAAAGTGCACTCAAACAATCACACACTGCAGTGCAAACGGTAGTGTACAACCCATGTACACTAACAGGTATCACATTACCCATAATCCACCATGTTGTCTGGTAAAAACCCACGAGGTAGTGGCCGAAATCATTCAATACCATCCTGAATTCAGTTCCCTGCAATTGTGAACTATATACTGAATAGTGAATAGGGAGCCATTTCAGACAAAGGGTAGGTCACAACATAATTACTACTTTTAAGGAAAACTTTAACTTTTACAATATTTGTTTTTGTCCCATGCTTATTGAGAAGATTTTAAATAATAATCATCTTAAGTGCCTAACGTTCTCCTAGAAAGGTTAGAAAACATGGTTGGAATCACAGGGACAGCACTATCATGGTTCAAATCTTACTTAACGCAACGTTACCAGTTCGTAAAGGTAAATGATTTATCTTCCAATTATTCTAAAGTAAGAACTGGAATTCCGCAAGGCTCTATTTTAGGACCATTATTATTTACATTTACCTCAAGGCACAATTATAAGAAATGACATTCATTTTCACCGATACGCAGACAACATGCAATTGTACATATCAGCCAAACACGATGACAAACACAGATTAAAGAAAATAGAGGACTGGGTAAAAAACGTAAGAGACTGGATGTTGCGTAACTTCCTCCTTCTAAACAGCAAAAAACAGAGGTTCTGATTCTGGGTCCAAAAGTGGCAAGAAATAAATGATCAGATTTAATATTAAATTTTCCAGTTATGCCTGGTTCAGCAGCAAAAGAATCTCAGTCATAAGATTCTATGGTCCATTCATATGGGCATTTGATCAACGCATAGGCAGTATCACTAGGACAGTTAGGACAACTAGCAAAATCTGATTTAGTCACGAAATCAGATTTGGTATACTTTTACCTGTTGTGTGAACGTAGCCTAAGATACTCGCCCGAGAGCCTCTGGTATGGCCAGCTGCCAGGAAGAATATGTTGATGCTGTTGTCTTCCCAAGTTCAGCAAACTGCGGTGGTGGATCCGCAAATGATTTCTCAGGTTTGTGCTACCTTGTCGCAATGTGCTACATAGTGTACATTTATACTTACAATTGCTTAAATGAGACACACTGATAAAGTGTATCAAAAAATAAATAAATAAACGCTGCCGACATAAGTATAAGCAGATGTGCGCTCAGCCACTCCTTACTCATTTTTCTCACCATTTGTTTAGAAATACACGTAATTGATATTCAGTTTGTTGGGATTGAAATAAAATATATGGTTGTGGTTAGCTTAAATCATTGCGGTCAGGTCAAATAATCACAATCATGTGATTATGTAATAATCGCGACAGGTCTAGTTCTATCATCACTTCATTGGCTGTCTGTTAAATTCCGTATCGATTACAAAATTCTGTATATGAATTACAAAATTAATGTATAAAGCCCTACATGGGTTCACTCCTGAATACTTACAAGATATTATTTCCTATTATGAGCCACCACAATTACTCAGATCACAGAGTACTGGACTTTTAATAGTTCCCATAATTCAGAAAGCCTCAGCTGGGAGAAGAGCTATTTCTTATAAAGCCCCCCCCCCCCCCCCCAACTCTGGAATGATCTTCCAGGAAATGTTCACAATCGCCATCTTCAGATCTAGGCTAAAAGCTCATTTGTTTAGTTTAGCTTTTGGTAGTTAAAGTTCCTCCATAAATAAAGGCGGCAAATCCAGGGGTCTATGAACAAAGAGAGACGCTGGTGCTGCCGCTTCACGCAATCACTTAGGTTTGTCAACGGTTGAGTGAAGGGATGCCAGTGTTTCAGGATGCTTCCGCATCTGTGTCTCCTTCTGGTTCTCTCCTTTGACTTAAGCTGTCATTGTCAGATCTGTGGAAGTCATTAGCCACACTCTGGAACTGTTCACCCAAACAGATCAAAATTCCATCCCTCTACCTTTTTCAGAGTAAACGACCGCCCACCTCTCCGGCTGAACACTGATGGATTACTGACTGTTGAGCTCCTACTCCATGCTCCAGCCACCACCACTTGCCTTGGACTAGCTGCCCACCCTACATTGAAGTTTTCATGGACTTCTAACTATTATTACCAGTAGATTAACCAGAGGAGAACAGGTCCCACCATTGTGAGTCTTGGTTCCTCCTAAGGTTCGTTCCTCAGCCCTGAGTGAGTTTTTGCTTGCTACTATCACCCTTGGCTTGCTCACATGGGGGATTTTTACATTCTTTACACGTCTACATTTCATGTCAAAACTTTGTCTTCACTGGAAATCTGTGAAGCTGCTTTATGACCACATCAGTTGTAAAAAGCGCTATACAAATAAATTTGATTTGATTTAAAGCTGTTGCACATTAATGTAAATACAGGCGCAACAGAGGAGTTTAACAGCATCCTTGTAAGAGAAATGAAATAAAGGGTCAAACACTATATATATTACACACACACCGCTCAAAAAACAAATAAAGGGAACACTTTAATAACACATCCTAGATCTCAATGAATGAAAATTCCAGTTAAATATATTAATTCATTACATAGTGGAATGCGCTGAAAACAGAACAACACAAAAATAATCAATGTAAATTAAAATTATTATCCCATGGAGGTCTGGATTTGGAATCATACTATATGATCATACTATATGATTAAAATAAAAGTGGAAAATCAAATTACAGGCTGATCCAACTTCAGTGGAAATCCCTCAAGACAAGTTAAAATGAGGCTCAGTAGTACCTGAGAAACTTCTGTGGGTTGTAGACACCGCCTCATGTTACCTCTAAGGGTGAGAGCACTGAGAGAATGCAAAAGTGACCAAAACATCAGCCAGAAAGGATGAGAACAGAGAAATGGTCTGTGGTCACCACCTACAGAACCACCCTTTTATAGGGGTTGTCTTGCTAATTGTCTCTCATTTCTACCTGTTGTCTGTTCCATTTGCACAACAACAGGCAAAATTGATTCACAATCAGGGTTGCATCCTAACTGGACAGGCTGATTTCACAGAAGTGTGACTGACTTGGAGTTACACTGTGTTGTTTAAGTGTTCCCTTTATTTTTTTTTAACAGTTAATATATAGCTAGCATTGTAAAGAGAAATGTGAATAAGCAGGTAGTTCAGCACGTATAACAAAGTGATGTATCTGACAAAACCCCTATTTAACACTTTAGTTTATTTTGTACAGCCAGATGAAGAAGACTAGACTTAATAAAGATCCACTAGCCTGGCAAATATTCCACAAACCCGCCTAGCCTTGCCCTTTTTGCTAAAGCATATCTGTGCAATCCGGTCTCAAGATCTTTATATTTGCCAAAGTATTCTGAATCATGATTATGCCTTTAATACCTTTAAAGCCAAAAATCTAGTATTGTGATAACACTAGTACGGTGTTGTGTTAGAGCCTACGTTATTTTTAACTTGCAAATCTGTAAAGACACAATTAACACTGGAAGATACATGTTTTGGCGCACCATGTTGCTTTTTTTCATGGCCATCTGTTACGTTTTCACATAACAATACCAAGCAACATTCTGCACCTTACATGCAGTGTAGACCAGGGTCCGACTGACAAATATGCTAAATATCTTTTAAATCTTGGTCAGTTGTTTTCATCCATTCCCCACCAATTATTGAATACTATCAAAACAAATATTGATACAACACTGGTATATATTCTCCTGCCCCATCTACTCTGGAAGATATTCATTTGATTCTATTAAGAATGAGCATATATTTACAAAAAATATAAATAATGTTTAAAGAAAAATTATGTGCTAGCACATTTTTCAAACTTAGTAGAGGTTAAATCATGCTGGGCTTGACTTGAGAATATAGTTCACAGGACCAATTAAAGTTTTAGTACCTGCGTGCAGGACCATGGTGCTTGTAGGGTGTCCACTCCGGTCCAGGTCTAGTTGCCATGGACACATTATAAGAGCCCTGACTTTGGCTGTGACACACGGTGTAGACAGTTTTTGGTTGTACATCTGCATCCTGAAATACACATATTGTTCAGTAATTGTTATTGTTATTCAAAAATTATGTGCAAAAGCCTATGTGGACAACAAACAGTACACAAAGAACAAGACAATAATAGTGGAAAACAGGTTGACAATAACATCACTGCTTGATTTTAAAATAATTTTACATAGTAATTACAAACTGTAACCAAGAATGCAACTACTTCAGCAATGTCTTGAATAGTATCTGTAAACGCGTAAACTTTATTTAAATAAAATAAAATAAAATTCTAATATTCCATTTCCAATGTGAATACAGATATACATCTATGTAACTAGACAGACCACTATGGTGTGACTCACATTTATTGGTGTTGCAGCTGTTTCTGCAGGTACTGATGCACTAATGGAGTCTTGTGAGGAAGCGCTTGTCTCTGTTCTAGGTTGTAGAAGCTGTAGCAGGTGCGTGTCTCCATTGCTATGTAGGAGCTTTATGCTTTCAGCATGTGTAAGCGGGGAAAGTAGCTCGGTGGTTTCATGTCTGAGACCGACTATGTCCATTATAGAGGCAAGCAGTGCACCCTCTATTCCTTTCAATGATTCAGAAAGACTCAGCAACAAACACACGCTGCCCTCAGCTGTAGTATCAAAAATAGCACATCAACAAACAGAAAAAGTTTACAGCATGTCAGTTTCAGTGCCCAAATAAAACAAAAGGTCCAAGTGATTTTCAATTGAAATATTCACATGCTCTTTTTCTCTGCTGCACTCAACTAAACTAACTGCTTCCCTTTACTGTTTTCTGAGAAAACGGTGGCCCACTGATGGAAGATTGTTTGCTGGATTCTCCTGCGGCCCACACCAGACCAGACCAGCTGCTCACCTCCATCTACTGCTGCCAGTCTCTGACCACTCACCATGATCAACTACACTGAAGTAGAAATGGACTCAGATTAGCAACACTGACTGATTCTTCCAATCTGATGCACTATTATTATGCCCCAAGATTGATGTTGATTGGATGATGATTTAAATGTTCTGTTCTGAAACTGTGAAGCTGCTTTGTGACAATGTCAGTTGTAAAAGGCGCTATATAAATACATTTTATTTGATTTGATTTGAATTGTAGGAAATCTATATTACATTGACGGACTGACCTGGACATGACCCTGGCTGTATGACAGACAGTTCACTGGAGAGGCGCTGTGCCTGAGATTCAGATAGCCAGAGGAGGAGTAAAGATGGAGGTGGAGTTTCATCTTGTTGTACCAAACCACTTTCCTGGACCATAAGCCCTTCCCAAACACTGTACTTGCAAACATGTGCTGTTTCTATGAAGGCTTTCACCTCTGTACCTTTATGACACAAAAAAAAAATTGAAAGCAGTATGGTTTTAAAGCAAAAGTAAATTATTATAACACCTCCAATGGACAGGCTCTCAGTACTGTAGATTTAATACAGAATCCATAAATATATTACCTTTCAATGAAATAGTGATTGTGTCATGTGTAATCTGCAAAAGACAGTAGAATATACACATATGTTACTCATGATTCTTTCTTAAAGAAAAATGTAACTCATAGGTTTTCTGATATGATATATGCATAATTTTTTCAAGTTATTGCCTTCTTTAAAATTCAAAGTCATATCAGCTCCACAACCACACCTTCATAAGCCCACTGGATAAGACACTGAGCCCACTAATGTAGAGAGAAGAAAACTGGAGTTCTATCACTGGAGATCGACTCAAAACAGGGTCCATGAAGCTGGAGGCCTGTAAAGCAGAGAAACATTTTACAAAGAACATTATTTTCAACAAAGGTTGCCAAAAAAGTACAGTCAGGGCCAAATTTTCAAATTTGTTTTTTCATAAATCCTCACATCATACCTCTATGCATTAATTTTGGCAAGTTCATTTAATCAGCTCATTTTAAATATACTTATATTTATATTTATTTCAGCTTTTCAACCTTTACATGTTACATACACTATGTTGACTGTTTCTTTAAACAGTCTGAAGTACTTCAGAAATCGACGTAATTATTTTCAGAAGCTTCTGAATGGCCAAGTGCCAAAATGGGAGCAATTATTACACCAGTGACTGTATTTCATTGCCTTGGTTTTATCCCCGATTCAATATGAATATTCAAATAACTCAGCCAAGAACTCAAAACAATATTCTGGACCTCGATAAGCTTGTTTTCTCAGTAGCATTTTTAAAACATCTAAAAGATGCAATGAGCAACTGTATAAACAACTGTATATATAAAGTTCAAGATGACAACAAATGTAGTGGCAAAGGAGCTGGACAAATCAAATACTAAGTTCTATCATAACTTGGCACTATTTTGCTAGAGCAAAATTTTTAAATGAAACTCATTAGTGGGCTGAAATTAAAAAGTAAAGAATATTAATTATATTCTTTATAAAAAAAAAAAAAGACTTTGCCATAACTGGTTGAGGAGATGGTTCCAATTAGCATGGTGAAGAAACTTGCTTTCAAATCAATGCTTCAAAAACTCAACAAGCAATAGCAGTTGCCTGGAAAGACCTTGGTCAAAATTGTCAAAAGTTTAAAAACGTGTCACTTCTCTAACACAACTTAAATACGGTCAAGTATCAATATAATAACTTATACGAGCTTGGTACTGCCCACATACTGAGCTCTTAAATCACGTTACCTCAATTATAATCATACACAAGATAATGCCAATCCATTAGAGCTTCACATAGGGCCCACCCCACACTCGTCCTACCAGCAGCCACATAATTTCTATTGTTCCAATCCTACAGCTACACCTTGAGGTTGCTTTGGCCGTTGATGATCCAATCAGCAACCAGCTATCCTTAACATCTACGGTTACTCATTGAGCCAATCACATGAGTACCCAATCCACCCACTGCATCACTAGCTCTTCATATCAGGTAGGCACCTACCCTGGTCAGTGTTTCGCTGAATTAAGCCAACAACACCTCCAGAAGGCTCAACAGTGAAGTCTGGCATCCCAGACCCACCCCATTCCAGACCAGCTTTACAGTCCTACCTCACCCTTAAGTATCAACAACCGTAGATCCACACTGGCCTAAGGCTGTACCTAGCCCCACTGGCACCGTTAATGCATGCTCAGTATCACCAGTTCCATGTGATCTTTTACGTGCTACATCACCAACCACTACAACAGTGGTTCTCCTTATCCACACCACTGACTAGACCTTTCAGCTGTTTCTTATAACTCCTTCACAGCTGCCCTTAGTTTCCGGCCCCTGATGCCAAACTGCACAAGCAGGGATGTGGCAGACTTGGCTACAAATTCCCTAACACCCATCTCCACCGGTCTAACGTGCCTGCCACCCACATTCCCTCACCTCAGCCGCCAAGTCTGCGTACTTCAGCTTCTTCCTTTCGAATGCTTCGTCTACTGCATCCTCAAATGGAACTGTTAACTCTATGAAAAAATATCCGTTTACTTTAAGAGTACAGCACCATATGTGGCCTCAGTGTAGTTAATGCAATTCACTCTGTGACCTGCAGTTATTTACCTACATCCACCCGCAATTTCCAATCTCATGCTTCGCCCCATCTACCAATATTTATAGCCTGTGCACACGTTTGAATGTGTTCACGCTCACACACAAACCTAATTTATTTACACTTTATTACTACAACCACTAGTTAATGTGTTTACCTCTAAGCAATTGCTGTACAACAAACATGCAAAAACCTTTAGCACCTGATTATTCATTCATTATCTGTAACTGCTTATCCAGTTCAGGGTCGCAGTGGGTCCAGAGCCTACCTGGAATCATTGAGCGCAAGGTGGAAATACACCTTGAAGGGAGGCACCTGATTATGTCTCCATGTATACCTGTCCTGCAACAAAGCAAACCTTACAGGCTGATACCATATGATTCAGCGTGCCAACCCCTGTACATAATCTACAACTAGGGTCTTCACCTACCCACTGTCCAAGATTTTGTGGAGAAGGAAGGACATCATAAGTGGCTCCAAGCAAAAATTTAAAACGACTTGCTTCCATCACCCACAATTCTTGCTAAGTGATTTTCTGCTTCTCTAGATTCTCCCAGTGAAGCCACTGGCTTGTTTTGCCTGTGACGCAGCTATTGCGCATGATGCCTCCTCTTCCTTATCGTGAATAAATCTAGTCATCATTTGCTTTCTCTCTGGTGATGTGGCCTTACTAAGCGCTTTCCACAAATCACCTGATCCAAGGCCCGCTCTTCCGGATTGCACTTGGCCAATCACATCCCTTAATTCTAATGAGCTCCTGGCTACCTGCACTGCCATTTGTGGGTTCCACTTCCTTCCTGCTTTTCTGTCGGCTGGTAGTCATCATGGTAATTATTCTTTATAACTGACCTGTTTCTCAGTGTTGCAAATTATTATTCCCCAACATACTCAAAATGCCATATCTGTTATTACACAAATAGGTAATTTAACTGTGATGTCCAGATGACATTATTAAACTGAGCAACACAGAAGTTCTATAACGTCAACAATAATGTTAGGCAATACATTGCAAATAAATGAAATAAGGTAGCTTTTTATTCTCTGTGCCAAAAAAGATCACTTATGTCCATGTTAAAAAAGCAAAAAAAAAAAAACCTTGACTTCGTATTAAAATGGTAGACACTAAATCTCTCCCAGCTGTATGTGTTTGTAAGAGGCACAATACAAATTATTTTGACTTGACTAGTGCTAAAAAATGCACTAGAAGAGCAACTGGGGTGCGAACAGGCAACCACTTATGCTGAAAAATGGAGATGGATGAGCATTTTTCTCACCAAACTAAGAAATGAGATTAGGCTTACTTGAAATGCACAAACTAGATCTAGTCTCAAGCTAGATTTCTGCTTATTTCCAAAAATGTTGGGACATTTTGTAAAATAAAATTAAATAAACTCGTGATTTGTTAATTCTCTTTAACCCTTATTTGAACAACAAAATTTCATTCAACTTCTTTAAAAATAAAGAAACTTTAATTTTGATGCCTGCAACATGCTACAATTTTTGGGACAGTCGTATGTTTACCAATGTGTTCAATCTTTTTTTCCTTTTAATATTACTTTTAAATAATTTGGAAACTGGGAATACCCATTTGCTGCAGTGCAATTCTTTATCGTTTTGAGCTTTACATATGTTATGTACAGTTTTCATGTGATCTACCTCGTATCATGATGTACCACTAGTAACAGATACTAAACTGGCACTCATATGTCTACTAAGCCACGCATTTTAGCACATGCAAAAATCATGCATTAACCGTCATACTGAAATAAATTTGGGACAATGCCCTGATGACAGACCTATGTCTCTCTAAAATCCCTGATACACCCCCACATCGTGACAAATGTTGGCATATGCACCTATCACTGATACTAAGAGTTGGTTCATACTAGACAGGATTAGGTCCAGAGAACTCAGAAATGTTGCTTCACAAATTTGATGTATGGCAGTATCCTTGTGAAGTAATGTTTCAAGTTGCATTTACCTGATGCAGCTGAAGATTGCTTTAAGTGACAACAGTTTTTCAAAGTACTCCAAATTCATTTGGCTATATTTATTGCAATAGTTATATGGTTTCTCAGGTGTCCTTGCTACATGGGTAAATCTTATTAGCTGGGTTTTATTTTATTTTGCTTCTTTGTAATTAAATCCCAATTGTTCAATTGATTATTTTCTCATTTATCATGATTGACATTTTTGAAAAGGTATTTAGGTAGTTCTGTTTATTTTAATACACCCTAAAAAATGTAAAAATGATGGTCAACCTCAATGTATTTTCGAATGAAAATAAAGGTTGAATGATTGATTAACATGTATTGTGATTTCCCCATGTTCCTGAATCTCATAAGGTAGAGAGCTAAAACCTAAATTCTTTGTAATCTTGAGTAGAAAATATTTATTTTAAAAGTTTTTCTGACAATAAATCATTCATCGTAACTTGCAAAGACTAAGTCTTTGATGGCAGCCCTTTTTTACTCTTATATTCACTTGGTTATTGTTGAATGTTTCCAGATTTTGTTACTTGAATCTTCTATATAATGTGTTCCTTGTTCAGATTCTTGATTCTTGTTAACAATCTTTTTAATTGCATTTTGGAAAAGGTTTGTAAATGTAAACTTTTTTTTGTTGTTACTGCAAAGAAGAAAAAAAAAAAGAAAAAAAAAGTGCTTCTATATTTAACAAATACATACAGTGAAAACACACACACACACACACACACACACACACACACACACACACACACAAGGAGCAGGCATCCCAGAGGGGATACATAAATTGTTTTCCTTAAACAAACACAAATTTGTATATATTGTATGTTTGAAAGGCCCACCTGGATTTGCATTTCTGAGATATGAGTGTTCTTTTTTCTCTCGCAAGTGAAGGCAAATATCTGTGAATCTTTAGCTCCCTCTAGAGTTTGAAGCTGTGATGTATTTCTATCTTCCTCCTCGTCCTCCTCACTGGAAAGAACAACTGAGAGAAGGAATGGAGATAAAAGAGAGAGAGATACTAGGAGGAGACAATTATCATTCCCAAAAAGCCTTAAGCAGAGCAATCTTAATAATGTTACAGTGACTACACACGCATGTCATACATGGAGATATACCAATGCAACAGCAGCAGAGTGCTATAGGTGTTGATCAGTCACAGTATTTTAATGAACATTTTCAACAATTATTCTTCTGGAAGAGAAACTGCAGGCAAAAAATAATACAGATCTATGAGTAAATTACAATGCCATAACTGTCAGTACTATCAGTTATTTAGGATTGACTGTCTGGGTCTCACTTACTTACTTGGTTCAGGTGAATGTAGTTTAGTGACATTTTGAGATTCAACATCTGAGCTCTGCAGCTGGCTGCACTTGGCTGGTATTTCTCCTTCAGGCAATACCTTTTCCATCTGATCTCCAACTGCCCCAAGAGATAGGCGTAGGACACTCCCTCTTGCCCTTACGACCTCCTCTATCAATTCCCCATTACGCTGTATACTGGCTAACATTTCTTGATCATTCTTTCTGTTTTCTTCTTGAATTTTCTCACTTCTTAGCTACAGAAACAAAAGACAAAGAAAATCAACAGTCTAATACCACTCAGAGCATTTTACAGTCTTCAAAAACTGTCAGTATTAATTCCCCAAAAAATACCCCAAAATATGTATTTCATTATCTCAATTTAAAGCTGTTATATATATATATATATATATATATATATATATATATATATATATATATATATATATATATATATATATATATATATATATATACAGCTTTAAATTGAGATTGTATATTCATTATATATACATATATAATATCAGCATGTAGCAGTAATAAGGGTAGCATGCAGGCAGAAATGTGCTCTGTCATACCTGAACAATGAAGAGTGGATAAGCTATGAAGGGCTTTTATCATTTTGTTATATCATAAAATAAACTGCTTGTATATCATAAAAATAAACGGAATGAATGCCGGTAACACCATGAGAGTGAAAGAGACATCACCTGGGTGGAATGTATTTCACTACTCAGTTTATGCTGGGGACTTGACTGCAGTAGTGAACACATGTCTTTCTCAGTCTCAATGACAGTGCACTCAGAAATCTGCTCTGTGTTATTCTGTTCATCAACAGGGATGTTGTTTTCTTCAGACTGAAGTATAACAGAACTTGTAGACTTTGCAGTGTTATATTCCTCAACTGGGGATGATTCATATTCTTCAGTGTGAGATTCAGAGTCTATCTGTCTGTGTATTGACATATGTGGAGAAACAGATCCATCAAATGAATTGTAAGAACACAATTCCTTCTCATCAGAAGAGGTGGGCTCTGTTTTTTTCAGTGATGTGTTTCTTCTTTGTCGTTTTGAAAGTGGAGATCCGATTCCTTTCAATGGTGATGTTTTGGTTTTCTCTGTAGATGCTGATTCAGTCCCTCTGAAGAATGGTGAGTTTATATGTTCCCTATGAGCTTGACTAGCTCTCCTCTGCTCTATGTTTTCTGCTGAGATTCCTCTACCACTACAGCGCTCCTTAGCTCCTCTTTTAACTTCAGTTTGGCATTTCTTTTTAGACTCAAGACCACAACTACTCAAGTACATCTGCCCTTCTTCAGTGTGGAAGACATCTTTTAAAATCACCTTTACTTGTCGCCTAAAAACATAAATGTTATACAAATGTATTATTATATTGGTCTGGGTCAGACATATCCCTCTAACATTCAAACAACAAAGCAATACTAAAGCATAATATAATCAATATACAGGTGCTGGTCATAAAATTAGAATATCAAGAAAAAGTTAATGTATTTCAGTAATTCCAGTCAAAAAGTGAAACTTGTATATTATACTCATTCATTACACACAGTGATATATTTCAAGTGTTTATTTCATTTAATTTGATGATTATAACTGAAAACTAATGAAAACCCAAAATTCAGTATCTCAGAAAATTAGAATATTACTTAAGACCATTACAAACAAAATGATTTTTAGAAATGCTGGCCAACTGAAAAGTATGAACATGAAAAGTACGAGCATGAACAGCACTCAATACTTAGCTGGGGCTCCTTTTGCCTAAATTACTGCAGCAATGCTAAACCTGAAATAAATCAACTTTTTCATGATATTCTAATTTTATGACTAGCACCTGCATACCTTGACAATACATCATACGCCATAAAAAGTAACTTTAAATGTACACTTACAAGACACATTGATCCATAAACATTTTTCACCTTCAGAGCAGAATAACAAAATATCACGTCTGAACTGCTGTTTATTTATTTAAGAGTAAAACCCCAGCCTGTTTATCTAGCTATGCCAGTAAACACGCATAGAAGGAAGAGGCAGATGCTGAGTGAAAGATAACCAGACTGTGAGTGGACATGTGCATATATTTCTATCCTCAACAGCTCAATAATTATGTTTTAGAGTGAATGGGGACAAAGACAATAGAAAAAAGAAAGAAGAAAAGAAGAAACACAGAAGAAAGAAAAAAAAAACTAAGAGGCAAATTCATTCATTCATTCATTATCTGTAACCGCTTATCCAATTCAGGGTCGCGGTGGGTCCAGAGCCCACCTGGAATCATTGGGCGCAAGGCGGGAACACACCCAGGAGGGGGCGCCAGTTAAGAGGCAAATATTTAGTCAAAATATATTCACATAATTTCACTGAAGACACATTATCCTATATATGAAAATGTGGTGCATCAATTCATTAAAAGGCACAGTTTAGTGTTTGTGCATCTCAGAGAAAAATGTTGTAAGCACTGATGAACATCTTGCTTCATACCTTCATTTTACTGTTTGATTGAAAGTGATTACTATACATAATAGTACAATTATATATTGTGTAAATGGAATTTCTAATTAGTAGACTTTGCAGAGGCACTCAACTTAACTCAACTCATTCTCTTTAGTATGGAAACTGGATTCTGTTCCATCAAGAGAACATGATTCATCCTCATCAGTAGAGATGAGCCACATAGTTTACAAATAGGCAGTTTGCAAACTAACATCATGTTAATGCTTAAACTGCAGATGGATGCACTATCACATGCTTTAATAAAGCCTGTGGTTTGTGTTGTTTACAGAATAAAAATAACAATTTCACATAAACCACAAATAGTTTGTATCAAATGGCAAAAGTGAAAGAGGAAGATGCAAGAATTTGACTGCAGGTTTGCAAGCTGTCTTCTGCAGAAAGGACACGACTGAAGACACACTTTGTGCTTGACACACAGCTGTTTCTTACAACTGCTGTTTTAAATCACAAATACACAGCCACAACACCATCAGAACTATGCCAAACAAAATACTCACTTTCAACCTTTTATTTGCTAGTTTCCAACCTAAATGAAGCAGCGGGTGCCAGTATATAACAGCTGCATCATTAAAGATGAAAAGGTAAAACTGACTTGATTGTGCAACTTATGAGAAGCGATAATTGTATTACAAGGTAATTGAATCTCCAAACCTCAAAAGGACATTCTCCTGGTAAGGGGGAATCTCCAACCTGTAAGAACAGGCTTTGCCATTTTCCATTTTGAACCAATGCTCAACCATAAACGCAAGCCAAGTTTACATACAACCTCTGGGGAGTTGATAGGTGTCTCTCAAGATTCAGGTTTGGGGTCCACTGGGTCCAAGGCATCCCTTCCTTTAAGGCAACCCTGTCTTTAGCAGGTAGAGTTTGATCCATGGTGCAGAGCAAAGACCATACATATATCACCTCCTGCAAGTTGATGGTTGTTTCTCAGCAAACAAGGGTTCTGCGTAGTGTGAAATATCCCCATATAAAGTGCAAGGCTACCCTTTTGGGATCCATAGGACACAAGGCACCCCCTCCCTTAAGTGTAAGTCTGGCCTGTCCCACCAATCTGGAGTTTCGTAGCCATAGGCATCACTTTTGAGTTTTTGATTACTTTGTGTTCTCGGGGAGAAGGTCTGAATAAGTAAAGCAGACCAGTAGTTCCCTCATGACACTTTCACCATCTACCAAACATAATATATACTAAACATAAAACAAAAGTACAAAGATTCAGGAAATCTGGAGAAATCACTGTCACAATGTGCATGATCGTTGAACCCCACATTAAACAGTCCACTTCTGTATGTACCTGAAACTCTAATACACAATGAGAAATACATACATAAACTATAGGCAGTAAATACACAGTTAATTTAGCTTACGTTCTTCTCATATATTCTGAAAGATTATATGTGCTGTAGTCAGAAGACTGATTTCCTCAATTGAATCCATCCATCGTAGTGAACACACAAACACGTGAGCAATTTTTAGCCATTCAAATTAGAGGCAGCGAGCATGCTCACACAACCCAACCAGCAGGCAGCCAACCATAGCACCAAGGGAGCAGCTTGAGGGTTAACATTGCTCAAGGGCTCTTGAAAATTTCCTGCTGACCCTGGAAATTCAGCGCCACTCTGGTCTCAAGCTCACCCCTCTAACCTTACCATCATGGCTGCCCTTTGTCATCAGTGTTATTAATTATAATTGCAAAACTCCACATTAAAAATAGCACTGAGGAACCACTGACAGAGGCATATACTGGGATTTTACAGAGACAAAGTATGGCATCAAACAGTGTCTTTTCCCAGGAGGTCTATGGTTTCAGGAAGACAATGACAGGCCCCGTTTTACAACAACGTGGTTTTGCAGACACAGAGTACCTATATTTGATAGGTCACCTTGCAGTCCACACCTGTATCATGAAGATAAAAATCAGACAACCGTAACAAATTTGGCAAGTCTTGTTTTTACCATTTTTCAGTAAATAAATAAATTCCAAGAGAATTTACAGAGAATTAACAACAACAACAAAATCCACTTTCCAAATATAAGCGTTTGTAAATAAACTAAGCAATGTGTATGTATTTATGTCAACTCAGGTACACCATTGATATTTAAAATGAGTTCTTTGACCAAATATGTCAGACAGTCTCACAGAAATTAGTAACAGAAACTGAACCCTCTTACACTAGCAGGCAAACAAAACAAAAAAACATAATTTAAAAGATGTAATAAGTCTAGTCTTATGTATGAGAATAAGAGTGTTATTAAGATCAATTTGGTTAATAATTACCTTTGAATTTCCAACTTTAGATCACAATGGTCATGATCTGCACTTTGGCCCCAAATGTGATGACGATTTTTCAGACAGGGTCCTCTATTGGAAGCCAGTTGTGACCAGTGGATCTAAACCATGCACATAAAACATAAATATCACAGGTGACATGGAGAGAAACATCAGCAATAGGTAGCAAACAGAGTCTGTAAGTAAAATTTTAAAAAGACACAGCAAATATTCTTAAGGTAGACTAGCGTTCTATAATTTTTACCTGAATCTCTCTGCAATCATTCATTCTATCCATACTCACTTTGGTGCACTTTCTTGCCAATTTAGCCACTTCTCCATCGGCACATTCATCTTCACAAGAAACTCTAGACTTTGGAATTTTATAAGGATCTCCACTCTGAGACAAAACACATACACAAATTTCCAGCTAGTGTCAACTCAACATTACTTAAAGTTTAAAGCATATTTAAATTGCAGGTGTGTAAGTGGTGCATACCCGGCGGTTGTCCAGTTTTCCCATGGCTGTTATAGTCAGTGCTCTCCTGCGGTCCAGCGGCACTTTTCCCATAGTCCGATTTTTTTCAAGTGCCATGGTAGAACACAGGAACAGTGATAAAGCCCTTTTCGGACAGTATTGTTTTGTTTCCTCTGGAATGGGATAATGTAATTAATACCAGAGTGTATCATTGATTTTAGTCCAAATAGACCATTTCAGTTTTTCTGGAGTGTGCGCTACCAATTCAGGAAAGCTTCTAGACTGATATACTACTGTGTATCCTATTCATTAATGTACTACCATTACACAGCTTTAGGCAGCAGTTATATTAATGTGTAAAGGATTATGAGTGCCTTTTGCCATCATATCTCTCACTCTTAGGAAGGATTAGAAGATAAGTTGGTTGAGGGCAGGATCTTTATGTTTCATAGGCGTTTCTATAAACAGTAGTGTCAGTTTAAAAACACCATTAGCTTTCCAGTGTTTGGTCTGGTGTCAATGAGTAAATTAAGCAGCCACTTCCATCACTGTTACCTCATTCTTTCTTATCCTGTGCATACCCATCATAAACATTACTGGCATACTGTGATAACATGAAATTACCCCCTCTATCTTAATCTAATCCTGTCCAAATAGGGTTAAAGCACACAGATATAAATGTTATACTTTTTTATATACTTTGAACATTGGGACTTCCATTGATAAAAACAAATTCAGTTCAAAATAATGTTTGCACCTTTTATACAAGACATGCTTTATGATCGTTGTACAACTGCACAGCAAAAATTGATCCCTGCACTTAATCTGTGTTAATGAACACACTAGTGAATAGGGGCAGTGAACACACACACTCGGACCAGCAGACAGCCATCCTAGATATCTGGGGAGCAGTTTTGGGGTTAGGTGCCTTGCTCAAGGGCACTTCAGCTATGAATATTTCCAAAGGTTGTGGGGATCAAACCAACAACATTCTGATACCAAGACCGCTCCTCTATCAATTAGGCAATGGCTGCCCCATGTTATTAATACTGTTATTATCACAAAGGGTGGTATCACTGGTTCTTTTTTCACCCTTTTCACAGAGTGAAGTAATTAGGTAAAAACAAAGGTTGTACTATTGTATCATTACTTTTATATCCATCATAATGTGAAGAATCCAAAAGAGTCCACAAGATACTTTTCTCAAGAGAAATTGGAAATGACAATGGTAAATAAATCTGCAATACACTACAGCTTCGTTTTCCCCCTCTGAGGGTTCTTAATAAAGAAAATGTGTGGTTATATCTTCATAAGGTATGTAAACAAGGCTAGTGAAGCTAATTTAATCAGAACTCAAGTTAACAGTCCTGTTCACACCCATATTTTAAGAATTCATGTCATCAGGGGATTGCTAATGACAGGATTGGTGTGGGGGAAACTGGCCTACTATTTAAATAAAAAGGTAGACAACTGAGCAAAACTACTTTCATCCAAAACCTGTCATCTGGTAAAGAGTCTTAAATGCTTATCGTGAATTTATGTACTAAAACAACGACTTATGAGTACCAAATTGGTTTCTACTGCTAAAACATTTAACCTGTAACTCAAAAAAATGTAAAACGAAATTTGTTAAGCTTTTTTCTTCCCATTTAAACCCATTAGTAGGAAACAGCTTAACTGTGGCATATTGTACTAAAATGACCTAGGAACACCCAACTTTTCTCAATTACTAAATTATTAAATACTCTCTACTGCTGAACTCAAACTGCAAGAAAAAAATACATGTTTATTTTCCTTCCATTTAAACCCACAATAAGGAAACAGCTTAACGTAGCTTAATGTACTAAAGCAACAACATTGGAACACTACCCTTTTTTCAATGACTACTGATCATAAGTAAGTTGAAATAAGTTTTTCATGTATAAGTGCATGAAAAAAATAATAGTATACTTACGCCACGTTAGTAATGTGTTTAAATGGGAAGAAAAAAGCTTAACTTTTTTTTTTTCATTTCCAGTTTGGGTTACAGGGTAATTGTTTCAGCAGTAGAGAGCACTTATGATTAACAGTAGATTGAGAAAAACGTTGGTGCTGCTAGGTCGTTATTTTAGTACAATAAGCCACGTTAAGCTTTTTTCACGTTAAGCGTTTTAGACTATCCTGGTTAAAAGAAAAATCCAACTAACCTTATTTGCCTCTGATTATATTATAGAGAACAGAAGTACTTTGAATTAATGAGAGAACAGATATCGCACGTTATATCAACGCGGTAAAGTCGACTTCTAAATCGGAAAGCTATATATATTACACTTTTTATATATACACAATACTGCTGCTATTTCGCTTGTCTCCGTTTTTACGATATTCCTCGTGTTGCGAACGGCTATAACAACGTTCTAATCTCCAGTCGACTTCAGATCGGTTTGCTAAACATTACCATTACTTGAAAATACTACTTTTGCTACACTATAATGCTTAGTTTTTCAAAACAATCAAGTAGTGTAACTTTATGCCCAAACCAGCTAACACTGTTCACACTGGGTCGAAAAAGTAGCATCTGAAATAAGTATATTACCTTCTACTCACTTTGCAAACAACCCGCCCGCTATAATTTAAAGAACATGATGAAAATAAGACACCACCAGCCTGGTAGATATTAATAACAGAAAATATTCACGACTGCAGGAGGAACACATGAATGATCCGAAATTATTCCCGAATGAAAACTTCCTCTGTAAACCGGACGTAGTGTCATTAGCTGCCTCTTCTGAAAACGACCATGATTGTATAACTGCATACTGTGATATCGCCATCTAGTGGAGGACACCTCAGCTCTGCGCCTCGATTCCCGCGCTAATCTAACAGGTGTTACCCCTGTAACAAAATGATCTTGTGGAGGAAAAAAATGAATGTGTTGAATATTTGTCCCCCTACGACGGAGTTTTAGGGCCACGGCGTTTAAAAAACAAAACAAGATTCCGAGAATAAAGTCAGAATTCTGAGAATTTTCTCGGAATAATTCGCTGTATAATGGAGCAGACACACAGTGTAATTGTGAAATAGAGTGTGTTCCTTAAGTCGTATTATGGTATAGATTTCAGGAATAAACACTCAGTTCTCTTCCACATCAAGACCACAATGTGATTAGTATTTAAACCCTGAATCGGTGCACGAAAATGATGGATCCAGAGCAGTGGATCTCCAGTGTACCCACGAGGCTCCATCGCGTTATGGCTCGGACTCGTACAATAAACTAAAGCCTTATGCATTGCAGTAAGGGGCTGCACTGACGGGGTCGTCATGTCGTGTGTATGGTTTAATAAATAATTCTGTTCACTTCACTGACTGCTTCTTTCACAACTCACTCATGGCGCACAGACTGTACATATTATACAGACTACATATTATAATAAATAATAACACAAACAGTGTTTCAGTGTACATACCTTTTTTACTCAATTATTCTGAGTTTATTTTTTCAGAATTATTCCGAGAATATTCTCAGAATTCTGACTTTATTCTCGGAATCTTGTTTTTTTTTTAGTTCCGCAAATGTCCTTCTATGCAGAATTGTACTTCAATTTTAGTAATGAATTATATATATATATTTATATTTATTTATATATATATATATATATATATATATATATATATATATATATATATATATATATATATATATATATATAACTACCGTCAGCAATAATTCAATAAATGTTTGCCTCATGGCATGAGATCCTGACGTTCCCCCACATTTTTTAGGACTACCCTGGGTGTCAGAAACAGCACAACTCAAACTGTAGTTGTAGCACCTTACATGTATTAATATCTCTCACACACAGGAATAACCAATGTTTTATTTCTGAAATTGCTTATGAAATGGGCCGTCACTAGGGGAGTTAACTTTAACTAGGCACGTCTGTGGTAATTGCCCTATAGCAGTATTCTTCGTAAGCAAAGCCACAAGGAGGTGCTGCCTGAATTAAAAAATTCGAATATCCAAGTAGAAAAAAACAACTAACTCATTATATAGAGGTATCTGTAAAATATACCGTCATAAGGTCAGTTTAACGTTTATCGTTTCAATTTCCTGATGGTTTGAGTCTAAATACAAATATAGGAAATTGGGTTTAGAACTTAATTTTGTCATCTGGTATATTAAGAAAATAATTGGTTTCCTTTGTTATTCCAATTTTCAAATTTTTCAATTTCTGCTCCTCAAAATTTAAAAAAAATTAAAAAATTACCCTTTATAACATTTTCTCATTTTCCCCTTTATTGAAATGAAAATGATAGGGCTCTCCCATCACAGCAGGGAAGACCAACCTGCTGTACCTCCCTGCACGTTAACCATAGACTGCCCACCAAACAGCGAACAATTTCTTTGTATTCAGACACATATCAGCAGTGTCAGCAGTTACACAATAAACATAAACAATTTGATTTTACTTTTTAATATCTGGAACACTGCATTTCATTCAGTTTATGGGGTTTGCTTTCTGGTTTAAATGTTAAAACACTTATTTTTTGACAAGTTTTGATTTTGTGATTAGACAGACAGGCTAAAACCAACCGTCTGCAAACTGCCTTGAAGCATCACCTAGGTTCAACTGTATTGAGACTGCGTCTTTGCCCCGAATTAAATGAAAATGTAGAAAAACAAAATCAGCCTGTTTCAACAACCTAATCAATATTAAATCATATTCAGATATGATAGCAGCAACACCTCAGATCTAAAATGTGGGTTACTCAATATAAGGTCACTAAAGTCAAAAGCAGTCATTGTAAATTATATTACAAGTGATCATAAATTTGATATTTTTCTGTCTCATGAAAACGTGGCTTAGACCAAATGAATATTCAGCATTAAAGACTATCACCCCTCTAGACTATAATTATTTATATAGGCCAGGATTATCAGGTAAAGGAGGTGGAGTATATGTAATTTACCAAAATACCCTAGATATCAGTCATAAACAATGTGACACCTTCACTTCTTTCAAGGTTCTTTCCACCATTATTACAAATCCGGTCACAAAAAAGGACGCATTTTTATTATGTAACATTTACAGAGCACCAGGGCCCTTGTGATAAAGCTCATCCCTTCACCACCACAAAGTGTAATGGTGGGAGGCATTCTCTGTGGGTAGAGTCGGGCGAGAGGCCTGAGATGATATAAGGTCGACTCGAAATAACACCGAGAGGTTCGATTTTTGGTTCCCTTCCACCTTTATTTACACACCAGACTTTATATTACTATTTACAATACATACACACGCGCTCCTTGAGAACAAAAAAAATTAACAAAATAAAAATTCTCTATTAGCAGAGACAAAAAAGGGTAATGACAACCAAATCAATTGAGTCTTATTATACACGTAAGTTATGCTTCTCTTGCCACGGTCTAGCAGAGTCTCCCTCTTTTACCCTTGTGTGGTATATATATAGGTAGCCCCGCCCCCTAGAATATACCATTCCCTTAAGAGGTAAAAGTTATTGTATCTTGGATACACAAGTTTCATAAACAATAAAAATAACAATGAACAGTACAGGTACAGGTAAGAAGTACAGGTAAGTATACATATAATGGTTTCTCTTGGTGATGTGTCACAGGTACTGTACATCATCACAGCCCTACTCAGAATTTCTAAAACAATTCAGTGATTTCGCTGCAAACCTAGCTGTGTGCAATGATAAAGATATAATTGTAGGAGATTTTAATATCCTTTTTGAGAAGGCAGATGACCCTCTAAAAAAGGCATTTACGTCAATCCTAGATTCTGTTGGTATTACCCAAAATGTAATAGGGCCTAGTCACTACTGTAGTCACACTTCAGATTTAGTTTTGACACTAAACCTTACTCACAAAATCTGACACATAGACAATCTTAATATCTTACCGCAAACCTCAGCTATCTCCAACCATTACCTAATTTCATATGAGTTACGTCTTAGCCAAAATATATGTATATCCCCTCGCTGTTCTACAAAGTGTTCAACAAACAGCACAGAAATTAGCAGAAATGGCAATCAACCAAGCTGCTAATGTTCCACTCTGCCTGGAAGGACATCCTTATAGAGTATAAAAATGCTCTCACTAAAGCTCAAACCTGGCCTCTCTGATCTACAATAATAAATATAATCCTAGAGTACTTTTCAGTGTGTTTTCCAGAACTGCAAAAAATCAGGCAGGGACTGAACCACAAATTCCAGCAACTCTCATGACTGAAGTTTTTATGGACTTAAATTGAAACTTAAACTAAAATATTTAAAATATATATTTTATATTATATTATAAAATATATAAAAAACTGAAAATATTAGACAACAAACTCAACCCACAGTATTATATTTGATCTGGCTGTCATCTGATGTAGCATAAAACATAACGTATTTGTAAAAAAATAAACTTGAAATTTTTACCCACTCTCACAGTTAGAACTAGAGAAGATTATCACCTCTGAAAACTGTACAATTCCCACAAAATTACTCAAAGTACTACCAGCTATTACGAATCCTCTTTTAACTATTGTAAACCCATGCCTTAGCCTGGGCCAGGTAACCAAACTTTTAAACTAGCAGTTATTAAACCTATGATCAAGAAACCAAATCTTGTTGCTAGCATATTGTCTTATTAGGGGCCTATTTCTAATCTACCATTTCTATCCAAGATCTGAGAGAAAGCTGTGGCCCAACAACTTTATATCTACATAAGAATAATATATTTGAAAAATTCCAATCTGAATTCAGGCCACATCATAGCACTGCGCAAGTTAAGATAACAAACGGTCTTCTTTCCTCTGATCAAGGCCATATATCCCTGTTGGTGCTTCTTGACATCAGCGCAGCTTTTGATACCACAATATTCTTCTTGAGAAGTTAGAAAACATGGTCGGAGCCACAGGGACAACCCTATCATGGTTTAAATCTTACTTAAAGGAACGTTATCAGTTCGTAAAAGTAAATGACTTATCTTCCAATTATTCTAAAGTAAGATTTGGAATTCTGCAAGGCTCTATTTTATGACCACTTTTATTTACATTATACATGTTACTGCTAGACACAGTTACAAGAAACCATGACATTAACTTTCACTGTTACGCAGATGACACGCAATTGTGCATATCAGCCAAACCCAAATTAAAGGAAATAGAGGACTGTGTAAAAGATGTGAAAGGCTAGATGTTGTGTAACTTCCTCCTTCTAAACAGTGTCAAATCAGAGGTCCTGTTATAAATAATTGATCAGATTTCATTTTAAATCTTGCTGACTTTCTAGTTAAATCTGGTTCATCGGCAAAAAATCTTGCCATCATAATTGATATGGATTTATCATTCGATCAACACATAGGCAGTACCACTAGGACAGCTTTTTTACTTCCTTGCAACATTGCCAAGATTAGAAATGTCTTATTCCTGCATGACGCAGAAACATTAGTACATGCCTTTATTATGGTGTATATTCAAATGAAGTGTAATTTAATGGCTACATATGCATATGATATTAAGTGTGTGCAGTAATGGAATAACTTATTGTTCTGAATTTGTGCATATATAGGGGTTTTTGTCTCTGTGAGAATGGGATGTTGGGGTAAGCTTTTTCCTTGGAGGTAGCAAGACAGGATGTCCTTACAATTTATATTTCTTTACCAGAACAGGAAATGATGTAAACAAAAGCCATACTATTTACCATATGTAGGCACAAACCAACCTATATAAGTTGAGAATGGGGGTGAAAATGTCAGAAGGCATTGGCTAAACTTCTCAACAAGCCATCCATTGGGGCTTTTCAAGATGCTGTTCTTTTCATTGTAATAAACCTGATTATTTGCAACTAAAGAATGGTGTCAGTGTAGAAGTCTTTTTCAGCACCTTCACAATACGGAAAATTAACAACAATTACTTCAAGGCTTGACTATTGTAACATACTACTGTCAGGATGTACCAGCAGCAATTTAAGCAAATTTCAGCTAGTTCAAAATGCTGCAGCCAGTAAAACTAGAAAATTTGAACATATCAGCCCAGTTCAATCATTACTTCATTGGTTGACTGTTAAATTCCGTATTGATTACAAAATTGTTATTAATATGTAAAGCTCTACATGGGCTCGCTCCTGAATAGCTACAAGATATTATTTCCTATTATAAGCCTCCACGATTACTCAGATCACAGATTGATGGATTTTTAATAATTCTCAGAATTCAGAAGGCCTCAGTTGGGGGAAAAGCTCTTTCTTATAAAGCCTCCCCAACTCTGGAATGATCTTCCAGAAAATGTTCAAGACTCAGACACAACCATAATCTTCAAATCTAGGCTAAAAACTAATTTGTTCAGTTTAGATTTTGGTAGTTAATGCTCCCCCATAGATAAAGGCAGCAGATCCAGGGGTCTATGGACACAGGGAATTATAGAAAACTGAGAAGCTGGTGCTGTCATCCCACTGCTTCATGCGCTTACTCAGGTTTGTTGAATCAGGCTTGTCCAATCACTACACAGGGATTACACAGGGAATTCAGACTTTGATAATGCATTTTATTATCATTTACTGACTTTATTTAACAAACAAAATTGATGTAGCCATTACATCGTCACTTACTGAAATAAGTACTAAGGTATATTAAATTTTGTCATTAAACTTTATTATTATTAGTTTACACAATGTTATCCTCCGACACCCACACCCATGTGTCTGGAATATAGCAAATTGTTTAAATACTTATTTTTTGTATTTACAACAGTAAATATATTAGTGAATATTTAAGTGTGTGTGTTCATTTGTTTTTGCAGGACTTACCATAAATTGCACTGAAATGTATCTCTGCAGTGGCAGAGTTGCACAACAGGTAGTGTTGCAGTCACAAAGGGGCCTAGGGTTATGGGTTTGAGTCACGCTCCGGAAGACTGTCCGTGAGGAGTTTGGTGTGTTCTCCCCGTGTTCGTGTGGGTTTCCTCTGGGTGCTACAGTTTCCTCCCTCGGTCCAAAAACGCATGTTAGTAGGTAGAGTGGAGACTCAAAAATGTTAATAGGTGTTAGTGAGTGTGAGGGGCTGGCACACCTCCGGGGCGTGTTTCCCACCTTGTGCACAGTGATCCCAGGTAGGCTCCGGACCCGCCATGACCCTGGATTGGATAAGCAGTTACAGATAATGAATGAATGATAAGTGTGTCTGTGTGTGTGTATGTGTCACCGTGTGAAGGACTGGCACAGCCTTCAGGGTGTGTCCCTGCTTTCCACCCAGTGATTTCGGGAAAATATCAAATATCAGTTAGCATTTAAACCTTAAGTGATTACATATTTTAATTGTAAAATTGTTATATCACATCATTACTGTTTAAATGCAACTGAAAGCGTCACTGACAAAAAAAAACGGAATAACCAAATACAAACTTCCTTCGTTCATTGTCTGTAACTGCTTATCCAGTTCAGGGTCTGGAGCCCACAGACACACCTGTTGCACCACCGTGCCACCATCCTCTTAGCATAATTAGTTTTATGTTTCCAAATATGGAACGTATCAGTAATAATCACTTTTAAATGCTAAAATTCAGACCATGCAGATAATGCTCTCAACAGATGGAGAGCTACATTCATGTCCTCATCAAAAAACATATAGATACTGACTGTATCCAGTTTATAAAGTTCTTTTAAATATTTCTTTGCTTTTAAAAATAAATTCCTTCTCAGCTTTGGCACCAATAACATTTACATATGCAGAATATTAGCCTTTGATCAGAACTCTTCTGTTCTTATCTGTTGCTTTTCTCTTGAATTCTTTTGACCCTTCTGAGCTATAAAATTATGGATCTATTTCAATCAGCCTTTTTTTTAATCAAAACACTGGAGACATCTGTGGGGAAGCAATTGAGCATTTCCTCAAATAACCTCACTGGATTCATGTGATGAATCACATATTGGGAATTATAATTAAAGGTATTTATAATTTAATTATTATAGGCATAATTAATTTGGGTTATAGATATTGCACACATCTCACAACCACACAATTCTAAATACACACATACACAAGCAGTGGGTAATGGTTGTGATGACAGCTTATGATTTGTTCAGCGAGTAAATTAAAAGGTAACCATCTGCACTATTGATAAGAGACAATGTAATATTTATCAGAAAACTAATTTGATGCAGACACGGGAAGAACACACCAAACTCCTCACAGCCAGCCACCTAGAGCAGGATTCGAAACCCCAACCCCAGGACTCTGGAGCTGTGTGACTGCGACACTACCTGCTACGACAGGAACAGAGATGAAGGAAATTCCTATTGCAGAGTCCTCAGCTTATGGATTAATTAAAGGAGTTTATTATAAAGATCAAGAATAAAGTTGTTTTGCCTGTACAATCATTGAAAAATAATCTTTAGTAATGAACAAATAAATTGTCATTAAGTTTATTGTCACAAATATATAGAAGAGAGAAAGTCCAGCTTTATCATTATTGATATAAAATTTCAACCTTCAGAAAACATTTTACTTTAGGTGAAGGTAATCCGGAATAAGGAGTACTGTGCAGTTTAAACAGGTCTCTAAGCCACTTTGATCCCAGTATGACAAATAGAAATTTAAAGTTTTCATGAAGCATGATTAATTAAACACACAATTTATTAACAATTTTAATTCAAATACTTTGCAAATAGTACAAAAAAATATAACTTTACATAACATTAAATACAGTTCCATAAATAAAAGTAAAACATGCTCTCTAAGCAAAATATATCAGAAGTTAATTTAAAGAAATGTACAACCAATGAATGAAGTCAGTATAAAATTGTGAAAATAAATCTCAAATAAATGACATTCATTTTCAGCACTCTCCTATTTATACAATGTACAGTGCCACAATACTGTCACCAGTTCATTTATCTTGAAAAGCAATGAATGCAGAGATATTTTAATGACATTTTCAGTCCCTTTCCCCTCTCTGTGTAATTAATAATACTAAGAAAACAGTACAAGAGCTGAAATTTCCTAAAAGGCATGGAGTGTAAATACAAACACCCCCTCCACACACACATACAAGCACAAAACCTACGTTGACATTACAACCCTCATTCATCAATTCAGATTTTTTTTGCCCATATCATATTGGGCCTAACAGTTCACATTCATAAATGTAAGTGACCTGTACCTGTCTGTAATGAGAACATATCTGTCCCTGAAAAGGAACGCATGAGCACACTGATACACATGTTTGACTCTGTGACAACTAGTTGTATTAACACTGCAAAACAGATTAATTATTAGTTCATTTGTGTTTCACACTTTGCTCAGGAGAATAGCAAACAGCTCATATGCTGTACATGACGAATGGTGAAAAAGACACCTGGATTGCTTTTACTGCTGTGCCAATATTGGCTGTATCCCAAATATTTCCCTCAGCACTGTGTAGTGCAGAGTGTAGGGTATGTAACTTTGGTTTCTGCACTCACACACTGCATTGTATGGACAAACATTAAACCATTTATTTCATATATGAACTTCACGTCTTGCTGTCGAACTTGTGCCATGTCTCCTTGTAGTAATTTTGTTTTATAATATGTGAAATACACTATGCAAGGATTACGGTGCCATTTGGGACTCATCCGAACATCATCTCTGCTGATGCTGGGTGAGGACCACAGCAATAAGTGCATGCGTACCAATTAAATCTGATGTGGCTGTTCACATTTCTGATGCATGTCCATGGGCCAAATATGAATCGAATCAAGGACCACATATGAAACTCAAATCTGATTTGACATGTCCACACAGCTTTGAAATGATCAGATCTGTGTCACATTAACACCAAAAAATAAAAAATAATAAAATCTGATTTGTACGGAGCCCTGGTGGGGAAGTGGGTAAAAAAAAAACTGAGTGAACTATTTTCATTCACACATTTTCATTAATTTGAGTGATTGAACTGAAATTCGTGTGCACGTTTTAGTTAATTTGAGTGAACAAATTAGTAATTCATGCATACGATTTAGCCGATTCGAGTGGAAAGGAACAATATTGCTCAGAGATTAATGGATTCATAAAAAAAAGAATATTGTTTCTTTCCAACGAAGTGTTATACAACAGAGATTTAAGGCTATGAGCTCCTTGTGCTCAGCCGAAAATATGATGCACGCCATTTGCTTCAACACTTTCATACATTCGCTTAATAATCCATAATGTAATAATAATAAAATCCATAATAATCCACAGTGTGATAAACCCCTAATTGATATATTTTGTCTTTTTGGACTCAATAAGATAATTTTAGGGGCGGCACAGTCCGCGCAGCAGGTAGTGTCGCAGTCGCAGCTCCAGGGGCCTGGAGGTTGTGGGTTCAATTCCCGCTCCGGGTGACTGTCTGTGAGGAGTTGGTGTGTTCTCCCCGTGTCCGCGTGGGTTTCCTCTGGGTGCTTCGGTTTCCTCCCACAGTCCAAAAACACACGTTGGTAGGTGGATTGGCGACTCAAAAGTGTCCGTAGGTGTGAGTGAATGTGTGTGTGTCTGTGTTGCCCTGTGAAGGACTGGCGCACCCTCCAGGGTGTATTCCCGCCTTGCGCCCAGTGATTCCAGGTGGGCTCTGGACCCACCGCGACCCTGAACTGGATAAGCGTTTACAGGTAATGAATGAATGAATGAAGATAATTTTACTTCATGTGCAGTGACTGCAGTCATTAGTACCAAACATTATAAGAGTTTTGGCAAAAAGCAAATGGCTTCTACGGAGCCCCCAGTGAATTAATTAGTTGTGCATGCACACAAATTACTAATTCGTTCACTGAAATTGGCTAAATCGTGCGCACAAATTACTAATTCGTTCACTCAAATTAAGTAAAACGTGAACGAATTGTAAATCGTTCACTCTAATCGTTTACCCACTTCCCCTCTAGGGCTCTGTAGATTTGAGACATTTTAGCACAGTAATGTGAACATAGCCAAAGCTCTTCAGGGTCCTCTGTCTTTCAGGCTCATGTCAGGGCTGTAGAAGAGGACGTTGTTATCATCATCATCTGAATCCGAATTGAGGTCAGCTGTATATCTCACACTCGCTGAATGATACTCTCCAATCCGTGTGCTGTCACACAGCCGAGACCGAAGGGCCATCTGAAACAAATTATACCGGACAATTCAGTGAGTCTGCTTATACTATGGTGTTACAAGTGGTTACTTGTATGGTTACTAAGGTATTGCTAGGCTGTTGCTATGGTATCTACAATATTTTCAATAGTGCTGCCTAGAGGGTGCTATGGTACTAATAAAGTATGTCTGGTGGTTACTACAATAATGCAAGTTGCTTGATATATTTGCAGGATATTTTTAGGGATATGCAGTTATTGGCTAGGGATATGCGAAGTTGTTACTGTCATATCACTTGTGGTTGGTCTTAATTGTGTATTTGTAGGCCATTACTAAGCTGTTACTAAGGTATATGTAGTGTTGGGTCCATTGGTGTTTGTTATGGTATCCCAGGTGATTGCTAATGCGATTGCTATGGCATATCAGGTGGCTGCTAAGGTGTTTTAAGTGGATGCTATCATAGTTGCTATGGTATTTCAGGTGTTGGCTCAGGTGTCGCCAAGTGACTGCTCTAAATCCACCTTATTTTGAAAAGTAAATAATGGCTTTTCTTTGTTTGTCTGCGAGAGACTACCTGTTTGCTGTTGGTCAGAATTAAAAGCAGTGAGAAAGTTCTCAATATACCACACAGTCTGAAACACTGAGTTTCAACCACATCTTCTGAGCTATCATCCAGAGGGAGGATGACACAAAAAGTGCCTGGACATAACACACGCATAGTGGTTTAACTCTTTAATGTCATCTTCTAGTGTGAGCGGGAGAAGACTTCCCAGCCCCCAGAGTGCAGACTTTTATAAGCCTCTCCACTAATGTCCCCTCTGATATAATAATAGATATTAAAGAATACACATGTCAATATAAATACACTTGAAATGAAAACTCAAATATATAACAATATTCATTATTATGAAACATTGTGAATATGCATTATTAAATATAAAATTATATTTAATCGATATAAAGAAAATTATACATATATTAATTATGTTTTATGAATATGCTGCATAATAATCATCACATATGTTGTTAAAACTATTATAAAAACATGATTAAATACAGAGGGTCTCAGTCAAGTTTTTTTTTAACCAAGCTTTTAACCAAAGCTGAAGAGCTTCACTGTTCAAGGCAGATGAAAATGTCGTCTTGCCAGTGATTATCCAGATTGCAATTAAATTACTATTCGTGAACCTCTCGATCTCCACCGGAGCCACAGGCACACATGCTCTCCTGAATGTTTTTTTTTTTTTTTTAAACAAACACTCTTGCACAAAAGAAACTCTAAAACACAAACCATAATGGTGATATTAATTTGGGGCTTTAATCTGGGATATATTATCAGAAGAGCACTGAGTGTAGTGACAGAGAGGAGTGAGAAAGACACTGACTTTGCCAATCTGGACAGAAATAAATCACAGAGGAGCTCCAGGATTTAATCCCATCTGAACTGGGAAGTAGCTGCAAATTTTGAAAAGTAAAACACACAGGCTGCTGCCACACTCAGTATTAGCTGTTAAAATAAATGGAAATGGCAGACTGGAAGTCTTGGAAGAATTTGTTCTCCCCAAGAGCACCAAAAATAAGGTGGATAGAAGAACTAGAATGGAATATCTTTATTGTCCAATAGTCAAAATTATGTCAATTTGTTCGACATATTTATGTTTTATTTATTTAGGATATTTCAACTTTTAAAATATTCTAATTCCAGTGTCTGAATATTCTAAATAACTGATTTTGCTAAAAGTTCATTGCTTTCTAAAGTGGTGTAAATTATTATTGTCTTTATTATTGTCTTGTATTATTTTATCAGTGGCATAAAATGGTTTTAATTTGACAATAATATTGTTTATCCCAATTATTTCTGGGACAATATATTGATCACCTGGTTATATTGTTGTCTAAATAGTAAAAAAAAAAAGGTTACTTTGATTCCCATGTTACTGAGCTGGTTCCATGTGTCCTTGCCAAAGATGAATGCATTGGCTAGACCATGTAGAGGTGCACTGACCACATGCAGAAGGGTGAGAGAGAACAATGGCTCCTCAGGATACACAGCATTATGCAGCCTACAGACACACAACATTACACAGTCAGATTTACATAGCATAGTTAATTTAGGTGTGTGTGCATATATGTGTATGCATACCTATTTAATAGGGGAAATATAGAGACCAGCAAATATACAGAAGGATACCACTTCAGAGGGCGTATTTCCTCAGCAAGGGATACCTTTGAAAAAGAAAAATAGTGAGATTATGAAAATGAATGAGACATGAAAAACATAACACATTATTTAAGTAAACACACACACAAATACATAGCCTTACCTTCCGCCGTTCCCTCTCTGGGTTAAAGGTTCCTAGCCAGGACTGCATCTATAAATAAAGCATCAGATCATACATATACAAATAATCTATTAGATTCAGTTTGTATTTTCATTAAATATAAAACGAAGTATCATATTTAAAGTTTAGTTAAGTTTTCCACAAGTTCTGACAGTTTCCTGGGGTCCAAAAGCACCATTCTCTTCCTATATAAAGAGCCTAATTCAAAAGAGCTGGTTTTATCACATTTTCCACTAAATGAACAAGCCAATTTCAGCAGGACAGCACCTCAATGAGAAGGGAGTGAACAGAAGGTAATGTTTTTAGTCATTTTTTTTGGTTAGTTTTGATGTTCATTTTCTCAGTCTTTGCTTTATTTATTCAGTATGTTTATTTCTCTGAGCTCAAAATTGTTTGCTCTTTTTAACCCTAAACTCTCACATGAACAGGGGCTATGTTTGGAGATGCAGTACTATAATTGGAAATACACAGAGAAGAAGGCATTGGTTTGTGCGTTGGTGTGGACCCAAGATATCTAAATTAATGTGCAAAAACATACTACAAAATGTAAATTTTCACATGTGCCCTTTAATACAACAACAATATTGTTGGTTTATTTGTTTTTCCTGAAAGAAATTCCCTAAGTAATTAGGTGAGCACACTGAAAAATCAGTCTCTAAAATGGATGGTAAATTATGTTTATGATTTGACACTCAATATAGACCATGTATTAATTTGTTGTCTATTGCAATAAAATATGCACTAACATACTCTCAGGTTTGCAGTTTGAGTTTCCAGATAGTTTGACAAGGAGATGTGAAGGTTATAGCTGAATAGAAACTGTTTTATAATCCAACATACAATGCACTGTACCTGAGTGCAGAAGCTATTATTTTATGACCAACACCCTGCAGTACACAGGGTGTATGGATACTTTTAAGATTCAGCCTCAATTTTACTGTGGTATGAAAACATCACCAATCAGCTTATATTTTCAGACAAGGAGAACCACTTTATTAAACTTTAAGCCAAAACAGGTCAGTATGACCAGATTACCAGCCCTGTAAACAGGGTGAAAAAAATGAGAAAAAGAAAATATTGCTTGTGCTTTTAGTATCTTACACGTGGAATCAAAACATAAGTGAAATAGAATAATTACTGAAACTTGCATATGTTTAATGTATTACTAACACTCAAAAGAGGAGAAATACATTATAGCCTAAAATGGTTTTGCATTAGATTGTATGACAAAATGCTAAAATTGTCAACAGGATGATGGCCCTTTTCTCCTCATTATAAATCCAATTAAAATGCTGATGTGAAGATATGGTGGGCCTTTTTGTTTTAAAAAGCTGAGAGAAGCCCTGTGTATGGGATAATTAATGATTATTCATCTTTCTCATTTGTTTACACTAGCAATAAAGAAGATTCTATGCTCCCAAAATGGCAACTACAACAAAGAAATATAAAGAAATCCTGTGAAAGAAATGCTCTCGTAACCATGAAGATCATGACAATAGAAGGTAACATTATATTTAGCTATTTTGTTTAGCCTAGCTAAACAACCTTCCAACACTGCTGCACAACAGCATTATTTCAGTGTTCCTTGTAATTTACTGCAGAATTAACTGAAAACTCCAAGTATCTTTTCAGATATTTCATGTGTGTCTTCATTTGTAAGCAGTTTTTGTAAGCCGTTTTTCACATTTCTTCTGTAGAATGCAACTCACCCTATCATTGGCCACACAGATAATTCGTGCGTAACAGATGATCATAAGGAAGATGAGGGTGAAGAGTGGGACGTACCATCTGCATAAAAACTAAGAACATTTTAGATAAAGGTAAAAAGGCTTAAAAATATAAATAAAATACAAAAAAACCTAGATTAGGTCACTCAGTTAAACACCAGACAACCACCCGCTGAGAAACATCCCACGTTTTTATTTTGATTAGTCATACTCTAACATTGACTTCAAAACACAGTATTGCTAGTCAGCTTGACCTATCCCCTAGAGACTGCATCAGTGACAATGACAAACACTCCAACTATGTCTCTGCATGATTCACCTTTAACTGAAAAAGAAAAGAACAGAAAAACACGTTCAGGAAGAGGAGAATGAATTCCTGAGATTCCAAATCAGCTCTGCTTTGTCTTTCTGAACAAAATGCATAAAAGACAAAAAAATGAAGGGAGTCAGAGCCTGGTACCACTGCTCCATTTTTCTAGCTAGCATCCTGTACCATGATCAGTAAAGCACCAAGTGAAGCAATGTCTTTTGGAAGGATGCTGTCCTACACCCACAGTACACTGTTAGAATATAATATATTCAAGAGCAATAAACCAAAATATTTTTTTACTCCAAATATCTCCCAAATATATTCGCTGCAAGTTCCTACTCTTAGATAGTTATACCTCCCCTAATCACATTATCAATCTTGGAGTGTGAGACAAGAAAATTATTCCTTTGATATATAAAGCTAGCCACGCCTTCTTTTCAAACTCTTGCTAAAACAATGCTATTGGATAGCTGCACACATCTGGAGGAAAATATCAATATATGCCAGACATGAACAGCCAAATGACTGATTGAGGTTGATCTGGCAATCTCTTGATGATCTGCTAATGCAAAATAAAACATTTTATTGTTGCTTTTTCTTGTAGTTGCTATCATCTATATGTGTAGTCCAATGTTAACAACTTGTTTCCTAATGTGAATATAGGTAGAGTTATATGTTGACTGAAAATCTCCCATGGGATTTCAGTTAGTTTAAAATCTGGTGATTGAAATAATTATAGGATAATATTTATCTCATTTTCAAATCTGATATTATTTATCAAAAAGCTGCTACTTACATGGCAAACCTCCAAGATACATGGTTATCTGTGATCCAGCTAAAGAGAAAGATCGAGGGAATGAGTGAGTTTGATATATTGCCTTTGACATTTTTTGTACAGAGGTCATTAACATCTCACCACCAGGCTCCAGCTGGACCATAGTATCCCTTCATCAGTGGCAGACAGGACATGATGAGAGGAACCCCCCAAGCTAACAGATGGTATGGTCTGAAAGACAAAGGTAATTTTGTGACAGCATTTGTCTGTTGTTTGGTGTGATATAGTGAGCAACACCACTTAATTCTATAAAACTGAGCAGGGTTGGATTCCCACCAGTGTTCTTGGCCAAAACACCTACCAAAATAAAAGTCTACCACGGTAGTATTAATAATAAGTTAAATTTATATAACACCTGTCACAAATCCAAGGATGCTTTACATAGCCAAAAAAGAAAAGATATTATGATAAATCCAAAGAAGCAAAAATTTGATTTGAATAAAAGCATCTGGCAATATTCAGAAGAGCTGGGATGATGTGCAAAATGTAAATCATAATGAAATGCTATCTGAGTACAATGATCAAGTTTTGTCAACATACATTTGTTACTTGAATGTTGATTAGGGTTCAGCGCTATACTTTATGGTAAATGCTTTTTCATACATATATCCTACACTGTGAGATGTAGAGACAAAATCTTTGTTTTACCTGACTCCATGAGTCAAGACAACCTAATCTGCAGTTTGGATCTTTTAGCTCCGTCCACTTAGATTCTGAGCTAATTTGCAAAGCCTACTTTTGTGAACTAAGTCTATGGAGTTTCTTCAGATTTCAGATTCTACTTAGGGATATGATTTTGAGGTAGCATGTGAAAGATGGCATGACAATTCATATAGGGGGCGCTGTGAATGCTAAACGTTTAAATCTCAGCATCCACAAGGCTGATCAGGCTGACACTCAGCATGCTGCTTCTGTGGGCAAGGCTATAAGTGGAAAATTGAGGACCACTACACCCACAGGGGACACTACAATGGGACAATCATTTGTCGCATGAGATTTCTGTATGTTATATTTTTAAAAAATTCTGTATGTGCATTTCTAACATGAATGGCTGTAACTGCTCAGCAACAATATGGAAAAGTAATAATTTCTTTCACCACCATGGCACTACAAGACTAAATATTGCTTTATTGATCTATATTGGGTTTAGATCCTATTAATCTCCACAGGTCAAAGGTCATAACATATGAACATAGATATTTACTAAGGATGCACCGATACCACTTTTTCCCTTCCGATACCGATATTTCATGTTTAAGTATCTACCAATTTCAAGTACCGATACCAACTCTATCTATATTAAGTACTACAGATGCCTATCAATCCAGATAATTATATTGCTGTACTTACAGATTTTATTTTCTTAAAGCAGTGTTCTGTATCGCTAATGAGATATAATAAGCTTGAATGAACATTTACTTTTTATTAACTGCACATTAAAAAATTGAAAGTTTCAGAGCCATGAAAACATAAATATTTCCACAATGCAGTAACATGTACAAATAGGAAGACATAGTCTAGCCTGACTGAACAGCTTTTTACACTGTCATGAGGATATTTGTCACGACTGAGAAATGCAATTTCTAAGGACTGCTGCTGACCTGTGTTAGCATGCTTCTTTGTGGTTCCTTAATGAGTCAAGTGTTCTTTGGCATGCCATAAGCTGGGGTTACACTACACGACTTTTAGCCCAATGCTAAACATTTTTGCCTCGAAATCGCATTTTAGACCAGTCGCAGCATATCAAACATTTGATTTTTTGAGCCAAATTTGGACATAGGCGTGCAGTGTAAACTCTTCACCAACTCAAGGCTGAACGAGTCCCTTCAACGGCCAATGAGAACAGAGCACAGAAAGTAAACACAAGCATGTGCAGTGGAGCTCTACAGTGGAGGATGGATTAAACTGTAAAACTCTGAAAAACTACAATATATTACAGTGCTGAATGCACATGTCCCCAAATAACAAGTATTACCTGTAGGAGAACATAGTGAGCCACAAAACACGCTGTTACGGCCTTTATTCCAACTGTATTCTAATTTTCTATTCACGTTAAAGGACACAACACTGGTTTGCGCTACTGTTAGCGCAGTTTCTGAACCATTTATGGTGCAACATAGCCGCAACAATGTGCTATTCTCCTAATCTCCAGCTCCCGCTGCAGCGTGTAGAGACAGTGCTGACTAAGTTTTCACAACCATAATCCATTTTTATGTTTTTTTTCTTTGTGTGTCTATACAAACAGCAACGCAAACAATAACTGCAGAGACTTGTATGCCCGTATTAATCCGTGTCTACTAGGATACACGATACGCGGGTTTTGTGTTTGGTTGAGTAGTTTGGGGTCGTGTAGTATTTTAAAATCAACAAAAACAGTTGTGTAGTGTTAAATACCCAGACTGTTTACTATCTGTTCTGACTTAAATTCTAGTGGCATGCATATGTGTCAGTATCTGCTTCATGGGGTGTGTTCTGAAAGTATCCTGTGTACTACATGTAGGGAATGGTGAGTAGTGGGCCATTTCAAACACACCTACGGTATTGGCACTCTCTGTAGCCGATACTGTGTTTAAGTGCCAGTATCGGTGCCATAGCAACAAAAAAGTCATTTTGATAAACTCTGACTTTATTTTTTTTACTTTTCTTTCTCACTGTGTAAAAAAGATACATAGTTCATTAGTACTTGTGAAACCTCAGTGGCCCAAACTGCTTATGGCCTCTTTGTGCTGATTCTTGCTTACACCCTCAGTTCAACTAATATGACAAATATGTATATAGTCTTGGTACTTTGAGTATTTGGGATATATTTTCTATCCACATGAAGACTTATGCTTTAGGCCTCATACTTTCAAACTTACCCTCATCTGGCCTAATTCGCCATGCTCCCTGAGGGCTCATTGTGCTGATTTTCTTCAACTGAGACTTTGCCGACTCAAATTCTTCTTCTTATTATTATTATTATCATCATTATTCATTCATTCATTCATTATCTGTAACCGCTTATCCAATTCAGGGGCGTGGTGGGTCCAGAGCCTACCTGGAATCATTGGGCGCAAGGCGGGAATACACCCTGGAGGGGGCGCCAGTCCTTCACAGGGCAACACACACTCACACCTACGGACACTTTTGAGTCGCCAATCCACCTGCAAAGTGTGTCTTTGGACTGTGGAAGGAAACCGGAGCACCCGGAGGAAACCCACGCGAACACGGGGAGAACACACCGACTCCTCACAGACAGTCACCTGGAGCGGGAATCCAACCCACAACCTCCAGGCCCCTGGAGCTGTGTGACTGCGACACTACCTGCTGCGCCACCGTGCCGCCCTCTTATTATTATTATTATTATTACTCTTACTCTTCCATACCAATTTCTTATTCCTATTCACCATAGTGGCCTTATAGGCCTCTTTGGGCTCATGCATGATGAGGTTTGCCACAAAAAAAATCCAATGTGTTTTTTTTAATACATGTTAATGTATTGCACACCAACACAGCATACCTGCCCGTGTATTTACAAATATTTTTGGAAAGCAAAGAGTCCCAAACATTAATTGCATGCAAAAATGGCCACTACTATCCACCTTTGTCTAATGCACTGTGCTTGGCCATTTAAAATGCCTTTCATATGCATTTTTGCAAGTATATTTAGCAGTACAATAGGAAACTGAAGTACTGAATTTAAAAACGTTTTATAGTTCACAGTATCACAAAAATTTGTTAATGCTGCAGTATCATTTTAAAGACAGTCTGACCCTTTTTATTTTAAAAAATGTTTTTATATATATATGCCTTTGCTATAGGCAGTTTAAGGTTTAAATTTGCATATATATCTGCCCACACACAAACAACAACAACACAAATACTTGTGAGATGCTAGTGTCACAAAACTTTACATATCCTGTATATAAATATACTGTATAAATGTATAAATATAAGTATCAATTATAAACTGTATAAATTTAATATAAATATAAATGTTTGAAAATAGTACAATTTATTGCATCTTTCTCACATCTCATAATGTTCAGTCCTGATCTCCCGGACTAGGTTCACGTAAAGATTCAAAGTGATGAGACACACCCAGACTAGCGCACTCCAATCTGCAACACACATTGAAATTATATTAAAATTACAGCACTGCTTTTACAGTGGATATCACTTGGAATACCTAATATGTACACAGGCTTCACACTGAAACACATGACAAAAACAAACACATACATTTTCCGAGAAGATGGACAGTTTAAAATGCATCTGACCACCTCTGACCAAACTCACACTAGTAACACAAGCAAACTCACCAAAAAATGTTAACCACCAAGCTTGGAAGTTGCACAGAGGCCCCTCTAGTTGAGAGTCTCCCTAGAAACAATTGATTGAAAGCATTAAAAGCAACACGAATTTGCCATGCAGCCCAGCTAAACCTACAACACAAAAGCAAATGTTTGATACATGAAGGTAAAATTACATTTTTAAAACTAAAACATGTACATTTTTATCCATGCGTGGCTATCTTTTTTAACTTTCAAGCACTTGCTGCCCATTGTTTGTTGTATATCACAACAATGCTCAATGAATATAACACAAATTACCACACTCGCTCCAGCAAGGTGCAACACAATAAAGGAAAATTTAAAGCTCCACTCCCTTATGTCACTCAACCTTTCTAACTACCTCCACTCAGCCTGCCACTGTTTTATTTGATTCTTTTTAAAAATTTAATTTGGTTCAGGTATGTTATAAGGTATCAGTGTGTGATTTATTGTTTTATTCTTATGAATTTAGTTATTTCTGAATATTTTGTGGTATGTTTCTACTATTTATTTATTTGTTTGTTAGCTACATTAGATTTTTCATCATTTTTGCTATTAAACATGGTTTGTTTAAATTTGATTTCTCCTCTTCGACTGAACTACTAGATTTTATTTTACTTTGCTTTATATCTACTTACTTTTAGCTATATAATAAATTCATATTATCATTTTTTAATTACTTTAACTACATTGGAAATGAGGGTCACCCTCAATTTAATCCAATATATATATATATATATATACATATATATAACATTATATATATATATATATATATATATATATATATATAATGTTATATATATGTGAATACATGTGCAATGTTGTTTGGGCACCAAACATCATTTTTGGTAATTATGGCTAAAACGTTTAACTTGTGTGTCATCCAGCCATAACATATATGACCATGTAATATTGTCAGACCTAACATAGATTTTTGCTAAATGTACCCAGACATGGATGTTTTACTTTGTAAGAAAAAGCATCTGTCTTAACACCCTACCCCATAGCCCGGACATATGAATAATACAGAAGTGTTGTCTAGTGGTTGACTGCTAAAATACAATATAGTTAATAATAATAATAATAACAATAGATAGTAAATTGCTGAACTTAAATGAACATTTATTTAACACTATTATTGTCTGCACTGTCTCTGCTGTTTGCACTCTGCACTGTACTTATTTTAAATAAAAAGAATCTACTTAATTAATGCCCATAAACAATTAAAATCAACTTTGTATAAATACTTATGAATGAAGGTATTAGATTTCTATCTAGCCATCTGTAATTATTAAAACGGAAAAAAATCAAGGTCAGTAAAAAAAAAACAGACACGTATTCCATTTTAGCCAGTAACACGTGTCTTTAAATGAAATTTGTATTAATTAATGAAATACATTCAGGTTTTGAAAAGAGGATTTGATATATCAGAAATCACACCATTCAACTGTATTATTCAATATGTAACATAATATTATTTATATATTTAATACTAACCACGAATGGTTATAGATTAGATTTGCTGTCATTTAGGATGGGAGAAACATGTTAACATTTAGAAAAGACGATGGTAACTGAGGACATTTGGGCAAATTCAAATATTTATAGCAAGGTGGGTGATGGTTACAGTACAGTATGGAGTCAAAAAAGGGTCAAAAAGATTTTGAGTTTGTAAAGCAATACTCACAAATGTAAAGGAATTTGTAACTGCGTTTGAGCAACTACATACACGTAAAACTAAAGTCCACAAATGTACTGGAATGCACAAATTTAAAACAACAACAACAATAATAATTTGTCGAAGGTGAATTTTATTTCACAAATGTCGAAAAAATATATGTAATGTATAGAAATAATTTTTAAATGTGTAAAAAATATTTGCATTTGTAAATCAAATGTTGTGAATGTGTGAACCATTACCTTTCAAATGGCTTAAAATGTGCAAACATTTTTGAGGTTCCAAATGTGACAGTGGGAGTTTTTAAATGTAGTGGAACAAATCCACACATTCACCTTCTCTGCTGCTTGTTAGAGATGGGCAGTTCGATACAAATATCAATAATATTGATACCAACACTGGTATTGGTATTAAGTAATACTCGTGTAAAAAGATCGATACTCAACATTTTTTTCCCTCCCGCACGCACTGACTGCGGTGCAGCGAATTCATCATAGTCTACTCTCTGTCTGTAAGAGTAGCGCTGCACTGTGTCACACAGCACGAAGCAGCGAACCCCCCCCCCCTTGTCTTTTGTTGTTGCACCATCACGTGGCTCAGCGGCCTCCTCGAGTCGACACGTCACAGTACGGAGAGAGACACTACCAGAGTATTGAAATGTCTGAGAGGAAGAGATTTAATTAGCTTTAAGTTATATTTTTTAATTCGCTTTAAGTTATATTTTTTACTCTTAGCATAGAGAAGTGCACTGAAGGGAAGCAATTCCTTATTTTTTGTATTTTATTGTATTGTTCAACTTGAAAAACAGAATAAGTTTGAAACAGTTTACAGTATTTGTTGTGGTGTGTTAATTCGGTTGTATTGTGGTTTGTCAGCCTTCTACCTCATTAGATTTTGTTTTAAGTTGTGTTGAGTGATATTTTTTACACTCTGTTTATTTAAGAAAAAACAGAATTGCACTGAAAGGAAGAAAATTCTTTTTTTTTTTCCTAAGAACAATTCTAAAGAAACAAAGAAAGAAAGAACTACAAAATATGTCTAATGAGGGGAGAATTTTTGTTTTATTTTTGTACTGTGGTTTCTCCTTTTCTAACTCAAAAAAGATTTATTTTCCTAATGTTATGGCAAACTTTGTTTTGTTACTGTTCCATTGTTTCTAAACAAAAATTGTTGATTGTGATAATAAAGTATTTTGTTGTCATGTACAATGTTTGGCAAAATTCTATCCTAGGTCTTTTTCATCCTTTGGATCTATGAAGCTTAAATATTAAAAAGTATTGGTATCGATATCGGCGATACTGGCCCTGCATTTACTTGGTATCGACTTGATACCAAAATTTCCGGTATCGCCCACCTCTACTGCTTGTGTGAATCTCTTTTTTGCAGTCGTGGATTTAAGACCCTGTTTTAACTGCCAATTGATGGACCAATAGGAATGCTTTAGCTGGACCAATCAGATCGCAAGGTTTGTTTAACCAATCAGAACACTGATTTGTTGCTGTCAACCATAGCACTTTTCCACCAAAAGAACTAAGGTTCTTGAACCAGTTCCATTCCTGGTCCAAGCCATAGCGCGAGCCTAACAGCACCAGAAACAGACAAAAAATAAATCTATGCATGTTCCTGTTTTATTTCCTATTATTTATTTATATGAAATGTTGTAAATGACCCCATCAAACTCCACTGGGCGATAATGCTGGAGGGTGAGATATAATATTGTGTAAATGTTGACGAGTTCAGAGGCGTCCTGCTGAGCTTGTGAACAGCGGAGAAACGTAACCAAGAGCTCAGAGCTTCAAATACAGCGTTATCACCCCATGGAGCATGATGGGGTCATCTTGGTTCCCCTCTAAACGTGTCGAAACGCGCCGGTTCACTGGAAAGCTCCAAGGTTCCAAGAATCAATGAACGGGACCGGTTCAAGAACCAGAGTACAGTTTGTTTAGTTTAATTAAAAATTTAACTCTGTACTGGTCCTTTGTAGTGAAGAGAGAGCTGAGCAGAAAAGCAAAGCTCTTGATTTACCTTTCAATCTATGTCCCAACACTAACCTATGGTCATGAGCTTTGGGTAGTGACCGAAAGAATGAGATTGTGGGTACAAGCGGCTGAAATGAGTTTTCTCATTCTCGGAGGGTGTCTGGACTCTTCCTTAGCGATCGGTTTAGGAGCTCAGACATCCAGGAAAGACTCGGAGTGGGACCGCTGCTCCTCCACATCGAGAGGAGCCAGATGAGGTGGTTTGGGCATCTGGTACAGATGCCTCCCGGACACCTCCCTGGTGAGGTGTTCCCTGCATGTCCAACAGGGAGGAGCCCTCAGAATACGCTGGAGACACTACATGTCTCGACTGGCCTGGGAAAGCCTTGTTATCCCCCCAGAAAATCTAGAAGAGGCGGCTAGGGAGAGGGAAGTCTAGGTTTCTTTACTTGAACTGCTTCCCCTGCAACCCGGACCCGGATGTATAATGGATGGATGGATAGTTTGATTAAAAGCCAAATAGTAAAGTGATATATGAAATACATTTAAAAATAACTTCATTTACACAGCCTGCTCATACCATCTAACAAGAGACTAGAGGCGACAATAATGTCTCTTGAATAGTTAAGCTAACTATTCCAAGCTGGTGTACATGCTAAGTACTAAGACACACACACACACACACAAACACACATGAGCACAAAATACAGAAACAGTATATAGAACGTTACATAATGTTCGTTTCCCCAAATGCTATTGGCCAGTTCATAATGTTAATACTAGCTTTTGGGCTGTTAACGTAAGACAACAACTTAAATCTCCCGTTACAAATGCAACCGACTGTAGGGAACTAGTGTTGCACGGTACACTGATACTAGAAAAGTATCTCAATACTTTGTCATTAATATGGGGTACAATACCCCATATAATGAGTACCGGTACTTTAAAAAGGAGTGTTTTAAAATAAGAGGGGTATTTCCAACGAGTGCTGCAGGGGGGCAGTGTGCGCCCGCAGCGCTTTGCCTCCTCCTCTCCCTTAAGGAGCCTTAGCTGTTTTATATAGAAGAGAATCACTGGTAGCACAAATCGTTAGAACACAGGGACTGACTGTGAGCGTGAGAGACAGTTCTCTCTCTGCGGCTTCTCTGCTCCTGGAGATGGAGCTCCGGGAGACACAGGTCCTTCGACGCGTCTCGGCACAGTCTGTCCACACGGCAGCTCACACATATCAGAATGAGCTGAGAATGTGCAAAAAGCACTGCAAAAGACATGCTTGCTTCCTTTTAGGTTGCATTTATTCCTTTTTCTGAACTCCTGAACTTAGATCACATAATTGAGGTATTCAGCTTTATTCAAACTGTAAACAAATCTTATGAATGGACACGGGACCCAGAAATGGTTAAACGTCCCATGTGGCGTCACACTTAACAAGCGGATACCTGTTATCTTGCAACCACCCTCAGCTTGTAATAATAATAAAACACTAAATTATCAAAAAAGGATTATGAATACCACTTTAATTTCATGTAGTAGCACAGCTATCCAGACACGGAGTTCTCATTTTCTGTCTGTAGAATTTTTCAGAGACGTGAGTAATTGTTTATAAGTAATTAGGAATGTATAATCACATTAGATAATTCCATATAACACTGATACAAAATATTCTAAGAGTGCAAGACAAATGTGAGAGTCTTAAACATGCAGATTGTTCTGTATACAACACATAGCCTAACAATATAACAAAAGCAGCAAATGTATATTAATATTGATAGTAATAGAGTTAATTATTTAGAATTAGAGTTAATTATTTTATGTTAAATGTCTCAAGGAGATAAAGATGCATGATATATGAAGACAATGGTAAGAAAAAATTTGGCAGTGGTTAACAATTGGTTGTATTTGGCTACTGCTACCTAAAATTATTTGCAGATAATTGGGATATCAATGTAGGTTACAATTAATGTCAGATTCGTTTATTTACTTTGGTTTGTATTGTTTTGTCAAGACTTCCAAAAGACTCTGTCACATGACTGCATATCACCAATCAAATGTAACTAATCAAATCAAACAGAGTCAAACCATCACATGACCTTATACACACTCCCTGAGGCACAGGCAGGCGGGCAGAAAATAGCAAAGAAGCACAGTACAATGGCAGAGACAATGGCGTGCATTTTGCAACAACCCAAAGAAAAACAACAACCCTGGTCCCACATAAAATAAGTTTTTGTGGCTGAATTTATGCTATTTTGTAAAGATTTAAATGTTTATTTTGTTTAGTTGTTTAAGAGATATTCTCCGGCTCTGAAATTTTTCATTGCTGTTTTATATTTTTGTGCATTCAGTTGTGTTCAGAGGTTACTCAGCATTTACTCAGTACTTCAGTAGTTTTTTCACTTAGTAGTTTTTACTTTTACGCAAGTAATTAATTGGGTGACTACTATTTACTTGAGTAGTATTATTATAATGTATACTCTTACTTGAGTACAATTTTTGGCTACTCTACCAACCTCTGGTTAAAGCATAAAACATGAAAATGATGTAATCTGATCAAACTGGCAGTATTGACCAAGTAACATTACAACTAGATAGGGCAGATACTGAATATTAATTATTTTTTTATTTAATTTTTTCAGTCTTCTTATAACATAGTTTAACAGATTTTAAATGACTTTTAAAAGTTAAATGCCAAACTCATTTGCTTTCAAAAAGTGATAATCAGTTATAATGCATAAAAAGTGAAGTTGGTACAATGCAAACGCACAATATGATGCAATAAATTGATCAAACTGGCCTTTTATATTAAATGACGTCATGAAGTCACAACAACTATTAAACAAATCTTCCCCTGCTTTTTGCTTTTGTGTATTCTAAAACTTCATGACAAAAAGAGAACATTTTTTTCAAAACACAGTCCTAATATAGGACTATATTTTATAGCAAGAGAATGACTGAAAAAAAAAAAAACTCACTTAGGTTTGGCTTTACACTAACGGTAATGTTACACGATTTGGAATCAGATTTGTGTCAAAAAGGATCGCAAAAAAATTTATCTCAAACATAAAACTTATAACTTGCAAAAAAAATATCCAGCTCTGACTATTGTGCACTATGACTTTTGCTCTTCGAGTTTTGTGCGTGTGATTCCTGAGTTTTGTGAGCAGTTTTGGCACAAATCTCGTGTGGGTGGAATTTTTAAGGGGTGCCTTCCCATTGGCTAATAAGTTGTTGAGTGACAACTCAGTGCCCAAGGTATTTTGGACTGTGTATGCATACACCATATTGCAGCTCAGCAGCGAAAAAACATAGGAGAGATTTCAACCTTAAAGAGTGAGTAACTTTACACAAACATGAATTCTCTATGTATTTTACTGGTTTAAAACACTGAAATACCTGCAAAGTCTGATGATATCAATGTAGATATTGAGGTAATGTTTCTGTCTAAAACAAAACTTTAAATATTTTTCTGTGAAAACAAACCTGTTTGTCTCTCATTACTGAATACTGATCTAAGGTAAATACAGAGCAATGCCTGTGTTTACTTAGGATGAAAGGATAAATTAGCACTTATTTCTGTTTATTTGTAAAATGCAATTTATTCATTCATTATCTGTAACCGCTTATCCAATTCAGGGTCGCGATGTGTTTGGAGCCCACCCGGAATCATTGGGCACAAGAGGGGGCGCCAGTCCTTCATAAGGCAACACACACACACACACACACACACACAACCTATGGACACTTTTGAGTCACCAATCCATCTACCAACCTGTGTTTGTATATTTGTATACTTCTTTTTTACTTTTTCCATGGGAGGAAACCGGAGCACCGAAAAAAAACCCATGCGGACATGGGGAGAACACACCAAACTCACAGTGACCCGGAGTGGGACTTGAACCCACAACCTCCAGGTTCCTGGAGCTGTGTGACTGCAACAATACCTGCTGCACCACTGTGCTGCCCTAATAGTCTTTATATGAGTGCTTGAGTTCCTGACATAGTGAGCCTTCCCTTTTCCACAATTGCTGTTAGATGATTTAAATGCTTAAATTTTATTTTGAAGATCAGAGTTAATCTGTATTTAACAAATGTCATATGGGCATTTTCTGTTACAGGGCGTCTAAGAAAAGAGAAACATGACAGACCAAAAGGAGTCTGAGAGACAATGTTCCTGCTCCTTTAATTAATACAAATTTTAAAAAAGTTGTATCAAACCTCTGCAAAATCCTCCATCGTTTCTGCATTTTGTAAGGAAATGTGAACGATTAATATAAAAATATATATTAATCATCATAAACAATCACTAATAATTATTAATAAGCATTATAATTAATAATACACAAGAACAGGTGAACATAAAAATATCAAAATGTTCTAACAGTATGCAATTCAAGCAAAAAGGACTATATGTTTAAATATAATGAAAGAGGAAATTAATTAAATATCAGAGCTATTCAGCAACCTAAGTTTTCATATGCGTGATATTCAGCACATGCGGCATCCCAAAGTTGAAATATATGAAGTCAAAAAAGGGTTAAAAATATTTTGAGTTTGTAAAACAATACTCACAAATGTAACAGAATTTGTAACTGCGTTTGAGCAACTACATACACGTAAAACTAAAATCCACAAATGTATTGGAATGCACAAATTTAAAAAAACAACAATAATAATTTAAATTCACAAATATGAAAAAAAGATTTGCATTTGTAAATCAAATGTCGTGAATGTGTGAATCAGTACCTTCTCAAATGGCTTAAAATGTGCAAGAGCAAACCTTTTTAAGGTTCCAAATGTGACAGTGAGAGTTTTTGAATGAGGTGGAAAAAATCCATACATTCGCCTTCTCTGCTGCATGTGCAAATCTCTTTTTGCAGTTGCGGATTTAAGACCCTGTTTTGACAGCCAATTGATGGACCAATACGAAAGCTTTAGCTGGACCAATCAGATCGCAAGACACACTTGATGCACTCAGAGTCGTGAACAACGTCCAGGGCACTCACTCAGAAGCTCATTAGCCAATGGGAACGCAATCCTGAGAAAATCGGCCCATGCAAGGGGTTTGTGCCAAAACTGCTTGCAGAACTCAGGGTGCACACACAAAAGTCGTGGAGTTCAAAAAGTTTCAAAAGATATAGTGCTAGTTTCAGCTCTTAAGAGGGATCAGAGAATTCAAAAACCAAGGACTCGTAAACGGATAACATGGAACACATAACGTGGAATGAAATGTCTGACTATGAAAATTGTGGATAAGAAGATCCGCCTAGTAAATGACATTTATGGTAGAAGGGAATATTGATAAATAATTTCAGGTAGATTTAGACGGTAAAGGCTTGTAAATGCAGGGAAATGGCGACCGCATGTTCACTTTTTTGCGTAGATAGATGTTTTAGTGGAATGATGAACACTTTTCTGTGTAAATGTGTTGATTATGGCACATTCTTCTAAGCTATTACAGCCCAAGTTAACTTGAACTCATCTCTTACTTGTTCATTCAGTTTTCCTCAAACTGTCAACCGGCTCAAGCTTCATGTCTGGGGAGCAGGTGGAGGAGGCAGACAGCTCTCTACATGAGAAGCCTCTCGCTGCAGCCTGTAGGAAGGCGGAGTTGGACATCCAACCCAGCCCACATCCAACTCCGCCCCCTTCTTACATCAGATATTATGCCCGGGTTCAGTATTATTTCTGTGTCCGAAACTGTATTTTATTCACTATATCGTGCACTATTTTAAGGTAGTGTTCCAAAATCATTCACTACCCTCCTAAATTCGAATACGGCTCACATTCACGCCATGAAATGAACATTTCAAGGGGAAGCAGAAGTTAAATGAAGACGTACATCACCCTTATGTCGGTAAGTAAAAAAAATTAGTTTGTAAGTCAATTACAAAACTCTTTGTTGTATTGTTGTCTGTGTTTTTGCTCGATAAACAAATTGCATTTAATATGTAAATATACAGGGGTTGAACAATGAAACTGAAACACCTGGTTTTAGACCACAATAATTTATTAGTATGGTGTAGGGCCTCCTTTTGCGGCCAATACAGCGTCAATTCGTCTTGGGAATGACATATACAAGTCCTGCACAGTGGTCAGAGGGATTTTAAACCATTCTTCTTGCAGGATAGTGGCCAGGTCACTACTTGATGCTGGTGGAGGAAAACGTTTCCTGACTCGCTCCTCCAAAACACCCCAAAGTGGCTCAATAATATTTAGATCTGGTGACTGTGCATGCCTTGGGAGATGTTCAACTTCACTTTCATGTTCATCAAACCAATCTTTCACCAGTCTTGCTGTGTGTATTGGTGCACTGTCATCCTGATACACTGCACCGCCTTCAGGATATAATGTTTGAACCATTGGATGCTCATGGTCCTCCAGAATGGTTCGGTAGTCCTTGGCAGTGACACACCCATCTAGCACAAGAATTGGGCCAAGGGAATGCCATGATATGGCAGCCCAAACCATCACTGATCCACCCCCATGCTTCACTCTGGGCATGCAACAGTCTGGGTGGTACGCTTCTTTGGGGCTTCTCCACACTGTAACTCTCCCGGATGTGGGGAAAACAGTAAAGGTGGACTCATCAGAGAAAAATACATGTTTCACATTGTCCACAGCCCAAGATTTGCGCTCCTTGCACCATTGAAACCGACGTTTGGCATTGGCAAGAGTGATCAAAGGTTTGGCTATAGCAGCCTGACCGTGTATATTGACCCTGTGGAGCTCTCGACGGACAGTTCTGGTGGAAACAGGAGAGGTGAGGTGCACATTTAATTCTGCCGTGATTTGGTCAGCCATGGTTTTATGTTTTTTGGATACAATCCAGGTTAGCAGCTGAACATCCCTTTCAGACAGCTTCCTCTTGCGTCCACAGTTAATCCTGTTGGATGTGCTTCGTCCTTCTTGGTGGTATGCTGACATTACCCTGGATACCGTGGCTCTTGATACATCACAAAGACTTGCTGTCTTGGTCACAGATGCGCCAGCAATATGTGCACCAATAATTTGTCCTCTTTAGAACTCTGGGATGTCACCCATAATGTTGTGTGTATTGCAATATTTTGAGCAAAACTGTGCTCTTACTCTCTGCTAATTGAACCTTCACACTCTGCTCTTACTGGTGCAATGTGTAATTAATGAAGATTGGCCACCAGGCTGGTCCAATTTAGCCATGAAACCTCTCAAACTAAAATGACAGGTGTTTCAGTTTCATTGTCCAACCCCTGTATATGTATCGTAGATAAATATCATTAGTGTGTAGTGTGGCACACATTGTATGTGATTGCATAGTCATATGCTGTTTTGTACACCTGGTTGTACGTACAGTTAATCTTTTTATTATATTCATGAATGGTTTCATGTGACTGTCAGGGGAATCACCAGTGTGCAGTGATGACTGTTGTTACAGATAGTTTTGCGTGTTTTTGCTTGCTGCAGAGACCATTATTTTTTCTTATTGAAACATATTCATTTTTAAATGATATAAATAAATGATAAAGTTTCCGTGAACACATTTTAAATCATGCTTTTTTCTGCTAGCGATACACTTCTAGGTAAACTTTTATTAAAATAATTCTGTAATTCTTTCAGCTTCAGGGAATAGTGAGGTTTGTGTTGTCCTGATGTTCAGTCTGAGTTCTGTGCTGTCTGGAGTGCCCTCCATTATGATACAAAAGAGCTGAATATTTTTATCTTTTGCAGCTCAACTGCAACACGACTGGATCCTGGCCACTAGAAGTTTTTCAAAAACAAGGTATATGAGTACAAACCCTATGAAGATTTTTTTCATTCCTCACACAGTTGTATGTTAACCATTCTTTATAAATGTCTTATCTGACAGAACAGATGAAGGTTGATGACTGCTCTGTTCTCAAATTATTGGTAAGTTGTAAATATTTTTCCTGGCACAAGAATTTTATGTAATTCAAACATTTGTGGTAAACATAATATAAACGTAATTTCACATACCTTCATCAAAAACACCTGTCCATGATGATTACATTCAAGTTGTTTAATGTTATCACTTGAATATTGTGTAGGTTTCTGTACACGGCACTCAGATTGCCATTTGATTTTTTACCTGAGTGATAACTACAGTTTATGACTTTGTTAAGGTTATATCACTACTAAGGCTTTGAAATGCATTCTAGTTGTGTTTAGAGAATGTCACACAGACATATCAGTCAAATTAAATGTCATGTACATGTAGCTTACTTCTCAGAGACATTGTACATTGTACAATTGTTTTATGTTGAATTTGGAGAAATCATTTGTTAGTGATTAGTAGTTGTATTGAGCTATTTAAAATAGTTCTTGTTTGATTGGTTTATTGAAAACAGCTAAATGTTTGTACATTTTGGCAATAAACCTAATTTGCAATGGGGTCATATAATTTCAGTTGCAACTGTATTCCTTTTTAGAATGATGAACTGAAATGTGCCAAGAGAGGCCAAAGAGCGTAAAGAGGGCATGACTGGTGATCCTGCAAGGTATGATGGTGTAGTTGAATTTATAAGTGCACATGTCATTGGGTAACCGACCTGATTTCAAAATAGCTATTTATAATATCTGAACAGAATTGTGTTAGTTTATACTAATGTCTTTCAGAAGAATTTAGTTTGTTGAGTCTGAAAGGTAAAGGTAGATTCACCAGGTAGTTGTGTGACTGTTCTTACAGCTGAACTGGGCATTTCAATTTACACTTTGCTTACTGTGCTGTAGGCTTCACAATGAAAAAACTGGGGTTTGTTTGAAAAATTTGGAATTGGAATATAGGTTACGTGGTTATTTCACTAAATGTGGTAGTTTCACTAAAAGTGTAAAACAATATCTACATGAGATGCCCCTTATTTTCATGGAGGGGATACTATTAAATGTAGTCCTGAATGTGGAGGGCCAAGCTATTTTAATGCTGTCACTAGTGTGTCGCCTCTTATAGGACATTGTTGGAGAACAATCATTCCAGACCTGAGCGCAATTTCAGTGGCTTAACAGTAAGTATAAGAAGTATGATGATATTTCAATACACTGAGACACAGAGTTGTACACTAATGAACGATTCTCAAATTTGAAACATACAGGTTGTGGGAAGAATGATTCAGCAATCATTATATTTTTCAGCTAGCTTGTTACTTTTGTTATTTTTAACAGCATTAACTTTACCTTGTGCAACACGGACAGACGGTGTGTGTGAAGGGGGTGTATGATTAACTGGCTGAAGTCAGCGTAAACAAAACAGGGTTTCGCAATAAAAAAGTCACACTCATGAGATATCTTTAGGTCATTGGAAGGCCTTAGTAACAGCATAGCAACAACTGACGTCTGTCATCAGGGAGCCAATCAGGGTGAAACACATACGCTAGGGGGGAAGGATAAGCATTATATTAACTGGAGTCAGATATGAAGCCTTTGGAGAACAGGCAGCTAAGAGATAGAATGCATTAATGTACTGTTCTCCCCAGAATTCTGTTTGGTTGTTTATTCGAATTCTCTGTGTTGACCTCATTTGTTACCAGTATCTACACTAATGAATACGCAGGACAGTTTTTGTCCACAAGGTGTAGTGATTGGAAACTCTACAGTGTAGAATAGTGTGTTGTACCATGAACTGACTGGAGTGCTGCATGAACTGCTGAGAGACATATAAAACTCCAAAAAATATATGCATACGGTGTATAGTTTTTGAGGATTGTTCCTCAGACCAGTGGTTGCAAAATAAGTCACCACAAAAATGTGTCAAGAACTGAAAATTTTGTTGAAAGTATGCAATTAAAAACAGTTTTGCTGTCTGTTATAAACTGATATTAAGAGTATGATTCTGTTTATTATTTGTTGTCTACAGACTACTTTGGGCATGGGAAACAGAAACTTTTGCCGTTCTACACTGATGCACCTGGGTTCTGCAGCCCATTCTTCAGACAAATTTACTAAGATCTGTTTGTGTTAATAAGTGCATGCATATACATTAGTAAGACTTTCTTGTCTTTGGTACAAACAGTACACGTGTGACCCAACCACATTTAAAGTTTGATGTTCTACATGACAATAAGAAAATTCTATTAGATTTATTTGAAGCAACCATATTTGTAGGGCTTTGTGAATGGAGTTCAAGTTGGTGTAATGCATTTCTTACTTTCATTTTATCAATCCAGTCCTGCTCAACTGTAAATTTCAACATGTATTCTGCATATTATTTCAGTAATTTCCTCACTAAGTCATTTGAAAAACTGTCATTGACACTATCGCTACAGTCTTCTAATTTTACTTAACAATCTGGCTAATTACCCTTTGACAAAGATATAAGGGGTTATAATGATCAGGTATGAAATAAGAGACACCACTATCCTTTGTGAATAACTGTCATCTGTATTTGGAATCTTTTGGAAGAGATTTAAATACTTATGCAAGTAGTATTAGTTAGTTCGTATTTTATTATGATAGTTAATAATTCATTGCTCAGTAGCCTATACTTAATAACACTGGATTTTAAAACCTTTTGCTGTTTCAATACATCACATTACTAGCCATCCAATACCTCATAGATGACAAAAGACTAGTTTAAATCTTTAAATACAGGACTGATGAAACCAGCCTTTGTGGCTGTGACTGACACTATGTAGCACAACTGATTACTGGGTGAGCAACATACTGAATGGAGAACAACCAATTGTTGACAATAAACAAATTTTAGATCATAAATAAAAAAAAAAACATTGTACAAAAAATAATGAATAAGAGACATGAAAAAAAAGTTGAGGTTGGTTTAAATTAAACGCTTTATAGTGCTTTTTTTTTCAAAACGTCAGCATTATATGCTTATTTCTATTGCTACACAGTGCCTCTTGAACATGTCAGCGTCATATGCACAATTCAAGTGCCACACAGTGTTTCTTGAACATATGGGCAAGGCTGGACATGGCAGGGATTGATGTGGATGTCCAGCTCTGCCTTCCTACAGGCTGCAGCGAGACGTACTGTTTTGAAACTGTATTATAATTCCCAGTTTTAATGCTTGGTGTCAGTATTACAGATTGCTCCTTTAACTAAAAGAAACAAGACATTAACACTTAATTAATTTTGTCTTATGCAATAAGCACTTTTCTTGCCTACACCCCACAAGTTACTTTATAAATTAATCTGAATGACTCACCATGACATAAGCAACACTGTCAAAGAATGCTGCCACTGTCAGACTCACAATCATTTTCTGAAAAGAGAAAAGACATTGTCTAAAGAAGTATAGTTAAATTAAATCATAATATCCAGAATATGCTATACAGAAACTCTAATTCTCTGAAGAGGTATAATGACCTTATCTGGACCTGTCACAAATACTTATAAAGGAATATAAATCTTAAGACGTAAGACTTAAGGATTTGAGAATGTTGTTAAATGTAAACCATACCTGAGCCAAGGAGTTGTATCTGCGCAGAAGCCATATTACAAACAACATATAAAGGCTGCGAAGAGAGAGAGAGAATTAATATTTAAAGCAACTAAATAGTTGTGATTAGAAATTGTATAATTAATAGACAAAAGCTTACCATGCCATCAAAGAAAATGACCCAGTGGCTCTTTTCACTGTGAGAATCACACCCTAAATAACAAAAAAACATTGAAAACTCACCTGGACATTACATAAGAATAAGTTCACAACAGAAAGCAACAAGCTTTTGTCACTTAAAGTAATTGCACTTCTGTAAGCACCTCTTATAGTCAATTAATTAACAATGTGGAAGAGGTCTATTATTTTTTAAGTAAAACAGAATCAAACAAACGAAAATAGAGACCTGTTTGAGTCCACTCAAGCAGTAAACAGCAGGTTTACTGACTATTCTTGCTTAAAGCAGCCTTTCCTGGCTATGATAAATTGATCTCTGATTAGCTACAGCATTGTTAGGGGCACAAAAGCAACACATTTGTATAATAAACCTATCCATTTAACAATTATTATACATTACTTGCATTATTATTATATATAATTCTGAATTTCTTGATTTAACAACCGTGTCTGAGGTTAAATTTACAATGGAAAACCCTTGCTATGCTTTACTGTCTTTCAAGATAAACTGGATTAGATTGTATTTCAAAATAGTTTTTTGTTGCTGTTGTTGTTTTCTGTTTAAGGCGTTAGTTGGTCATGCGTATTATTATCATTTCCACTGCCGAGAAACTAATGAAAATGATTTTTGTCGGGGTATCAACCACACCAAACTTTAACACATCAATCAATGGTCAAAATGTTACCGATGTGCTCTGAGGAACGAAGAGGTGTGAAGAGAAACCGCTGGTCAAGCGAGGGCAACGCACTGTTATTTCGCTGAATAAACGTGTGTGTTATTTAAGTGTGAAAGGGTGTTCTTTCCTTATTAAAATGTAACTTTTCAAACGGCCAGGAACTGATGGGCACACTACAGGAGGTTTTTGTTTGTTTTAATCACGTTATATGTTATGGATTTCATAGCCCTCTAAAATTCTTGTTGAAGACTTTACAGAGTGTACTAATCAAACTGTTAATGACATTTAGAAAAAGTCGCCTGTGAAGTAATAGGCACTGCAGTAACCGCCAATGTGTTTATGAGACAGTTATGTTTTCGCTAAATTGATGCTAAACCATTATACCACTCATCTCACCGCATTTACTTACACATCGATAGTAATCTGTGTCTGTTTTAAAGAAAACACAGCGGGAGCTGCTGTTCCTGCTTGTCTGAAGTATCTGAACATTTCCCATAACGTTACTTATTCTCTCTCCTAACTAACAGCAGCAGTGTATGTTTCTGTTTTGATGTTCCTTAGTCCACATCACGTGAACATCTCAAAACCAGCCACATCGTCAACTACGGCGCGCGGGGAAGGACAAACAATAGAAAACGCTTAACGATGTCATGAAATGGTTCGCCGTTATGTCCATATACACTTTGTATGTCTGTGGTTAGGCCTTTATGACTTTTTGCTGCATTTTTTTCTTCTTCTGATTTTAGAACCAGTTTTTTATATCAACATTATGGTATTAATATAAAGCATTGACTAATGGCCGATTCTTCTATTTTCTATCGTTTAGATTTATTATGACCCATGTAGACCCTGAACAGACCGAAGCAGCCAGAAAATGAATGAATGAACGTTCAAATGCAGCAGCTTCTGGAGATTTGGGACTGATTCAGCACAGGCATTTACTAAATATCTCCACAGTGTATACAGACTCCAAGGGGTGCTTCTAATTGCAGTTGAAACATAAATCTCTATTGTTTATCATTTGTTTGACCAGAGGAGGATGGCTTCCCCCTTGTGAGTCTTGGCTTCTTCCAGCTTCGAGGGAGATTTTTCCTTGCCACTGTCGCCGTTGCTGCTTGTGCACCTGAAGATATTAATTAAATTTTTGTTTTAATTCTCAATTTCTGTAAAGCTTCTTTGTGACACCATCAGGCTGTAAAAATGCTATACAAATAAATTAGCCATGACTTATGTAAAAGTATGTAAAAGTTATTCTGTTTAAATTAATTCACTTTCAAATTGATGTAGAAAATTAAATTAAACCCATGCAGTCATAGGGGATTCAGTTATAATAAATTATTATTTAATTAATAATTAATTATTTAATAATTTTTTGAGCCCCACAGTTGGGAGCCATTAAATAATATGTAGTGTCAAGCCCCTCATTTGAGTGCCATTAAAATAATATGTAGCTTTTTTACCTGTCCAATTTCAGCTTGGACAATGAAGCCATCATGTTGGGCAACATTACATATAACATAGCTGAATTAGCTATAACCAATTATTATTAATTATTATGCTTATTGAGCCGATGAAGGGTTTTTGGCTCCAAAATTGAATCAAACCAGAAACTGAGGATTCTGTACAAAAATAGGTGCACACACAAATAGATAATTTATCACAGAGCTGGTTTATTAAGTGTAATATCAAATAATTAATTCATTCATTATCTGTAACCACTTATCCAGTTCAGGGTCGTGGTGGGTCCAGAGCCTACCTGGAATCATTGGTTGCAAGGCAGGAATACACCCTGGAGGGGGCGCCAGTCCTACACAGGGCAACACAGACACACATTCTCTCACACCTACAGACACTTTGAGTCGCCAGTCCACCTACCAATGTTTTTGGACTGTGGGAGGAAACCGGAGCACCCGGAGGAAACCCACATGGACACAGGGAGAACACACCAAACTCCTCACAGACAGTCACCCGGAGCGGGAATCAAACCCACAACCTCCAGGCCCCTGGAGCTGTGTGACTGCGACACTACCTGCTGCGCCACCGTGCCACCATATCAAATAATGAATATTGATTATGCATACATATAATAAAATGGCTACAACAATACATGAGGGTGGAGGGAGATAAATATATGAGGGAATTTCTCTACAATAACTACCCTAAATTCTAAAAAGGCTATAGTTGATCCCAGCAAAGCATTCGGCACCAACCTCTGAGACATGAAATTAAATGAACCATGACCTTCGTCCCTGGAGATGAATGGAGATGGTGCGAGCAGAGGACTTCAAAGACGCTTTTAGGAGCTTTTCGTAGATGTGGGCCTTGTTGCATTGCAGCAGCAGCCATTCTTCTTCGTTCCCTGGGTTTTGCTTAGAGACACAGCCTTAGCAGGAGACAATTCTGAGGGAGAAGGGGGCTCCATCCTTGAGCAAGCCGTGTCCATGCACGTCTCTCCTGGGCCTTTGTTCAGGGGATCATTCTGTGGGTACAAGTGGCCTTCTCCATTGCAGGATTTGCTTCCTTGGACGAAACACTGGCACGTATCCCTGGGCGGCTGGCTTGGTCCTGAAGCTCTTGTTCCACCATTTTCAGGGTTCAGTGGTCTGAGGTCTGTTTCATGCTTTGGCAGTGGCATCAAACTTTGCTGGATTTAAACTATAGCTTTCTAATATTGCTAATATAAATTTTATAAATGTCTGTTGCCTTGAGGCAATGGCTTTCTTATCTGAACTTCCTGAATAGAAGCAGATTCACCCTTGGTGGCATTTGTTTCTCCCTTTCACTCCTTTATCACACCTCTCTTTTCTTCTTTCTCTGTTCTGGGTTCTCTGAATAACTGCACCTATGCTCCCATTCTTGCTGCACTTCAGAACTGTACTTCATTTCAAACTAAAAACTGACTTGACTGACGGTAAAGAAACTTCAAAGACTGCATGAAAAACTGCTGAGACTGCATGACCAACTGGCAAAGACTTTTCTAATGCTTCAGTGCCAATGGTTTAAAACCAGCCCTCAGGACCCACACCTTGAAGGCCTGATTGGTCCTCAGGGATTGAGGGTTGGAGCATCTTATGCCTTGTTCTAATTCTGATTGGATATTCCTTTAGACTAGAACCTCCCTTAAGTAGTGACATCACATATAATTTACAACATTTGACAAACCAAACTTTATGAGATTGAATCCTGGAATCTTCTTGCTGAATGAATATCCAAGATTTCTGAATCATGCTTTTGCAATTATTATCAAACAATATTGCTTACACAATCTTATTACATGAGTCTCTCACATAAGAGATTGTTTCAGGGTAGTTTAGAGCAAGTTGATTACATTTGGAGGTCAAATCAATTCATCCGTGGGAATTAAGGAAAGTTTGATTCTGTAGTTTTAAGAATCGTTGAGTGTGTGCGAAAAAAAGGGAATTAAGGTTTATGATTAAGTGAGTCTCTGTGCCTCTGGCTAACACTGAATTATTTTCTTGCCCCCTGGTGACCTTGTGTCATATACAGGGCCTGTAGTGGCTGGTAGTGTTTGTTTTTATGACACTCTGTTCTAAATGTAAGTGGGTTGTGGGTCCCACAAAGTCAACTTTCTTATAAGAGAAATGAAACCACGTTCATCATACTGTACTACACAGCACAGTGCATTCCAGATTCAGCTAATCGATTCAAAATTCTAAAGCACTACACCTGGGGACTTCAGAAAAGCAAATAAGCACAGTTTCATTCTGTCACTATCACTGGCACTGATGTTTACATGGTTTACAAAAGTTATTAGTATTTTAGTCCTTGTAACATCTCTGGCTAGTTTCAGAGCTGATCTAGAGATTAAATAATAGTAATATAAATACATTTTCTTTTGGCATACATTCAAACAAATCAGCATTGTAATAGCTATAGACCATATTACACTACAGACAGTTCTGAAAGGAGCAAGTGAAAACAGTATTTGGGGCTTGGTCTATAGCAAGATTCAGGTGCTCCACAGGCCAGCAAACACCTTTCATGCTGGCAGTTTGTTGTAATGCTGCCCAAGAATACAATGCAGTCCAGCGCAAAAGTGGGAGGAACCATTAGATGGTTTTCAACTGCAGTCAGTCGGACACTACTTAGCCAGTTGCCATCAGATTGATCGTGATCTATGCTAATACTTTAAAAAATGTGTTCTATTTGTGGTTCAAGTCCCACTCGGGGGGCAGCACGGTGGCGCAGCAGGTAGCGTTGCAGTCACACAGTTCCAGGGGCCTAGAGGTTGTGGGTTCGATTTCTGCTCTGGGTGACTGTCTGTGAGAAGTTGGTGTGTTCTCCCCGTGTCCGTGTGGGTTTCCTCTGGGTGCTCCGATTTCGTCCAACGGTAGGTGGATTGGCAACTCTGAAAAATTGTCCATAGGGGGTGTGTGTGTGTCTGTTGCCCTGTAAAGGACTTCCAGGTAGGCTCCAGACCCACCGAAACCCTGAAGTGGATAAGCAGTTATGGACAATGATTGAATGTTTGTTTTGTTTTTTTTTACAGCCATGTTCTTTCTTTTTTTTTTTTACTTTGGGTAGTGAGCTTGAATATGTTGTTATATGTATGTGGATGCAAAGTAATTTCACCTGTTCAATTTGATTCTTCACCTGTACATTAAACATAGCTTCATATAAAATTAATACATTTTTCAAATGGTGAGCTCTAGACTATTTTAAAAAGTTCACAAGTTCATAATTTTTGGCTGAACCATGGATTCAAAACTATAGGCTCATAATCACACATTGAAATGAAATTAAGTTTTTTTGCTTTTCAGGGGGCACGTAACTTAAAAATAAAAGGTCTATTAAAAATTTTAAATACTGAGTTCTGAAGCTTTGATATTAACTCTTTATCATTGTAGTAAATATAAACATCCGTGTTTATAGTCACAAATTCACAAATTGGATGAAAAATAAGTATTTCATATATGTTTATAGTTGTGCTATGTATGATTTGGGAATTTGGTTTTGGAGAATGCTTTTTTAGAAATATTTGCAGAAGTCAATAATCTATCATTTGCGGGCATGTTAAAAAGTTTATGTTTTTTGGTTTGTTTTTTTGTTTTTTACAGAAATATTACAGAAAAAAATCTTAAACTGTCTTGAACACTGACATTTTATTCAGAACTTTTCATGAAAATCTACTGATGAGGCTGCAAAAGGCACAAGCAGGCAAATAAGACAATTTAATCTATATAAGTGCAGTGGTTCAAACAGGAAATAATTATGCTCAAGTTCTGAACTGAGAGGCTATTTAACAGTTTTTTACTCATAATGAAATCTGACTGTTCAAAATTCCTTATTTGTGCAAAAACAGACGATAAACCTCAGTTTTTTCATATGATTTACCCAATATATCCAATTTAGGAAAATTTAGGGTTTGTAAATATGATTTGTAGATTTTCAAGTCAGGTTAATACAAATTTATTTAGCCAAGATTATAATAATTTGTGTTGTCATTGTATAAATTTGACAAAAATATATAGAGAGGATTTTAGTAAATGAATTCTTCTGTTATTCTTCTGTCATTCTGCTGACAGTGGAGGGGCACAGATATCTAAGGAAGCCCTCCTATTGGTTCTTGTTCTCTGACTCTCTCTTTTAAGTTTGCCTGTTACAACAACATCTCTATAAATAAGTACTGACATGTTGAATGAGTTATGTCCAACCATAATCCTGTCCAACCAGATTCCAGCACAGGATATTCCTGACTGAGTGTCCCTGTTTGTTTGCTGTTCAGATCAGGCTTTACCATTCCAGCACAAGCCTAAAGATTTGGGGTGTTCACCGTTCACCTGCCATGCAGCCACCTGCTTGTGTCACATTGCTTTTCCTGTACAGTCCACTGATGCTACTAATGAAATTGCATCTGAAAAAATTCTAGATCTCTGGTTTCTAACAGTTGTCTGTGCTTTTTCTGAACTTTGTTCACAGTCTGTTGAGTTTCTGTTACCTAAATTGTACTATTTGTATATTGTGTTTATTAAGAATGTGTTTTCCATAACTTAAGGATTACACTTAAGGATAACATAAGGATTTTATATAAGGGTGCATTTCCCAAAACTTCGTAACCTCATACGTAAGAACATTCTTAAAATTAAGAATGTTTCCCGAAAGCATTTGTAACTAAGGTAGTGTACTTAAACTTGTTCGTAAATATAAGAGTAGTCTGACCCACTCGTAACTCACTAAGTTCTTCTTAACTTGAAGTTCATGTGCAGTTCTCTCTTTAAAATGAAAGAGTCTGTTAATCATCCTTTTAAAAACACATTGGCCCTTTGTTTTATGCACAGCAGCAGCACACACATATACATACAAACATGAATTCATGAAGATTTCAACATTTTACATTTGAAAGTGTTAACGCATCACGTAAATTACATCACCAAAATTAAAATTAAAATCCAACAGCTTGATGAGGTAGTCAGTATACTTCAGGTATATACAGTTATTTGCTTTTATCATGGTGTAGTGGGAAGTGTTACCACCTACCACTATGAAGATTCAAGTTCAGTCATGCACGTAAATGTACATATTATTTGTTTTTATTTCTGGGCTGAACAGTGTATTCACGTAAAACAAACAATTGAAATTACTCAAAGTACAATGTATAATTTATTGATATACACATATGAATTACATAAGGAAGGCTGACAATGATGCATATGTGATGACCATGGCGGCAGTACAAAGAATATTGTTCCTAAATCAGAGACATCATTTGAGAAGATGTCCATGAGGACAGGCATTTTCACTTCATGTAGTTCGCCGTTTAAATGTGGTTTTACTTAAAAAAAATTAAGTAGACTCCAAGGCATTTATTGCATGCAAGTCATGTTTTTCCAAATAATTTATTGAGACCCCACTTGACCTGTTAAGTAAGGTGTAAGCAAATGTAAGTACAGAGTAAGCAAAGGGCATGATAGTAGAAATATGTGTTTATTATTTGGTATATTTTAGAGAAACTTTACAAATAAGGCACATAACTATGTTCAGAATCCATTTATACTTCTCAGCATATTTATATATTACAAAATTGGATTAAAAGTATGACAGTTTATGCAAGTGACTATTACTGTCATTTTTTTATAAATAAGGAATCCAGCTACTATTTTGAATTCACTGTAGTTCTGAATGTAATTATAGAGCCTTTAAAATTATTTAAAGTGCACATTCAGAGAAGGACATGGTCAGCTGCTTTCATTTCAGGCACTAGCAGAGTTTCATGGTACTTTGTACTCATTATGTTCAGGACGTTATTTACCACAATAACCATTATCACATAATTATGAGATATTTTACACTGTTTAGCCGATATGTACTGAAGCATTATATGTACATAGCTGACTAATGAGGAACTGATTAAATGAATTGTAAAATACCAAGTAAAGTAAAGTACCAAGTAAATTTATTTCTAGTATCATGCACTTTGTTCACTCAGTACTTATTTTATCTTATGGCTTACTTAACCTGTTAAACATACATCTACCCCACAACAGAGATCCCTTCAGGTACTGTTGGGCCTAGTATTCCCAAGGCTTCTTCCTCTTCTGGAGTAAGGGCTGGTGTAGATAACTGACCCCCACCAGTCTTAGTCCTCTCTTTTCTGAGTTCTGCTCCCTTTCTTTTAGCTTGACTAGAAAAAGCATGCCGTTTTTCTGATGTCAGTGGCAGATCTCTTTGTTGTACTACAAACACTTATGAGAGGCAATCTCCTCTCATTTCTGCTTTTTCTCTTTATTTGTAGAACTTCCCCAAGCTTTGGAAAATAGTATGTTTTGTTTTTTTTCTGTTTCTTCAATCATCCGTTTGCGTGGTCGGTTTGCCATGCTTCCTGACTGAGGTATGGCAAGTTGTGTGCCTATATATAGGCTTCACATACAATAGACAGCAATTTCATGTCAAATGTTTTCATTTATTTTTAAAATATTAGATTTTATAATTATTTATATAATGATACTTTTGTGTCATAATGAAAAAATGTATGTAAATTGGTGGTTAGGTTTTCAACTGGCTGCGCACTGGCGTGGGGCGGAGTCAACAAACAGCTACTTAAAAGTTCTTCATAAGTTTGGAAACTAGGAAGGCTTTTGGGAAGCAGTCACAAAAATGGCGCAATTAAGGTTAGGTCACTCTTAAAGTTATTCTTAAATCACTAAGATCAGTAGTTATCGGGAAACACACCCCAGAAAGGTAATACAAACCGGATTCCAAAAAAGTTGTGAACAAATTGCGAATAAAAACTGAATGCAATAATGTGGAGGTGCCAACATCTAATATTTTATAAAGAATAGAACACAAATTACAGATCAAAAGTTTAAACTGAGAGAATGTCTCATTTTAAGGCAAAAATATGTTGTTTCAAAATTTCATGGCATCAACAAATCCTAAAAAAGTTGGGACAAGGTCATTTTTTACCACTGTGTGGCATCCCCCCCTTCTTACAACACTCAACAGACGTCTGGGGACAGAGGAGACCAGTTTCTCATGTTTAGAAATAGGAATGCTCTCCCATTCATGTCTAATACAGGCCTCTAAGTGCTCAATCGTCTTGGGTCTTCTTTGTCGCACCTTCCTCTTTATGATGCGCCAAATGTTCTCTATAGGTGAAAGATCTGGACTGCAGGCTGGCCATTTCAGTACTGGGATCCTTCTCCTACGTAGCCATGATGTTGTGATTGCTGCAGAATGTGGTCTAGCATTATCGTGTTGAAAAATGCAGGGTCTTCCCTGAAAGAGATGTCTAGATGGGAGCAAATTTTGTTCTAGAACCTGAACATAGTTCTCTGCATTAATGGTGCCTTTCCAGACATGCAGGCTGCCCATGCCACAAGCATTCATGCAACCCCATACCATCAGTGATGCAGGCTTCTGAACGGAGCAACTTGGGTTATCCTTGTCCTCTCTGGTCCGGATGACATGGCATCCCAGTGTTCCATAAAGAACTTCAAATCAAGACTCATCTGACCACAGAACAGTCTACCATTTTGCCACACTCCATTTTAAAAGACCCCTGGCCCAGTGCAAACGTCTGAGCTTGTGGAGCTTGCTTAGAAATGGCTTCCTCTTTGCACTGTAGAGTTTTAGCTGGCAACGGCGGATGGCACGGTGGATTGTGTTCACTGACACTGTTTTCTGGAAGTATTCCTGAGCCCATTGTTTTATTTCTTTGACAGTGGCATTCCTGTTTGAGGTGTAGTGACGTTTAAGGGCCCGGAGATCATGAGCATCCAGTAGAGTTTTACGGCCTTGACCCTTACGCACAGCAATTGTTCCAGATTCTCTAAATCTTTTGATGATGTTATGCAGGGTTGATGATGATAACTTAAAAGTCTTTGCTATTTTATGCTGGGTAACACCATTCTGGTATTGCTGCACTATCTTTCTGCGCAACAATGGTGGAATTGGTGATCCTCTTACCATCTTGGCTTCAGAGAGACACTGACACTCTGAGAAGCTCTTTTTATACTCAATTATGTTGTCAATTGACCTAATTAGTGTTAATTGGTCTTCCAGCTGTTCGTTAAAATGTTAAATTTACTCAGATTAATCTTTTCATCTGTCATCTATGTTTTGAATAAAATATTGACATTTGCCATCTCCACATCATTGCATTCAGTTTTTATTCAGTTTGTTTAGTGTCTCAACTTTTTTGGAATCCGGTTTGTACTTTTCAGTGGTTTTTGCTTTTGTTCTAGTCCTGTTCTCAGTATGTGACATGAATGCTCTATTAGATTATTTGACAAGACCTGGTCACATTTAAAATAAATGAGCCAGTTATATGTGTTATAGCAATATATAACAGATTGCAGTGGATCAGGGGCAATTTTAATTTCCATGCCCCTTTTGGCTGTAAGACAAATAAAATAATCATAAGGCAACCGCGACCCTGAAATGGAGAAGCGGAAAAGGAAATGTATGTATGTATGTATGTAATCATAAGGCACATAAATTCTAACATGCTTGAAATTCACATTGCATGCTACATTCCTGGGAATTGTCTAGCAGACACCCTTGGTTACAGGTCATGAATTTGCTGCTTCAACAATGGTTTCTTTAGTTTAAAGTGTCTTTATAAATATGTTTTTGTTTTACATGAATATTTGATGTTTGTGTTAAGAATTTTATCATTTAGACTAGTGTTTACGAAATGTCATAATTTAAAAAAATAATGCTATTAAGTCAAGTTATTAACACTTGGTTCTCTTAACTTTTTGAATAGGGAAATCATGAAGTGCACATATTTTATTTAGAAAATGTTTATTTTAGTATTAAATCATTTCCCATATAAAAGTAATTACAATAATTCTTACAGGAAATACTGGCATCATTTACAACAAAAGAATCTCAAGAAGCTCTTCATAGTTTTTGTATATTGTGAACATGTCAGAGCATTCCATTTCATTGATTCATATGTAGTATCAGGTCACTGGTAGAGAGGATCACAATTCAAACTAACCATTTTCACATGAACAACAAGCAAATAAATATATTAAACACTCAAAGACATTGGTACACCTGAAAGTGTATATCAGAGAGTGCTTGGATCACAAAGCCAGATCACCCCCTCTCTCTGTATTAGCAAGGTAAACTTAAAATACAGTGTAGCTCTCAAATACAGTGTAGCTGTACATCATCTGAGCTATGTTCTAAACAAGAACGGAAAAATAATATTTTATATATATGTTACGTGTGTATATGTAACATACACACACACAGTAAGATACATGGAGGCATGTCAAGTTTTCAGTACCAAAGTTAGCGCCAGTTGAAATTATATTCAGTTCAAACAATCTCTCTTTTTCCAGTTCACCAAACGTTTTGCTGATTCAGTCTCTTTTAAGTCATGACTACATTTGCTGAACAGAATACGCAGGTAAAAATGTTTGCTCTTCGTACAGCTGACATAAACCTTTTTGTCTTAAAGCATTCGCTGAAAGAATGTCGTTTGTTTTGTAGATCTTTTCTGCGCATGCGTGCGTCATCTCACTGGCCCCAGCCGGCGATGCCGATCTCCTGTTTGTATCGGTTAGTGAGGTTGTTGGCCTGTTTGGTGAGTTTGCTCAGTACGCCGTGAAGTCCGTTCAAGTGGAACTGAAGCAGCTGCTCCAGGTCAGAGCCGTCCTCACTCTCGGGCTCTGTGTGAGAAGCGGTGACAGCCGTGCCGTTGGCGGGTTTGTCTTTGCGCCGCTGTTCATCTCGCAGCACGCCCCACTCGATCTCGTTGCGGATAGATTTGAGCTGGGTGTAGCAGGAGAACATATCCGTCTCCGCGTCGCACTGCTCCAGTGGCACGTCGCGTAGCAGACTCGGTACCATCACCGTCTCATCCATGTTGTTCACTGCGCCGATGAAGCGGTTCATGGCAGTGAACAGAGAGTTCTTCTGGCAGTAGAGCAGCTCGGGCATCTGCATCATTGTGACAGGAGACGTTTAACCAAAAACTGAAATGTTAAAGAAGTTTTTGATGGTGCTGACAATTTAGTCGCTCTTCTGATGCTTTCAGCTTTGCTTCGTCTGACCTCCCCTCCTTCTCAAACCTTTTATTACTGAACATGTTTTCTCCGCCCATATTCCAAACAAGCCCCGCCCCCTGTACTAGGATTGGCGAGATCACATTTACAAGCTCAGCTTTCTGGTTGGTATGGTTTCTTAAACACTTGGTATGCATAGCATTTCCGATCAAACTACTGGTTAAAGTACATTCCAACAGATTAATTAATCCTCTCTGGATTGTACACGATGTTCTACAATTATATGTACTTCAGTGATTATCATTTTGGCAAACCTCTCACTGCGTGTCAGAAACGGCACCCTGTTCACTATATACTGCACTAATTTTAGGTTCCACCATTTTGTATGAGTGTCCAAAAACTTAGTGCAGAAATTTCAGTGCACTCAAACAATCCCACAATGCACTGCAAAAGTTAGTGTACAACCCATGTACACTAGCTGACACTAGTGGATAGCAGATACCCATAATGCATTCCGTTATTTGGTAAAAACCTGCATGAGTTTGTGTTTGAAATCGTTCACTACCCTCCTGAATTCAGTTCTGTACTGTAGTGTGTACTGTAGTGACTAATATGGAGAATAGTGAATAGGGAGCCATTTTGGACACAGCATCAGTGTTATGTCCAACATTCAAAATAAACTCATTTGGATATTTGAACTGGCCTGCCAAAATAATATTCAAAAATAAATGAACAAATAACAGTTGCATGCCAAAGTGCAATAAAGAACATACAGAAACAATATGTTGTGAGATTCAGGCCAGTAAATATTTTTCAAACATCTTTATAAAAAATATGTTAAAAATGTACATATAAAATATGCAAGTAAAGCTGTGCAAATAGCCCATGCAATGTATTGACTTTATTACTTTCTTTTATATATTTCCATGTTATGTATGACATTTTTAACGAGTGTAATAAAAATCAATAACAATATATAGAATACAATTTTTTTTTCATATTGTTTTGTCATATTGGCATTTGACTGACAACAAATACCACACCTTTGTCACCTACCACTCCTGCAAAATATGGTCACCCATTAAACCAATGATCAGTCAGTATCATAGACAATAAGAAGAAACAGTTGAAACACAGTTGTGGAAAAAATAGAAACTCAACCTGGGTTCATGGTTTGTGTGTGAATACGAAACCTGTCTGTCCAGTTTGTCCAACCAGATTCCAGGCACAGTTACAGAAAGCCAGGGTTTACTGAAACTATGATTGCATAGTTTAGCATTACGTCTAATGCACTTGGTCTAGCAGATATTTTCTAGCTGCCTTATTGTAGTCTTATTATAACTTGTCATTAAAATGTACATATTCACACCTTAGAAAAAATATTTTTGTTATTGTGCAGTCAACTTTGAATTTATATCCAGTGCACTTCTATTCATTGCACTTATACTCATGAATCAAGAATTTGTATTTTTTCTTATTTGAACTCCAGCAGATATAATAGAAACTTTGCCATTTATGATTTTGTGCTTTATTATTATTTTTAAAATTATTATTTATATTATTATTACTGACATGCCAAATGGATGAGCTGTAAGGGCGCGTCTGAGAGATGTGTGAGCAGCTCATGAATATTCATACATTGACTTGTGGCACCACTGACTGCTCTGACCAATCAGAGTCTACAAACAGAGTTGGGGCTAAATCTATTTTCTTCCAATCACATGCAATAGAGTAATGCGAACTGGAGTAACCTTTTTGTTTCTTTACTCTCATATGTGGCAAAATTAGCTAATCACTATAACATTGTAGCTCTTTGTGCTTCATAAAATGATGATAGAATTTGTATGTGTGTGTATTGCCTAAATTTATAATAGCAACCGTAAACAGAGCCTTAATACAGATTAACTTATTAATAATTAAAATCACATATGAGAATGAATAAAATTATTTGTTTATTTGCACTTTTTGTTATTTATTTATTTGTTCAACATCCCTCCTAAATACTATAGTTGATTGTATATGTCTATATGGTGCTTCTAATCATTGCCTATACACCAAAGTCATTTTAGCATTAGTTTTTAGCCCATGCTAAAAACATGAGCTTATATGTATTTTGTATATAAGCAGACAATCTATGGTGAGAGCTTCAGCACAATTTTAGACATTTTGATTGTATACATTATAGTTTTATTGTTTATATATTCTGTGTTGAAGTTGAGTAGGAAAATATATAAGATTTTTTAAAAAGATAAATTTAAGATCCTGAATGCTTCTGAGAGCAGCACTATGCACAAGTCCTGGGGTTTGGGGTTGAAGCCCTGCCTTGGCTGACTGTAAGGAGTTTGGTGTTTTCCACCTTGTCTGCATGTGTTTCCTCAGGGTACGTATATTGGCCATGCAAAAAGTGTCCATAGCTGTGAGTTTTGAGTGAAAATGTGGGTGTAACCTGTGTTGGACTGGTGCCGCATTTAGGGTGTGTTCCTGCTTTGTGTCCATTGATTTCAGGTAGGCTCTCAGTTCTGAAAGACTCCGACCTGGATAATTGGTTACAGACAATATATAAATGAATGGATGCTTCTAGAATTAAATAATGATAATTCAAACACCTGCTCTACTACCCGTTCTTGCTTTATAATTTTTGTACCATGCCCTATCTTTCTGATTCTTGCTTTCTGCTTCCTGCTCTCTCTCTCTCTCGCTCTGTTTCTCTTTCTCTCTCACGTCAAATTTGTCTAGTGTTATTTTACAACATGATGTTGTTGCAAACAGCTTTACACACTTCAAAAAATTTAAAATAAAACTAATAACCCAGTGTGAGCAAGGAAAAACTCTCTAGAAGCTGGAGGAAGAAACCAACAGTCTCTCTTTCTCTCTCTCTCTCCTTCTCCATCAAATTTGTCTGATGATACTCCCAGTTTCACCTTTAAGCTATTGATGTGGGGTGGGGGTATGGTTTCCATTTATCACTTGCTAAAGTCACAATCAAGTCATAATGTAAAACATTTATCAATTGTTTAACAACATCACAAAAATTAAATAAGCCATTATTACTGCCAAAAATGCTAACAAATGGTTCACAAACTTTTAACCAAGATACAAAATTCAATGATGTCAATAATTTGCACAGGATATATGAAAACTAAATATGTTACCACAGGTTACATGTTATTGTAAACTAATTCAAATGTGTATGTAAACTATGGATACTGGAAGCCTGTGCTAGCATTTCTCCTGTGGTGTTGCTATCAGTGTGTGAAGAGTGGGAAAAGAGGGTTGCACTGACAATCCAACACAATGGGCAGCACTTTGAACACATTTTATAAGTGGTCAGAAACTTGTAAATAACTCATGAAAGAATAAAGTTATGTTAAAACCAAGCACCCCATTGTTTTTCTTGTGAAATAGACAATAAGTTTGATGTGTCAATACGTTTGATGTGAAATTCCCTCCGTCTGTGAGTAGTTTGGTGTGTTCTTCTCGTGTCCGTGTGGGTTTCCTCCCACAGTCCAAAAAACACGTTGGTAGGTGGATTGGCGATTCAGAAGTGTCCGTAGATGTGTGTGTGTTGCCCTGTGAAGGACTGGCGCCCCTTCAGGGTGTATTCCCGCCTTGCACCCAACAATTCCAGGTAGGCTCTGGACCCACCGCGACCCTGAACTGGATAAGCGCTTACAGATAATGAATGAAAGAAGATAAATATCCTCCATGTTTTATGTTATGTGGAAGGCCCTTCAAAACTCTTCCACAAAATGAGTTCAAAAACCAATGTGACAGTGCATAATCTTATTAAAGAATGTAGTAGAAGGTATCACTGGATTATAGCTTGGGAATTTAAATATATGATATGATTGATTAATATGTTAATATATGATATTCCTTTTGCAAGGTAATGTCACTAATATTCTTTAGGGTATGCTGTGTTTCTTTTTTACACTATTCACTTGTCCGGGGTCAACCCCTTTCATAATATTGTTTAAAAAATACAATATATCCATATACCCTTGTTTAATTCAATTTTGAGATATGCTCAAAATATAGAGGGAACACATAAACAACACTGAAACTCCAGGTCAATCACACTTCTGTGAAATCAACCTGTCCAGTTAGGATGCCACACTGATTGTGAATCAATTTCGCCTGTTGTTGTGCAAATGGAACAGACAACAGATAGAAATGAGAGGCAATTAGCAAGACAAACCCTATAAAGGAGTGCTTCTGCAGGTGGTGACCACAGACCATTTCTCTGTTCTCATCTTTTCTGGCTGATGTTTTGGTCACTTTTACATTTTGTCAGTGCAACATCAATGCGAGCTGTGGCAAGAAGGTTTGCTCTGTCTGTCAGCACAGTGTCCAGAGCATGCAGGAGATATCAGGAAACAGGCCAGTACACCAGGAGATGTGGAGGAGGGCAACAACCCAGCAGCAGTATTGCTACCTCCTCCTTTGTGCAAGGAGAAACAGGAAAAACAGTGCCAGAGCCCTGCAAAATGACCTTCAGCGGGCCACTAATATCCATGTTTCTGTGCAAACTTTGTGCAAAAAAATGTGCGATTGACATTTGCCAGAGAAAACTAAGATTGGCAGATTCACCATTGGTGCCCTGTGCCCTTTACGTATGAGAGCAGGTTCACACTCACATGACAGAAGTGACAGAGTCTGGAGAACATTCTGCTGCCTGCAACATCCTCCAGCATGACCGGTTTGACAGTGGGACAGTAATGGTGTGGGGAGGCATTTCTTTGGAGGGCCGCACAGCCCTCCATGTGCTAGCCAGAGGTATCCTGACTGCCATTATGTACCGGGATGAGATCCTCAGACCTATTGCTAGACCATATGCTGGTGCAGTGGGCCCTGGGTTCCTTCTGACACATGACATTGATAGGCCTATAGTGGCTGAAGTTTGTCAGCAGTTTCTGCATGATGAAGGCATTGATGCTATGGACTGGCCTACCCATTTCCCAGACCTGAATCCAATCCACGTTGCACCACAGACTGTCCAGGACATCCCTCAAGATCCCTCAGGAGAAAATCCGCCACCCTGATCAGGAGCATGCCCAAGCGTTGTAGGGAAGTCATACAGGCACGTGGGTGCCACACGCACTACTGAGCCTCATTTTAACTTGCCTTGAGGAATTTCCCCTGAAGTTGAATCAGCCTGTAATTTGATTTTCCGCTTTTATGTTGAGTATGATTCCAAATCCAGACCTCCATGGGATAATTCCAAAATTTGGAGAAATCGTTCGCAGCAGTCCTTCACAAAATCGTTCGCAGCAGTCCTTCACAGGGCAACACACACTCCCACATTCACTCACACCTAAGGACAATTTTGAGTTACCATCTACCAACGTGACTGGGAGGAAACAGGAGCACCCAGAGGAAACCCACACAGACACAGGGAGAACACACCTAACTCCTTACAGACAGTCACCCAGGGGTTCATCTGCCAAAAGCATAGTTGCTAACTTACATAGTTGGAAAGATGCAGTTGCGATGCAAGTGTTTATCAAAACAGTTGTGGGAACTATCAAGGTAGATAACTACGCTGGTAACTTGCATAGTCCGAACCATCGTTAAACGACACAGGTGTTTCTCAAAACCGTAGTTCCACCAAAGTTGTGTAGTTGGAAGCTTAGTTCCTGGTGACTACGTCATCGATGACGGAAGATAACGTAGAATTAGGGTACTGTGTGTGTCATAAATAAAATAATGTTTACATAAGGTTTTAAACTTTTAAATAAAAACATTATAGCCTATACATACATTAAATGTTATTATTATTATTGTTTATATTTAATTTAATTTTATAACAATTATTAAAATGTTTGAAAAATGTATATAAAAACCCTGGTATTAATGACCATTATGAAATACATTGTGTGAACTTAGAGGTAAGTTTTGATAAAAGGAACAGAAGAGCAATACTTAAAGATAAGCAGCTTTCATTCCCTCAACACTGTGTTATTGTATTGTTTTCTAGCAATAGTCTGTCTCATTTTGTCCCACTTGAAACAATAATGACATTATATGTTTAAGTTTTATGTTGGGGATATAATAACTTTAATGTAGTAGTTCAAGATGGATTTGAATATTATTTTATCTTCAGTTCACTGAAGGAATGTCAACAGGTCTTTTTAATGGAGTTATGAAATGACTTTGGGAGAAGGACCACGCCCAGACTCCATTACACACCCTATAAAAACCACTCCTCTCTCCTCACCTTCTCGTGACGAAATTCGCACCCCACGCCCACCCCTACTCTTTCACCAAAGAATTTGCCAGGCAAGGGGGTGGGTCCGGCTTCACTCTCCACTAGCAGAAGGTGCCCAGAAGTCAAGCCCAAGTACTTCTGAGTTCCCCTTCCTTGCCCTACTTACATCAGGCGTGGTCCTCACTTCGCAAAAAACAGATACAGATTTATAAATTCATCACTAAATACACCACACATCACTTTTCCTGCAGAGCTGTTGGACAGAATATCTCTATTTCCTACATCCCACATCTAGGATGAGGAGTTGGGGCATCCTTTCAGGATCCAGAAAGGGTCAATCGAGGTCTATAAAAGTGAAAAAAAATCTACTCATTATACAACCAGTAAATTAATACAAATAAAACAAAACTAAAATATTTTGATGTATTGGTGTGAGTTTTAGCATTTATTGAACAACACAATTAAATAATAAAAGATCTTTTTCATATTTTAGCAGAGAATATATTCATTACATTTAAGTACAAATTTGGTCTAACAGTCAAATTTTTTTAGACAAGCAGCCCATAGAAACCTTTCCTTACATTTATCAAATTTAAAATTTTAGAATAACATGTAGTTATGTTGCACTAGTTTTACATTCTTTGAAATTCTCTAAAGCAGATATATGATGAGTAGCCTGACATGAGCATGCACATATGCTGGAAACTTGTTTCAGAAAACCACTTGCTGTACACATTTCACACAAGTAATGGTGAACAGTTGCACTTTTAAAATGGTGTGATGCTAGAAACATTAGTCATGGGGAGATTCCACATATTGACTTTTGTGGGACTATTGTGGGCCATATATCAAGAATAACACTTCTCAGTGCACATTACCTAAGAAATTTGTGATTTCATACTCTGTGCTGCATAATATTATTAAAAAACTAGAGAATCCAAAGAAATCTCTGTATGTCACAGACAAGGACTAAAATTAATATTTTTGCACACTCAGATGGCAGTGCAAAAGTCTGTAATGGAATTCACTGTAGGGGCTCAGAAACACATCCCAGAATCAATGCCTGTGGACGTCTTATCGCAGCATACAAAAAAGCACACAAAAACTCTACCATGCAAAAAGAATAAGATATATAAATCCCAGAAAAAACCCAGGGTTCATTTAAGAAAGACTAAGAAAAACTGGAAAATTGTCCTGTGGTCTGACAAATCAAACTATGAAATCCTTTATGGAAATCATGGACTCCAGAACTTTTAGTTTGTTATCAGCAAATGGTTCCATATTTACAGGTGTAGGTGTAGGAAAAGGTGTCTTTCAACCCAGAGTATGCCACCCTCTGCTGGCTAAATTGGGAGTTAAGAGCTGTGCATTCAGTTTATCCATAAACAAACTGAAAAAAGTTTATTTGAACAATTTTTATTTTTAGATTTGCATATTTAAACATTAAACTTCCTAACATTTGTAATCAATCAAATTTCCTAGTACATTTAAACGTTAAGTAAATTTAACTTAAAATCTTTTTCTTTGAACTAATTTTGTAGTTCAGTAACCTTTAGAAATATTACAATTTCAGAGAGTAATCCGTCAAGATACACACCAATAGGCCCTAAAAAGAAAATAGTGCATTAGTCAGTAGTGCATAAACTCATAATCTTGTATGCATATGCACACTTAATTATGTACCACTATGCCCACCCTCCAATACACACACACACACACACACACACAAATTCATTTTACCATAATGGTCCATTTACGGTTCTCAGCTTCTGTGAACACCAGAGAGCGTGTTGAGTAGAAAACTTCATCATCCACTTCCTCTAATTTCCTGGGAAGACAGTGCAGGAACGTCCAATCTGGAGCAGCTACACTTCCTGTCTGAGAAGCAATCAAGAAGTAGGAACATACTTTAAAAAGCCACGAAATGTTCCATTGAAAGAAAGACATCCAAACAGATTGTTAGACAGAATAACATAATATTTGTACCTGAACCAGTCCAGTGCAATGAATTTCTCCCCAGTATATTCTTTCAGCCAAACTGACTGACTGACTTGCCTGTCTAAACCTGCCCAACATGATTCAGCCGGCAAATGCTGAATGCATACTTATGGATTTTCCAGTTCTACAAAACAGAACATTAGAAGTATTACCTTCATCGTGATATGGTAACCTTGGAAATCTTTAATCCTCTTCTGCTTCTCCTCTTCCTGGCCCATGCTGATCCATGTATCAGTCACCAGAACATTACTGCCCCGTGCTGCCTCCAATGGCTCAGAGGACAATAGGAGCTTGGTACCAAACTATCCATACATACCCATACAACATTTATCAAACAAACAAAAATTATATTAATTTTGGAAATGTAGTCCATACAACTGTGTTAACTAAGTCAATTCCTACTTGGAGATAAATTCACTAACCTGCTTGAAGAGACACTGAGCCTCCTGAGTGACAGTGGCATCTGGTTCATAGCCCTAAGAAGAGAAGCTTAGAAGTAGTTAAACTTAAATAGACGTTTTTCTTCCTTATATGTGTAAGTACATACTTTTAATATTTTTATCAAAAAAACATTCTAAATTTTACTTAAAAATGGGGAAGACCTTTGGTGTGGCTATTCTCAGATTGATACCCAGTTTGGGAAGTGACATCATGAGGGAGTGGAGCACATTGTTGCCATCACCTATCCAAGCCACTGTGAGGCCCTTCAAAGAGCCATAATGTTCCTATAGAATAGGACAGAGAGAAGAATGAAGAGACCAACACTAGCATATGTTCTCCTGTATTGTGTGTGTGTGTGTGTGTAAATACATTTAGTGTCATCAGGTCAGCCAAAATCTGAACAGGGTGGTAAAGTTCGGACAGGCCATTGATGATGGGAATAGAGGCTTCTTTATCCAGTGTCTCCAGAGTAGAGTGACTGTACACTCTGGCTAAAACAATGTCAACCAAACCAGAGAATACTCTGCAATACACACAACAACAACAACCCAATCTCTACTTCACAGTGTATAAACAAATAATGTATAGAAGACAATTTTAAAAAGCTACGTTTCAGACCATGTATCATATGCAGACCTGGCTGTGTCTTTTGTGCTCTCATTAACTCCCAGGTGAATATCCTGAGGGGCGAGGAAACATGCATGGCCTCCTAGCAGAGAGAACCCTATATATATATATATATATATATATATATATATATATATATATATATATATATATATATATGAGAGAGAGAGAGAGAGAGATTGAATACTTATAGCGTCAGTATACATTCAGTATTCAGTCTGCTCAGTGACCGTGCATGCTGACCCATTCACTTCTACACATACAAACTCACACATGCACGCGCACTTTCACGAACTTTTTGCACCTGTTTCTGTGGACAGTCTGGTCCTTGTGCTCTTCTTCTCAAATATCATAGCAATAGATTTGCCTTGAAGAAGGGGAAGATACTAAAAAAAAGCATTTAAGAAAGAATAAAATAAAAATATGAATTGAGCCATAAATTTTAGCAGATTTCCACCATTATGCCAAATAGTTGTGTAATATAATGTGCAGAATTTTGTTTTCCAGAGTATGTTCACGTGTGCGAATATATGGTCCCAACAACGACAGAATGAAAGACACATCCGTATGTTATTGTCAAGTTATTAGAACATTAGCCTGGTACTTCTCCCTGGAACTTGATTCTGTGTTTGAGGTCCGCCGAGACCCGCAGGATGTGTAAGATTTCGTCTGTGTTGAAGTCTTTCAGCGTGAGAAAACTGCGCCCCTTCAGATTCTGAGACCCTAAACATCGTGTTCCAAGCCTAGAGCCATATAAACGAAGTCTGTCGTTAGTATGAGGATTATAGACCTGTATGTTAAACTGTAATGTTATCTAGTAAAGCTAAAAGTCGCAGCCCAGCTCTTCACTCTGCAAAACAGACAAATTTAGGTATTTTGCTAAGACTTACCTTAAATTCTTTACTTGCTTATACTGCGCAGCTTTAAAACTACGATGAAACATATTCCTTAACGTGAACATGGTGCTGGTGCTAGTAAGTCTATAGTTTTTGGCAAAATCTTTACATAATCTCCGCGTGGAATGTCGTCATCCAGAAGTGTGGCTCATTGAAAAACACGCCCACTATTTTTACAGAGAAACCGCCCTCCTCAGAAATTGTCCAATGTGATCTTGTCTTCGTGGCGCGTACTGTTTTTCTAAAATGCGAAAATAAATTAAAATTATGTTCAGAAACGTTGGTGTAATAGGCATATTTTAAGTGGGGTCACAGGAGGTTTGCTGTACAGCATCATGAATGATTTGCTTGCTTGCATATCCTCCTCAAAATGTATTTTAGTCAAGTAAATGTTACCAGAAGTAACTAAACGTATATTTAAAAAAAGTACATAAACTTTTCTCTTAGTATTTATGGAATCATATCAGTAGCAAAATGAAAATATAATATGCAAAATGCTATCCTAAATTTGAATGTAAATGTTCCACACATGATGTAAGTTTGATCTCAAAATTAAAATTGAAATCCAATAATTCCATAATAGCACTCTGGTAAATATCTATTAATATATAATTTCCACACAACTGCAAATGCTTCATATTTATTTAGATAAAAATATATTTAACAAATTGAATTAACATGTTTAATTTGGTCAGGCAACAAGCTGGTCAAAATGACAAATAAGGTAGCAATGCATCATGAAATATAAAACTCATCATGTTAGAAAGATAACCAAATTCAAATGTCGTAATATAGAGTACTATAGTAATGTGAATAATATAGAGAAGAGTTAGTAGGGAGCCATTTCAGGCACAGGTAAGGCAAACACATGGTCACTAAAAACATAGAGGCACTTCTGATGATTAATATTTAAGTTTTCTGGTTTATCATTTATTTTCTCTGTTTTCTCTTCCACCTAAAATAGTGACGGTGGTACAGAAGATTCTAATTCTACTCCAACTTAAACCGTGCTGCTGTACAATTTGAGTGCACTGAGAGTCCATGAATGTAAATAATGCATAATGCATTTAAAGTGGAATGGAAAATTATATAAAGAACCTTTTATCAAGCAGATTCATATACCAGAAAACTTGGCCACAGAGTCAATTGAACTGAATTTCAATTGAGTTCAATTGAATTTCGGAATTTCGCAGTCACACAGCTTTAGGGGCCTGGAGGTTGTGGGTTTGATTCCCGCTCCAGGTGACTGTCTGCAAGGAATTGGTGTGTTCTCCCCGTGGGTTTCCTCTGGCTGCTCCAGTTTCCTCCCACAGTCCAAAAACACACGTTGGTAAGTGGATTGGCGACTCAAAAGTTTGTGTGTGTGTGTTGCCCTGTGAAGGACTGACGCCCCCTCCAGGGTGTATTCCCGCCTTGCGCCCAATAATTCCAGGTAGGCTCTGGACCCACCGTGACCCTGAACTGGATAAGTGGTTACAGATAATGAATGAATTGAATTTCTATTGGAATTCTTTTGTAAATACACTTGGATCCCAAGGTGGCTCTATGGTTTTATCTATGTTTAAGTCTTCTGAGCCTACTGTGTTAGAGTCTACTGAAATGTAAATTCAATTGGCTGGGGAAATAATGTCCATTGAAAAGGCTTTTTTCGCTTGAAATTTCAATTTTGCCATCTTTACATCATGGTGAATAGTTAGAAGGACAGGATGTGCAAATACATATTAGGGCAATGCCATTTAAATTATAATTTTGACAGAAAGATACAGATAAAGGATTCCAATAGTAAATGTAAATGTAAATATTGAATTTGATTTTTGAGCTCAAATTTCATCCATGAGTGGAATGTTTAAACATTAGGATTAAATTGTCATTTTTGAATATTATATTTTAATTATAAAATATACATTGTTTGGTACCTATCCCACACTCCAAGCTAGCTTCACATCTCTACCATACCCTTAACTGTTAATGCACACTGGTGACTAAAACTGTACCAAGTCTCACTGGCACCGTTAATGCTGCTCAACAGACACTACAATTCCAATAATGCTCTAGCATTTTTACAAAAGCATGAGCACATAAAGATTTACTTCATTTTCTTACACGGTGTAATTGATATTCGTAAATATTTTAAAGGAAAGTCAGCCATGCAGCAGACAAGGTAATTATTGCTCATAGAGATATATTACAGTTATAGCCACTTACAAGCATATAATTTACCTAAAATATATAATATACCACTAAAGCATTTCCTGCCCTCAGCGTCTCATGAGGATGTTCATGTAGACTGTAACATACTGTGAATTCTAAACAAAGTAATTCAATTTAAAAGGTTAGCAACACAATCCTTACAAATTTTTACTGTACCCTATATGATGCAGTTCTAGTAAATTTTTAGTAAAGATTTATACTATTATTTCTGTCTTATTTGAAAGTAGACATAATCAGAATGAATACAACTGATAAAAAAAATCAGTAGTGTTCATTTGTTTTGGGTTTTTTTCCATCAATGGCATGGAATAAAGCTCACTTTAGTGTTAAATCGCTTAAACCATTTAGTTTTAACAATATTTTTTTAAATGACACGTATTTTTTTTAAATGACTACGACTGATTGTCAAGCAGAGGGGTGCAGCAGTGTCCCTGTATGTGCCCCAGTACAACAAGTAGCCTAACGCCCTTGCTGTGTACTGTGTGTAAGATTGTAAAAGTTTTTTTTTCTGAGTACGCTCGTTCAGCGTTCAGCTTTGTCAGCGTTTTCCATTCACATGAATGGAGGAAAATTAAACTATCTATCTCTCTCTCTCTCTCTCTCTCTCTCTCTCTCACACACACACACACACACCGTAGTCGGGCGAGGATTTAACTCGTGTTTTGCAAGGACTCTTTAGGAGGAATGTGCCTCGGGCTTTTAGCAGCGTCTCTACTCTCCCGCAGACTTTAACATGGACACCCGGCTGTGTGTGTATACGCTGCTGGGGCTGCAGTTTTGCTGCGGCTACGCATACGACGGTAAGACAAATATAAACTCCTTCACTGCGTTTATGTGCTTTAAGTTTTTCCTCTCATGTCTAGATCAGACCCACCCCCCAATCGCATTGCAGGCCCACCCGTCTTTATAATGTCTTAAGATGGTTTTATTATATTTAGGCTGCAGTTGGATATTGAATTTGATGAAGGCTTTTAGTTTGCCAGCGTATATACGTGGACAGTCTTTGGGACTATTTGGAGGTGATTATGGTTCATCATATACCACTGATTCAACTTCCAACTACTAACAGGAAGTGGAAAAAAGGAGGACAGTAGACCCATTCAGTGAGTCACATCGGCTCGTTCACAGCATGTACTGTGAATATTTGTTCACTGAAAAATCAGCCATTACTTCTCATCAAGCAGCTGAGAGTACCGCTACGTAGATCAAAGCTAGATTATAACATACATTTGTAGTAAGTGAGCACGTTAAGCACACCGACACATCTCTTACAGTTTCTCTGCTAATATAGATGCTGCATGTCCTAAGAAAATACACTGTCGTTCTGTATAGATTTTCTAACACATTTTAAGTGTTTTCTAACCCAGTTTAAGTTTTTAATTTATTTGTTTACTTTAACTCTACCCAACAAACAAATTTTGAAATTTTAGTTAATATTATTTCAAATTCAAATGCAAATTTCAAAATGCTAAATAAATGGCATAATTGAATTTGCATTTCCCATTTAATTGTGTATTATTAAAACAATGCCAAAGTGATATAAAATATAATATAATAATAATAATAGTAAGAATAATAGCAATAATAATAATAAAAATATTGCTTATTTATTTGCATATTTCATGACACTAAAGCAGTGTACCACACACCAGACCAGGAGAAAAAACACATAGCAATTAAATTAACACATCAATTAAAATAAACAACAGTGTAAGACATCAAAATGAAATGCAAGTAAGCTTGATATAAAAATAATTTTTAAGAGCAGTGTATAATAGAATTGAGTGCAATAATGTGAGGGGGATATGTGTTTGAGTGCAACATTTTTGGGGCCAGCACAGTTTTGGGGCCCCTGGCATCCACTGTGCTAAGATTGATGGCAAGTAGAGCCATAAAAAAAAAAAAAAAAGCATAGGAAGCCAGTCTAACTACATCAGAAAGGGTGTTGCATGCTCAGTCAGCTTGGAATAATACATGCTGCAGAATTGTGAACAAACTAAAATATGAATTGTAACACAAGATAAGATATAATAAGGTAAAATATCCGTTGCCAATCCATTAGAGCATCACATAGGGCCTACCACACTCTCTTTCTACCTGCAGCCATGAGTACCCAAACCACCCCTGTATCACTAGCTCTTCACAGGGGTCATCAGGCAGGCACCTCCTCTCGTTGGTGTTTCGCTGAATTAAGCCTACAACACCTCCAGAATGCTCAACAGTGAAGTCTGGTATCCCAGACCCACCACCCTCCAAGCCAGCTTTACAGTCCTACCTTACCCTTTACCATCAACAACCGTAAATCCACACTGGCCTCCCTGGTGACTAAGGCTGTACCTAGCCCCACTGACACTGTTAATGCATGCTCATTGCCACCAGTTCCATGTGAACTTTACATGCTACATCACCAACTATCACAATAGCAACTCTACAGCGCATTTCCCCAAGTAATCTGTGCTCTCCTTATCCACAACCACTGACTAGACCTTTCAGCGGTTTCTGATAATTCCTTCACAGCTGCCCTTAGTTTCCGGTGCCTGATGCTGAACAGCACAAGCAGGATTGTGGCCCCCTTGGTTACAAATTCCCTAACACCTATCTTCACTGGTCTTACACATGCCTGCCACCTGCATTCCCTCACCTCAGCCGCCAAGTCTGCGTACTTCAGCTACTTCCTTTCGAATGATTAATCTACTGCATCCTCAGATGGATTGACCATTAACTCTGAAATAAACTATCCATTTATTTTCAGAGTAGATGTCTGGCCTCAGTGTAGTTAACACAATGCACTCTGTATACACACCATTGAAATGCTCCTCTAATTCACTCTTTCCAACTTTTAAACTCCAGGATTTCTCCTTACCAAATAAGGTCTTCACAAAATTAAATGGATTCTTAAAGAATGCTGCCCTTGCATGTTCCTTCTTTTTCCACCTTTTCCTTAAGTAAACTGCTCTTCTTAACACTGTCAGCCTACCCTTGAGCTCTTTCTGTAGTATCTTAATATAATTTCTTTTTTCTTCCCCCTACTCGCCTCCACTGCTTTCTAAGAGCTCTTAACTCCTGAAAAGGTTTATCTATTTATACTTGCTGTCTTGACTTCACTCTGTCTTGTCTGCTTTGCTTTTCCTGCAACATACCAAACCTTGCCATTCATATGCATAAATAACTATACCTAAACTATTCAATTTCATCTCCGCTGAACCCTTCAAATCAGACAATATACCTTTCAAATCATAATTTATACACTTCCACCCTACCTTATCTACTGCAGCTGGCCATTTTAGCTTTATTTTCTGCACAATTCCTTTGTCATTTGCTCCTTTTTTCACCCTCTCCTGCTCTCCACCATCCCTCTGTTTAACATTAGATTCACCGTCCCATACATTTGTGCTGGTGTTCTCCTCGGTAGTAGCAGAGGTGTTGATATCCTGTGAATTATGGTGAGTAATCTGTCGCTTGAACAACCCTGTAACAAATATTGTTCAATGCGGGTCCCCTGTTCCCCCTTATCCAAGCACTTTTTCTTTCCCTGATGAATCCTCAGTCCTATTATTGATGTCACCTTTTCCCTTTTGCACACACACACCTGCAACCTCTTTCCATTTCCTACCACCCAAGTTTCCTCTATGTTTATCTCCTATCTCATAGTCAAAGCCGTTCCATTGTCTGTAGCCATGTAATCCTCCTGTGAGTCATCTTCCACCCCTGCTCTCTTTACAATGTTATCAAGATCTAGCTACTTGTAAATTGTACTAGTTTTGGAGTTATAAAATTAAAAAATCAGCATTGATCATGGAAAGATTACTGCTCATGATAGTTTCAGGTGGTTGGATTAAGCTTTTCACTGTGGAAAAGAAAGACCTTTTATTCCCTTCACATGCACTAATGATGTTTGCATAATAAGTGGTTCTAGCAGTTAAAATCAGAGTACAGTTGTTTCTATACAGCAAGTCCAAACTTGATGGAAATCCTTTCAAGACGCTGACCTAATGCCTTGAGTTATATATCTGGTAGCGTTTGGACAAATTAGACAACAAATTTTTTTTTAGAGGGGATACACTATTAAAGGAGCAATCTGTAAGATATCTCCATGGTTTGTGTGTGTTTTAAACAAATTAAGGAATAAGAATTTTGTTTAAAAAGTCTTATTCACCTATTTAAGGTGGAATGGAGTAATCAGGTTGGTAGTACACAGCAAATATAAGCATTTCTCTAGTGGGTAGATGTTTTAGTGACATGATATACACTTGGTCATGTGTTTTAAATGGATAAAATGGGAAATAAGAAGTCTTTCAAAACGAGTTTTGTTTATGAAACCTAGCACTAGCTTTAGCTTTTCATAACTATTTAAGGTGGATATAAGTTCTCAATAAGAATCTGAAGAATAATGCAAATAAGACCCTTAAACGGACCAATTTAAAGTGAGACTAAATGCTTAATTATGAAAATTATGACTAAGAAGTAAGGATCTGCCACCTAAAATTACAATTAAGGTTGAAGGAAAAATAACAACAACCTTATCTAGTCTAAAATTTTAATGTGGTTTAGAGAGTACATTCTTGTAAATGCAGGGCAAACGGCAGGGATGCTTTCCATTGTTGCCTTTCACATACGTAGGTAAGTATTTACATACAATAACATACAATCGGTTTGTGTAATTTAAACTGATATTAAGTTGCTTCAAATTGTTCCAAATGCTATAGCGTCTGTCATTCTAATAGTCTACCAGTTCCAAAAGTGAGTTAAATGAAGCAAATATAGAGTTTGAATGAATTAAAATAAATTCCTGATAAAATCCTCCAGATATACATGTCTTATTTTGACATGAATTCATTAGGGACCTCAAAGATCAGTATCAGTACCGTCATACTTTCTTTGAACCACAGTAGTTTGAACCATGTTGGATAAAACTACCATAGTCCATACTACAATGGTTCCAGACATGTTTGGTCTGGCTTTCACAGCGGGAAACTTACAAAAAATTACATAATTTTATAAAATTTTGCAAAAATATGAGAGATCGAAATTATAAATATTGTAATCATATATAACCAGCAGCAAAAAGAATAACTCTACATGGATTAAAAATAAATTCATATTTTAAAATAAAAGAAACAACAGTGGTATTAGACAAAGATTGTTTTGTAACAAAAATGTAATATTTCATTGTATGTATTATTAATAAAAATAAATATTAAGTATATTAGAAAAGTTTGTAAATATGACGGCAAGAAATCTTAGCAGTGTTCCTCGGTGGTGCAGTGGGCTACATGTGAAAACCCCGTTTTTCTGTATCGCAGAGAGGTGGGTTCGAGACTCCAGAGCGTTCATTGTGCTGTTTTTATAACAGCAACTGAAGCACTCAGTGATGAAAAATTGATTCACTAAAGAACTGTAAAGTACTCTGTTACCTCTTCTAAAATATATATATATGTGTGAACTTTTTTTTTTTTACCTCTGGTAAGTCCTGTAGTAATTAAACAGTTTAGAGCAGGTGGGAAATCTATGAGAAAACAACGGCTATATGTTTATACCCTAATCTCATACTTAAAAATGATGGTTCTTCAAGGGTTCTTTAGTAAAGAAAATGGTTCTTTACATAGAACCCTGAAGACTTCAAGAACATTTGAATGATTAAATTACTTCTGTATGGCACCATAAACAGTTCCTTTATTGTAACAACTTTGAAATCATAGTAATAGTAATATTTTTTTTTTGAGGTATATAACTCTTTACTAAATGTTGCTATATAGAACCATCTATAGTACATTCTCCATCAATTTAAAGAACACTTTCTTGATGCAAAGAAACCTTTAATCTTACAAAGGTTCTTGAAGTGTTTAGGGTTCTACAAAGAACAATATCACCCCACCGGACCGGGCTGTCCCCTGGACCTCAGAATCCCCTCAGTCCATGAACTCATCTGCCCACCCTGCTGCCTGAACACAAAAGCCCTCACATCCAGACCCACTGGCTTTGACTTCAGACCCAATCCCTACTTTAAAAAAGGTGGGGAGTAGAATATAGATGTATTTTGTCCAACAGGGCTCTGCAGGAAAAGTGATGTGTGGTGTATTAAGTGATGAATGAATTTATAAATCTATCTGTTTAAAAAGACATTCCTGTGTATTAAGATCAGTGTTTTTATATACATCTTTCGAACATTTAAAATTGTTATTAAATTAAATATACAATAAGCATGTAAACATTAATATTAAAACATTTGTTTATAGGCTATATTGTTTCTATTTAAAACTGCCCTCATTTTTGTATTAAGTCTTAGGTAAACACACTATACAGTACCCTAATTCTACGGTGTTCTCCGTCATCGGTGACATAGTCACCAGGAACTAAGCTTCTAACCAAATGTCTGTCTAACTACACAACTTAATGACAGTGTTGTGAACGTCGTTTAACAATGGTTCGGACTATGCAAGTTACCAACGTAGTTACCTCGATAGGTGTTGAGAAACACTCGCATCGCAACTGCATCTTTCAAACTGTGTAAGCTGCTAACATAGTTAGCAACAATGCTTTTGGGAAATGCACCCCTGACCATCATAAGCTGGTGTCATCACATCTCCACTTCCAGTATCTGTCATTTCAAATTAAAAGCCTTTACAGAGTTTACATAAAAGTACAACGAGGCAGAAGCAACTCTGCTAGACTCAGTGGAGCTGTGGTTTTTATTTGTTGTGACTGTGAATATTAAGCTACACAAGCACTTCAGAGTGGCATTGGGATTGTTTCTATTTTACTCCTGCAATGCTGCACTAGGTTGTTTAGTTATTTTGGATTAAAAATTAAAGATTATGCAGCAATTTGTATTGAAAAGGGCGGCACGGTGGCACAGCAGGTAGTGTCGAAGTCACTCCAGGGACCTGGAGGTTGTGGATTCAAGGCCTGCTCCAGGTGACTGTCTGTGAGGAGTTTGGTGTGTTCTCCCTCTGTCTGCGTGGGTTTCCTCTGGGTGCTCCGGTTTCCTCCCACAGTTCCAAAAACACACGTTGGTAGGTGGATTGGCGACTCAAATGTGTCCGCAGGTGTGAATGTGTGTGTGTTGCCTTGTGAAGGACTGGCACCCCCTCCAGGGTGTATTCCTGCCCTGCGCCCAGTAATTCCAGGTAGGCTCTGGACCCACCACGACCCTGAACTGGATAAGCGGTTACAGAGAATGAATGAATGAATTTGGATGCAGGCAAAATTCATTTATTTGTTAATGTGTGATATTCTGTGTCAAGAAGATATACTGGGCTGATTTTAATAACTATAATATACTTGAAGTGTGCACTGTGTAATAGTGCTATGAAAACAGTACTAGGAAAATATAAGTTTAGGATCAAGACACTTTTTGGCAGATACTCAATATTAAAATATTTGGCTCAGGATCGGGGCAAAAAAAACTTGATCCGGACATCACTAGAATTCACTATAATTAATGTGATCTAACATTGCTTTAAAATCCGCAGTGAACATATTATCATTATTGTCAAAAAGAACACAATATCTCCCATTAAAATGATATTAGAATACATTGAACGAATGATTAAAACTATTGATAGTTCACTAATAAAACTTTTAATGGTGTCTTGTTTGGTCTGTATAGAACAGCGATGATGGTAGGAGTAGGTTGACTAAGCTTAGCAGCCAGCAGTTTTAAGAAGGACTGATCAGGTAATGAGAGTGGCATTAGTTTTATACTCTCGCAGTAGACCACCATGAGGCTGCCACCATTGCTAGAACATTGAGATTTACAAATGTAAACATGTCCAGTTGGAACTGCTATGTTCATCAGCAAAAAAAAATGTATATGGTTGCCAAGATTCTGTGGCACAAATAATTCAGTTTATGATCAATGATGAAGTAATTTACCATAGAGGCTTTGTTAGAATTTGCATTTGAATTTCTGTATGCAGTGGCTGGCATAGGCAGAATGCTTTTTTGATATTTGATAAAATTCTGAGATATGAAAAATGCAATAACAATCTTCCATTCGCAATTGCATATCCTCACTGCTCCAGCTCCAGTTAAAAGGAGAATCTTGCATGAGTCTTGAAAGCTTTTTGTTGTTGTAGTTTTATCAGACTTGAGGTGGAATATAAAGCAAAATAAGTATTGATGAAGAAGTGATGAAATTGGCTGGATTTTCCCTATTACATTATTAATGTGAATTTAAATAAAAACATCCTTCAAATCTAGTGAAAGATTTTATCATCACCATTATCTATCTATCTATCGTTACACTTATATAGCATCTTTCTAGATACCCAAGGATGCTTTACAATCCACACTGCTCAGAACACTCAATCCACACACACACTTGCAAGAAGTGGAAGCCAAACGTACACAGCGTACTCTCAACCAGGAACGATCGTCCACTTGGAGGACTGCATCTGTCACTAGGATTTCACCTAGGACAAGAGCGCCAATCCATATCTGGGCATACACACATTCACTCACACATACAGACATTCATTGACATACACAGTCATTCACTCACACACCAGGAGTGTAACATTAAAAAACGAAAAGTGCACTTTCAAACAGATTGTTATTGTCACGCCCTGGACTTGTCCTGCCTGTTGTTCCCACCATGTGCTTACTGTGTCTCTTTTGTAATCCTGCCTACTCGTTATCTGTTCCTTTGTGTGACTGGTTGTTGGACATTCCACTTTCGCTCGTCTGTCACTAGTCTGTTTGTCTCGTCTGTTCCTCACGTTTCGCTTTGCTTCCCTTTGTATGTCAGTCTGATCTGTCTGTTCCTTCCTTGTGCTTCGTGTTCTCATTTGGTATGCCTGTACCTTTTTTGTCTATAGCCTGTCAGTATTTCCATCTGTCTCTAGTCAGTTAGTAATTCCCTATCACAGTCTAGGTCTGTATGTATCTGTCTCCCAGTCTAGCTCTGTATCTGTCTCTAGGTTAGGTTTCTCTGTTTAGCTCTCATTGTCCAGGTTAGTCTCGTTTAGCTCCCTCTGTGTTGGTTTCTCTGTCCAGTTCCCTTTATGTCCAAGTATCTCTGTTCAGGTCTTCTGTTTTAATCTCTCTGTTTGAGTTCATCTTTTGTTTAAATAAAAGTATACTGTGTTATAGCATGGGCATCTGCCTCTGTCAGTCCGCCTGGTCCTGACAGTTATAGTGTTTTTAATATGTTAGAGTCATACCATTAAAAATTCAAATACTAATGTTATAATCTAGACTATAAAGCCAAGTCTAAATTAAGATATAGTCCAAGAAACATCAAGTTATACTACAACACTAGTGAAATACATGTTTTGCATTTGAATTTTAAATATGTACTAAATAATTGACACTCTAAGCATGCAAATATTTTTTTTTTAGCATTTTCAGATCTAAATGTGAAAAACAATGAATATATATCTGAATGTGACAAAGTCTGGAATATGCAGCCCAGAAGGATTTAAATTTAATAAAACACAGTGCTTGTTGAGGCAATCTTGGGCACGTAGTAACTCAGCAGATGTGCAGGTTTAACATATATTTAGGAATGTATTTTTTTGTGTGTGTTTCTGTGCGCTGCCCTAATCATAAATATATATTTGAATACTAAGGCAAAGTACATGTAAGCAGTGTACGGGCTTGCCTATGATAGCAGTTGATGCTTGAAATGCAATAAGCATAGATAAAATCTCAATACCCCATCATGCCAATAAGATTGAAGTTTAAATTACACTGTACTAGTCCAGCAAACCCTGGAAAGTGTGTGTGTGTGTGTGTGAGAGAGAGAGAGTTACTCAGCATTGTGCTGAGCTCAACAAAACGGTTCAGTGGAAAACTCTTCTGGCAGAAGGGCCATGGAACACACATTCAAACAGGCACACACTATAGAAGTTTTTATAAAAAGACCAGATCATAATTTTTAAATTTTCTGGGGGGCCGGACTGCAGCCAGAGGAGAAAACATCTAGGAAAAAAAACTAAGTTCCATGTCATAAAGTCAAAATATTTTGAAAAGTCACTGTGGATTACGGGATGGCAATTCATTCTGTTGGTGCATCTATATTGACAATGAAAGCAGTGGGCTTTATATGGCCCATAGGCCATAGTTTGAAGACCCCTGCACTATAGAATAATCTGCTGCTAGGAAATGGGCTATATATCTTCAACATGACTGGCTGACTCGATCAATCCCATTTTAAGTGCTGGAAATTTTCAGTCTATGATTCTTATTTTACAGTTGTTAATTTTAATTTTCCTTTGTTGTTGTTTTGTATGTTTTTTCTAATGTTTAAATGTTTCATATGTATGTAATTTTCTTTTCCTCTTGATGCCACATCTAATTTTAAAAATAAGCCAATCTATAAGCTGTTAATTCATTGATTTGTTTTAAATAAATAATCTCACAATTCATCTTTGACAAGGACTACTATGGAGCTTAACCTGTAAGTAAATGTTATACAATGAACAATGAGAGATTTAAAGGTTTGTGCCTTGTCATATTTTTTGTAGTATTGCATACTTCATTGCTGCAAAATCTAAACAAGTATCTGTCTGCCCAGCTAACGCAATTCCTGAAATTGCCCAGAGATTCACTTGTGTGGGCCTATAGGATTTCAATGATGCTGTGGCAGTTCAGACTGTTGCTTGCACTCTGTCACTTTCCTCTGTTTTCTAGGGTCGGGGTACTGGCCCTATACTGATGAGGATGAACGATACACAGGTGAACACACACACACACACAGACACTCTCAACCACACAAAAACACATTTTGTTAAATGCCCCTCATGAATAATTAAAGGTACTAACAGTTGGCCACATCTTTTTTTAAAAGGCAAAACTTTGGTCTACACAAGATTGGTATTTGCTAAAGGCATAGCCCTTGAATGAGTGAGTGTATATGCGTATTTGCTTTTGTGTGGATGGATGGGTGTTACAGGCATGTTTGAAAAGAGTGAAGAGTGAAAGGGACAGGAATATTGGCTGTGTGCTGTGTCTAAAACTGGACATTATGACAGCATTATGACGTGGTGTTTGCATAGCAGTGGTGTGAATCATAAAGAATAAGAGAATTGAGCGGGAGAGAGAAGAATTTCAGAGTGATGGGGAGAGAGATCCAGGTGCATTTTAAATTTCCGATTTTGACTTGCCCTCCCCCACTTCCACTGACCATTTGGAAGCGTGAAGAACTTCTTTGTTGATTTGCAAATTACGTTGCGACAGACTAAACTGCCATATCGACAAAGGTCAAGATATCATAGAGGGATCACAAAACCTGGATGCTGAAATCACTATTTTTAACACTGGATCTTATGAATTCATTCAGGAAACTTGCAGTTAGAATAAGTCACATCTGGCAGCACTTTGATTTAGAAAACAACAGTGTGGTGTGCATGTTATGTAGCAACAAACTTGCTTACAACAGTTTGAGGTGTTCTATGTTCGGTCACTGAAAACTATAACACTCTGCAAGCTGCATAATCCAGGGGAGAGCTAGGCATATGTCAATAATGCCTTCCAGACAGCAAAATTGTGATTCTCTGAAATTTAAAAAATGGCCACCACAAAAATGCTGCTCCTCAATTTTATATAAGTTTCTTACAGGACTGATGAGTGATGTTGAGCGAAAGTATTCCAGACTATCACCTGAAAGTGTAGAAAGGCTATACGAAGATAGCTAATGCCATGGGAAATTAAACTTAAAACACCTGGACTTACTTAGCCTAGCTAAAGTTTGTCATTTGCAAAAATGATTCAATATTACGAATGTAATATATAGCAATTGATAGAATAATGTAAATAACGTTAACGATGTTAACCACATTTGGGCCAGAGGCGATTGCTCTAAGACTGCAAGGGAAGCTCAGCTTCCCCTATAATGTCAAAAAATAAGTGATCAAACATATTCTGTTGTATGTACGTCAGTGAATAAATACGTGCTCAACTTTGGTCAGAATCAGCTTCTTATCACTGGTAAGGACGCCGCTTTCCCGCAGCTTCGCGGTCCTTTAAACAGCGTCCACAGAGTTCAATAGCGAAGTGCAGCGAAACGAGACGAACCATTGGATAAATGCTGGGCTTTGTCCCGCCCATCGGACGCTCACCGTCTCTGGGGGTCTATGGGGCAGTGGGCTGTCCTCGGCTGGCCCGGACGCTCAGCTTCTGCATGATGATTGGATGATCTGTCTGAAGCTGAATCCCTTTTTGATTGACAGCGAAATGAGCGAATCAGCGATCCTTTGAGTTGAACCAGACTTTCTTGATCCTCTTAGCGGCATTTTCTTTGTTAAAAACGACTAGCGACGAATCGAGCTTCTATTTCTGGTGGGTTTTTTTTGTAGCTGCTTGCGTTTGGAGACTGACTTCCATCACTCTTTCTCACTTCTATCGCAGTTTCTGTCCAGCGGGTGCTGCTGAGCCCCTCCATGGTCACAAAGCACTCACAGGCTGACACACTTCACATGGGCGCAGGCCGTTTAAGCAGCCTAGCTCGGCTGGCCATTGAGAGAACACTAGGCAAGTCCCTGGAAAAGACGCCTTGTTGGTACGACAGGGTCACAGATCATTTTCTTAAAAATGAACAGAGGGTAGAATTTACGTATATAAATAAACCGACACATTCTATGATGTAGGCCGAAATTGAGCTTCCCCTCCTTGAAAGACCAGCATCCGCCACTGATTTGGGCGATACCAAAATAATTATGTATCCAAAAATATAAGGTTAAATTGAAATACTAACGGGTTGAAGCTGTTCCCTGAGGCCGGTGAGAGCTGCTCACGCGCCGCGGTCTCAGAAAAGAGCGCGAATCTTCATCGCCTTCTTCTGTGTTTTTACAGTGGTTCGCTTCTGCCACCTTCCGTTTTCTCATCCAGAGTACATTCATTTTAAAGCTGTCGTTCCAGTCCAGTCGTCTTCAAAAAACATACGATTAATACGCAGTATTTAATAAAATGCTCTGATCAGTGTAGTGTACTACACTAGTAATCGCCAGTGCAAGCCAAGTACATATCTCTGCAGGCCGGAGGCCCGCAAGTGGGCGGAAACCAGCAAGTGGGAGGGGCGTACGCAGCAAGTGGGTAGAAACCAGCAAGTGGGGGATCTAGATGTTTTGTGGGAAGGCGAATGTAGGAAATCACAGCCTTTGTGTTTTGAAAAAAGGGCATAGTTTATCTCCAACAGAACTAGGTACCCTCTACTAGTTGTAGTTTAAAATATTACGTTTCAGTGAAAACGAAATACATAGCACTCCTGATATTTTAATTGTATATTTTTGGTAATCTGTTTATGGGGTGAACTGCAAACTTATGAAATCCATTAGGTCTCTCATGTCTACAATCATTATTTTAATTTGATTACAGAATTATAGGACTGTATTATTTGTTTTGTACTCAGCACAGTATTGGATTATAATCAGGTTTAAATGTGTAAACCTTTAAGTAACACTTATGGCCCACTATTCAAATAAATATTTAAAGCAGCTCCTTTCCATTAATGGACATGGGATAAATGGTGCTAATAATTTGCAAATAATCATAATATTCAGCAAACCTACCATGAGCACTCAGTCATGGTGGGTGTATATGATAGTCAGTTGTACTGACTTGTAGTCAGTACATGTAGCTACAAGTTAGGTGAACTTAATAAGATGGAAATTCACTGTAATGTAGTTATGATTTAATGAATTCCAAAATAGTGGTGCAAACTTTCAGGAAATTTGGCTCAACTTAAAATTAAGAATATAAACGGACATTCAGAGAAGTTCACTGTACTTCATTTAGTTCCTTTGCATGGTTTTAAATAATTCTTTATAGAAGTATGTCCTTGTTGTAGAGTATTATGCATTACTCTTTGCGTTCAGATGATCACATATGCATCAGAACCAAGTCCTGGAACATCCTACTCACAAAATTAGTTGAATCAAGTTTGTTTGAACAGGTAGAATAGGATCAGAATTGGATAACACTGGCTTAGACTGTCAGAAAGCCTCCCTTTATTATTACCTGGATTGTGCACGTGAATTTGTAGAAGGACTATTATTCATTCATTCATTCATTGTCTGAAACTGCTTACCTAATTCAACTCCTCACAGACCGTCACATGGAGTGTGTCTCAAACCCACAACCTGAAGCTGTGTGACTGCAACACTACCGTGCCGCCCGAAGGGCTATTAATTTATTTTAGTATAGGTCATTTATTCAGTTTAATTTATTTCAGAAATACACCATATGTACAAATATTTGAGGGCAAATTTGTAATGAATATATTCTACATTAAGTTGCAACCGTTACTAACACAGATGTGCACACACTGCCTCGCTAATCCCTGTAGAGAAATACTGACAATAGAATTGCATTCTCTGGAGTAGAGAAACATGAACCTAATGCCAGGTGAAAAATATATTGCACACCAGCACTGGGCTGTGCTGATGAACCCATATTTACTGTCATATCTCTTGTTAGGAAGTGAGTAGTAGCCTATATGTAAGCATACATTATCATTCTCAGTACGTGGTCTCAGTTAAATTCTCTTTATTTGTTGCAAGAATTTCACATATTAAGCCAACCACAAACAAGTCTGTAAATCACATAATGCTGAAAATGTACTCCATGTATTGTACTCAATGTTTGCAAGGTACAATATTAATACTGAAAACAAAACAGGTGAGTCTGGCCCTACAGTCCAGTTTACATGCCTTAAAGATTCTGGGGTGAGGGGCATGGCGTAACCACAAACATCGCATTGACCCTGAGACCCTGCTCAGCAACACAAGCTTTTAGAAACAGCTCCATATCAGCCCTGTTTTTAAAAACAAATAAAAAGGTTTCTTTAGCCTCTGGGTCATCTCCAGAGCCTTTATGCCAGCTATATATCCCGAAGCCAGCAACGTGCTTGAATCGTGCTTAAAATGTTCTTCCGCGCTCACTTGGAGCTGTACGGCCCACTTGGAGCTGTGCCTCCCACTTGGAGCTGCCTCCGGCCTGCAGAGATACCCTTCTCGTGCGAGCCGGCAGTGCCAACGTGCAGCCGGAATTGGGCCAGATGCAGGGTGCCGCATTCACGCTGAGACGGCATCCAGCCGACAGTGCAGAGCCTGAGCCAGAATCAGCCCAGGTCTATCTTGCTAGCTGGGAAGACAGTTGTCTCGACAGCCGACAGTGCCAACGTGCAGCCGGACTTGGGCCAGATACAGGGTGCTTCAGTCACGCCAAGACGGCAGCCAGCCGACAGTGCTGAGCCTGAGCCAGAATCGGCCCAGATCTATCTTGCTAGCTGGGGTGTCACGTATGACTGGGCCTCTTTACCTGCTGTGTGAACGTAGCGTTAGTATTTCTTGCCCAGAATATGCCAAGCCAGTAAATAACAGATGTTAAAGCCATAGTAGTTGATTTGATTTGCCAAAGTCACTAGAATGTATGTATTTATTTGTTTGTTTGTAATCCCTGGGGAAAGATAAGAGTGAGTAGGAGAGAGGAGGGGCTGTGCGTGTGATATACAGTTAGAATTTGAATCTCTGAATATTCTGACATTCTTTTCTATAGCAGAATTTTCATTTTTAAACCTAAATTTAAAAAAATTGTCAGTTAAGGGTTAGTTTTTTTAATGTATTTTGTTACAAAGTAAAATATACACACCCTGAAATATGAGTAACATATTCTGAAAATTTTGGAATACTTCAACATTTTATTACAAAGCAGTTTTAAGAAAATGTTTTAACAAAGCAGTTTTACTGCAGTAATAACTCCTGGTTACAGAATATCCTGATGTATTACAGATTTCCTAAATGAATATAACATTAGCTGTGAAGGTCCAAACAGCTAAACTATTACATTTGAGCACCCAGTATCAAACAACCGTACTAAACAGAGCAAGAGCTTAGCCTACATTTTGACTGTAGCCAGTAAAAAAAAAAAAAAAAAAAGTACTTTATGTTTAAAGGAAGAATACTATTTGGAACAGCTTTTCTCTTTTTGTGTATATGTGTGATTTTAATGTTGTTTTTATTTTATGAATTAAAAAAACTGGCTTGACAAATAATCAACTAGAAAAATAAAACAATGACTCCAGAAGTGGAAGATTTATAGAAAGTGGCTGGAGAAAGAGGCTGTAATTTATCACTATAAGCGCTGTGACTAGAAGCACTAAGCAACCGTAAATACATAAATAAATAAACCAAACAACCAGCCAACTCTGCCTGTGGTTGTCGCAAATGTTCGGTTGTTCTAATGTTCTGCTCACGCACCTCTCACTCATGAGTCCTTAAAAACGTCATACCAACAGTAAGTTAAGCCATTTTGGCTGTATTACTTACAGAAAACTGTATAACAATAATTTGATATGCATTTCCTGAAGGAAATACCAGTTCAAAAAAAAAAAAAAAAACAAAGATAAAAAATGTGATTGGTAGTGGTTGCTAGGCAGTTGCTTGCTAAGATGTAGATCGGAAGTTGCTACGGTATCCTACATGGTTGCTAAGGTGATTTCATGTAGTTGGTTAATGTATTTCAGGAAGTTGCAAAATTATTCTTGATGGTTGCTAAGGTGTTGCTATGTGCATGTTAGGTAGTTCTAGAGCTGCATAGTTAGAGAGCTGCACCAACGAAAGTCCAAAATGTTTCATGGTCACGTGACCATGGCGGCCAATTTAAATGCATGCAAATTTTTGGTCTTAGTCTTCAATAATTCAGATTTACAATATTTTTATATTCAACCTGCATATGTGGTTACATATATGCTTAAAAGAAAAAAAATGCCCCACTATTTCAGGATTAGTGTGGAAATATGGTGTTACTTGCCTCGTAGGTATATTTTACACTATATTAGCTCAGTTATAGGCATATTCTTGTTGTTGATTGCATTAAAAAAATATATATACTTGCTGCTTTTTAAACTTGTATGGTAAACTTGTACCCCTAATTATATGTTAATGATCCCAAATTTACTAATTTTGCAGATCAATCTGCTAATACTCCTTAATACATAATTAATTGGATAAAGAATTGCTGGTTAATATTAAAAATATCTCATTTTTAAACGTTTTAAACTTTAAACACACATTCTATTCTACGGTCTATTCTACCGTAAATCTACAGCACTGCGGGTGTCTGTGACTTCCGAGAACTATTGAGAGACCCCGTGAGTCGCAATTTCTGTAAAACACTGGTCCATTGGAATCAATGGAGTTGATGTAACTCTGTCTATACAGCTCTGGGTAGTTCTATGGTGGTGACTACATTGTTGCTAGGCGGTTGCTGTAGGTGGTTGCTAAGACAATTGTGAGGATTTTGTAAGGTTAAGAAAATAGTTAAGAACATATATTTTTAAAGAATATCAGTAGTTCTTAGAATTTATCTTAACAGAAAAGTATGATTTTAAAAATTCACATTTAAGAACATATTTTTTTCTTAAATTGCTTTTGTGAATCTGGCCCCAGATCCACTCCAAAAATACATAGCACACCTCTAGCTGCTGACATCTTCAAAACACATTTGAACACAGTTGAGTTCAAATTGCAGAAAACTGGATAATAATACTGAGATATAAGGTATGAAGCACTCTAATGACAATATGTGACAAATAGTATAAGAATAAAACTATTATTCTGCTTTTTTTCTGCCTTTGTTTGTGATAGAACTAAACCCATAATGACAGTAAGTTATGCTAATTATCTCTGTTCTTTGGGTATCACATCTTTTTATTGAGCTCATTTTCTGATTCCTCTAACCCTTTCTATGACTTTTCCTTTGTATTTCACTTTGCTCTCATGCTCTGCTTTGATCCATGGTCACTCTGAAAGCTAATAGTAAGCAAGTAATCAAGGTGAGTGTATAAAAATTGTTTGGTTGACTTTTCACAGTTTGGGTATTTTTTTTTCTTGTACCTCCAGAAGTGCATAGGTATTACAATATATGTTACAACATTTCTCTCATGTAGGTGTGCCATGGTGTGCTCCTGTCAAGGTGAAACATGGTCAGGTGAGCTGCATGTCACCACACGGGGAGCGTTATCAGAACGTACTGGGATCCCGATGCAAGATCCAATGCAACAGAGGCTATGAGCTGCAAGGAAGCAGTGAGATCCTGTGCCTGGCCAGTAAACAGTGGTCAGGAAAATACACCTGCAGAGGTCAGAACACTCAGCCAAAATGGAACAACTAGCCCCATACAATCTTTTCACATGCATATGTGATGGATGGTGTCGCTTTAAAAACTTCCTCCACTAAGAAAATGGGCAAAGCCTAAACAATGAAGATTGCATAGATATTTATACCTCCTTCACCAAAACTATGAGTTAGAATTAGGTGCTGGTATTGTATATTACACCACTCCAGCCTACACCTGTAATTGCACATTGTGATTTTAGTGTAAAAGTTTTTACTTTTAAACCAATTGTTTGGGATTTGTTAAAGTAAATTTGGTGATAGCTCAGATATGCATCCTTTTTTTCCCCTCTAATTTACAATGCGAACAGTTTCTGGCCTATTTACACAAAAGCAAAGCATATTACACTTTGATTCTGCCTAATGTTATTTAAAGGTGATATATTTACCAATGGTAAATATTTAGTTAATGGAATGTCTGTGACGTGCTTTGGTCAAAATACCAAATGTATCAAAGAACACAACACTGTTGAGTGTGAGTCTCTGTTTACTCCAAATATGAGGTGCCTAGGAATTATTAATTATTAATTAATTAAAGGAGTTATTAAGCCTTTTTTTTTCTTTTTTTTTTGTTCTTTTATTTTCTCCATTCCAGTTTTCACCATATTTAAAGTGTACACTTATTTTTCTGTGCTTATTGGACCTCATTCATGAAACACGAGCAGAATTAATTTGTGAGTAAATAATTTATAAAACTTTTTTTTCCTAAATATCAGGATTTATTAAAATGTTTGTAGTCTCAAAATATTTGCAGGTAGGAACTAAATTTACACCTGCTCTTGAAAACACATAAAGTTTACATAATGTCCCAAAGATGCTGAAAGTGCCATTTGACAAAACTGCACTTTAATAAAAATAATTAAAAATGATTTTAAGTGCATTAACTATATAATTAATGCATTAACTAAATAATTTAATAAAAAATAAAACAAAACAAACAGTCTTCCTAATATAGTCTGTTTCTCAGTAATTCCCATTAGCTCAGGACAATTGTTTGGCAAAACTGGCAGAGCAAAATTATTTTGTTACTCATGTGGACATCCACTTATTTAATTAAAGTAGATTATTTAAATGTAAAACAGTTTAGGTTCTGTAAAACCCACCTTTATATATGGCTGATCTGGATTTAGTAGACAGAGCTCTGCAGAGAGATCTGAAGAGTCTTTGTAGAAGATACAAGTTTAATAACCAAAAGTGATGACTTGCTGATTAGTTGCTTTTAAATATCAAGATTATTTTGTATGTGTGCAACATTATAGAGCCAGATTTGAGAAGGGAGTCCAACAGATCTCATGCTTTCCCTTACCTGTACAGACGCTGTGCTTGGACACAGGATTGTTAAAGACAATTGTAGCGTATGTTGGGTGTTTAATCATACGCCACGATATCTTTTGAATATATATTTCATATATATATTTATAATATGTGTTTATAGCGTTGACCTTATCTAAACTCGTATAATCTCTGATATTTGATTTGATGATATTAATTAAAGTTTATAATTGGCTTAAGCAATTAAACATTAATAATTAGTTTGAGAATGGATAATCACGCTAAGTGAGTACTTCAGGATTTTCAGGAAAATTAATGCACAAAAACTGCATACACTGTGATTTAAAATAATGAAAGCTTTATTAACAAAAAGAAAGATATTTGATTAACATAGCATACCCTTGTAATCTCGCGGCGTCACCGCAGGGGAGACCTATTCGAGCTTAAAGGTAAGCTAGGCGCTTCTGGCTTGTGACTAAAGTTGTTGCTACTTAAGGTTTAATTAATGGTAAATTAAGAGAGACTTAAATAGACATCAGCTCCGGGAACAGTGTGAAATTTGCTAGCTTACTCGTTTGCGGTTTCACCTAGCCGTCGCGTCCTGCTGTTTAACCTCCGTGTTCTGGGGTTGTTTCTCGTTGTTTCCACCTGGTGAGAGACAGGCCCGCTTGTGAAGGAGATTTCCGGTTGAATTAGAAGCTTGCTGCTTCAGGCGGAGCGGCGTCGATCGAGATTTCCCCTCTTTGGGGAGTTGCAGGCGTGGCAGGTTTTCCACCGTAGTGGAGTGGCTTTTTCAGAGTGTTAGCTCGTCTCGTTGTTCAGTTTTCCAGGAGTGATGCCTTCAGAAGTCGGCTTATAACGTTAATGTATCTGCTATCGACTAATCAAAAAGGTTAATATCTTATTCTGGCCACGAATAAGTTTCACCTACTTTGATCACTCGTGAGATCACACTTCGATGGGCAATAAAACAAAACACACTTAAAAGAAAAGAAGATATTCAAATCATTCGACGCGTTATTAAAACTTCATACGATTAGCTAATTCAAGACGTCTCTTGTAAGCTTTTGATGAAGTCTATGAGGTTTTATCTTTGTCTCTTCGGCTGGAAGGAGAGGCGTCTCTTTGTTGTTTCAAAGTTTCTCGGATTTTCTTGCCGTTGTTGCCGTCCTCTCTTTTCCGCTTTCTTTCGTGGACCGTTACTTCTGTCGAGCTCTCGTAACTGAACTGTGAGCAGTCGAGCTGCTGTTTTTCAAAGTCAGCGCGGTCACGCCCTAATGGGAGGCGTTCTTTTCTGATTGGACGCGAGTTCAGGCTCACTTGACTGACTTCATGAGACAGAAAAGGGGGAAGGCTGGATCAGAGATTTAAACAATAAGTAATAAGATAGACATTTCCCGTATCTAAATTTCCTATTCATATTAGTAACATACCACAATGAGTGTCCTGGATTATTTATCAAACATATAAGATTTCATCTTGGTTACGTTGTTTACGTCCAATTCATGATGATACGTTAGAAAAACATTAATCCGTTTTCTCTAGTCAGAGACAGAACTTCTTTTCATGATAGAAACAATCAGCAATATACATCATTTCATTAGAAGGTGGACATTCATCTGGGGGCATTGAAAGTGACATTAATACATTTGTTTATACACATTTAATCAGGATTTGACTTCATTTTCGTTATTGTTTAGACGACCCAGAGCGAGGCGTGGTTTCGCCAGCGTCCATTTGGGGTCGCTGTTGGTCCACGTTGTTGATGGGTGATTCACGGGGGTTCAACCGAGGTCACTTTTGGTTTAAACATTTGCTGGCCCTGTTTAGTGGGCTCGAGATAAGGAGAGACATTTAGGTGCCATTGTCATAAAAACGGGCCGTAAAAGCTCTCTTCTTTGTTCCTGTTAGTTAAAAGAGAGAAGGGGGTGTTGGGGCCATGTGTTACTTGAAAGTGTTCTTCTCCAGTCTTTGATGTTAGGTTTGTGCGTGTTGCGGGGTCTTTGCCCCCTGCGGTTTGTGGAATGTGACTTGGTCGCTCACTCTTTGAACAACCACAGAAACTCATTTGTAACTCAAGCAATATCCTCATCTCGGTTTATGCTTCTCTGTGAGCATAGAGAGAGAAAGCCTAGCATATCAGACTGACACTGGGGCTTCATAAACACATTAGAGTGGTTTTGAGCATGCAAAGAGAGCAATGGTAAGGAGAAACATCTTTTGAATTTTTAAAAAGTGCTGTTTGATTACAATCAAAAGCTCCTTTAAGTGTAAATGCCTGCAGCTTTTGAGCATGTTCATGCACCAAATGAGGAGCTTGTGGGACAATCTTCAGTGAAAGCATAACTTTAGCTAGCATAATCCCTGTAAAGCCTTGCTATATCATGTTACCGTACAAGAGCAGATTTGGATGCACTTCAATAAAATGTTGATTTCTGCTCAGACGATTTATTTTCAAATTGTGAACAGTTAAAGAAGTTAAAGTTAAAGTCTAGAGAAAATCAGGTTCAGAGATATCCCATTTTTATTGTATGTCAGGTGCATTCTCACAGCAGGATATGTGCCACATCTTTTAGGTGCAAAGCAGCGCCTGTGCAGGAGAAACTCTGGAGCATTTTCATATTCACACAGGTGCTGACTTCTGTACTATGGCACTCATTCAGTAAAGTCTGCAAAATTCTGGGACAAATGTTGCAGGTGGAATCTGGTGGAAATCCAGTTTACTCATAAATGTCTCTGTTTGCTGTGTTTTAACAAGGTTTCATGAATGAGTCCCATTGTGATTGTTTAGCTCTGTTTAACGTAATAACTTTGTAACGACTCAATTTATCCCATGTTTCAGAGTTGTTTCAGAGTGGTTTGGTAGGAGTTCCAGATAGCCAATGTAATGTGCAAAGCACTCATAAAGGGAGTTTTTTCATGTGTTCCCTTTAATTCATGACTGATAATGAATGTACCATTTTAGTGATATATTGAATGTTGTGAATGCACTAAATTTGCAGAAGTCCGCTGCCCAAAGCTTCCCATGCCAGCAAATGGTGGGTATAAGTGTTCAGACGGCTCTTACTTTAACTCCCGCTGCCAGTTCTTCTGCTCGCCAGGATACATACTTCGTGGAGATCGCAGCGTCACTTGCCAAAGCAGCAAGACATGGAGTGGGAGCCAGAGTGCGTGTCTGGGTGAGTACAACACAGAAGCATGTATGTTTGTTCATCTTTGAAACTGTAATTACAAGTTGATATCATTACCTGTAATTTAGAACTGACCAACTGTTCAAATGTCTGAAATGTAACACATTTATCACAAATGGGTTTAAAGAAACAATTTTTTTGAGGTATCATTGGTGCTTATAGGTTAGTGCTGACCAAACGACTTTTCAATCGATTTCAATTTTGCAGACGAATTTTGTCTGAATAAAATCATGTGTGTTTTAAGGTATGTGTCCACTGCACATGAATTTGTCAGCCACAATTTCACCTCCATTCATTTTCATCAGGTGGTAGCGCAAAAAATGCGAGAGGGATTGTGGGATCACAGGAAAAGTTGAACTGACTTCAACTTTATGCATATTATATACACCAATCAGGAAATCACTGTCCGTTGTAGTGTAGCATCTATATCTGAATTAGTTATAATTAATAATGATTAATGATTATTAAAGATTAATATGCCCCCGCCTTGCGCCCAATGATTCCAGGTAGGCTCTGGACCCACTGTGTCCCTGAATTGGATAAGCGGTTACAGATAATGAATGAATGAATGAAATATTAATATTATTAATAACCTGCTAGTGGATAGTGATAATAATACTTAATAATACAGAATCATAAAAAGGATTATTTATTTAGACCAAACCACTATAGTAATATTAAAGCTTCATAGGCTGTGTTAAATCAGGCAAACCCCCTTTTTATGACCTTTAATAAACACAATAAAGTGATATATGGTATGTTTGACTTTATCTAAGTCTGCTAATAAAAAACTAATAAAAAAAAATATTTTATTAAATGGACAATTAGGCATCAAGTTTGAAAGTAGTTAGAGAGCCTTTCTGTGATTTAGAAACATGCTCTTTTCAGCCTCTGGGTCCAGCATCTTTTGTTGTGCAGTTTATCTTGGTGGGATAGTCAGTGAAGGCAGCTTCGTCTCAGGAATTCCTCTGGGCAGCTTCCTTGGAGGTTGAACATTTCCAAACAAGCGTCGAAAGGGGGTTACTGACCTGGCTAGAGCCTCACTTAGGAGACTGCTTTCAGAATCAGTGCCAAAATGGTGGTTTCCTACCTTCCTCCAAAAGTTATATAATGCAGTTTTTACTGTGCTAAGCGTAGATTAGCAACGGCAGACTTTCCCACAGGCCAGTGAAGCATCACAATGTTTTTGAAGCTGTAATTTTAAGGTATAAACATTACATAGTGTTCCTTCCTGGCCCTGTCCTGTCTGTTTTTCTCACTATGTGCTTATTTAGCACATGGCTCTGTTATTGTTTTGTTTCTGTCTCCGCCTCTGTCCAATTGTCCCCAGGTGTTCCTTGTCTGTGCTGTGTATATATAGTCCCTTTGTTTCCAGTGCTCCCTTGTCAGTTCTTGTGTGTGTAGATATGTGTTTCTGTGTCTCTGTGTTTACATGTATCTACCCCAATTCACGGTTGTTTCTTGTCTGTCTTTGAAGACAAGACTAAACATTCTGTCTGTATTACCCGTGTTTATTTTGATTCTGTCTTTGTTAATAAAATTCCTTGCAAGTACGTCCGCCTCCCTTGTCTGTCCTGCCCAGCCGTGACAGAAGAACTGACCGTTGAAAATGCACGTAGCGAGGAACTCCTTTGCTGGTTGTGCTCACTGGCATGCCTTTGTTCTATCCTTTGTCTTCATACTCTCCTGTCTCATCACACTTGATTTGCTTCATTTTCTAGTGTCAACATGTTGCAGAAACAGCCCCCACCTGCCTTACAAACACTTCATGGTGTAGACGTGGTCGTATCTAATGACATTAGCAAATGTACCACTTACTCTCTCGTATCCCTCCCCCTCAGCTGTTGAGATTTGTCTGTCCCAGTTGTTGGCTATTTAACAACCACTTCAGTGCATACATGACAATTATTTTTTGTTTTGTAATATTTGTAAAAAAAAAATCTTCCTGGTGAGAGTAGTAAATGTTAAAAGTAGCCCAAAAAAACACAGCCCATGATCTTAAATATTCACCTGTGACTACATTTTCAAACAAGTCAAATTTGGGGGGAAAATCGTGAACCCGGTAACTCTGCATCGCAGGCAGCATTTGAAAAAAAAAATCAGTGACATACAATGCAAGGAACCTCTCAATGTTGACAGCCAAGCAGCTATACCATCCTCCAACTATCACACAATAAGCAACCTGCTAACTGTTCAGGTACTTGGATTCTAAAATGAGCTCAATGTAGTTGGATAAAATTTTAATATTTGCGTGCGAAAATAGGAATTTTGCAGGAGGGCTGGGGATGGAACCGAATTGTGGGAGGGTTGGCAACCCTGACTGTTGCTAGGGTTTATTGGGCAGTGGGAGTTGTCTACTTAGTGGTTTCAGGCTGTTTTCAGGATAGTAACTAACATGTAAATATTGATTTTTAATTTCTATGTTGTTCCTAAGAGGAACTCGCTGGATGCCCGGGAGTAGTAGGTTTTTGTTAGGGTGTACTAGATATTTGTTACATCAGTTTTAGATGTTATGGACACGTATAAGCATTGAACTGCTTAATCATCATGCACTTGCCTCATACTGTTAAGTTGCTTCACATATAACTTGCTTTTTATATTTGCCATAATTTTGCCATGCTTTTATTCAAAAATGCATTCATAAACTTACCTAAATATCAGTAGTTCATGTTATGGGAAAACTTTTACATTAAAGCATTGTAGACATGTTTAATGCATGTTTAATTAATACAGAATTCTCATGGTCATTTCCACAGATATGGATTCTCCAACCATTAAATGTCCAAATGTGAAGGAGAAAACAGCAGAACCAGGAAAACTAACAGCAAAAGTCTCCTGGGATACACCAGAGGGCAAAGACACTGCAGATGGCATACTCACAGAGTCAGCATATTCTTTACTCCCCTTTTCTCCTATGCTTATATAATGATTGCATTAGATCTACCATCTCATTTGGCCATAAAATGTTGCACCAGCACTCCACAGGCTATTTCCTATGTTGCTTAAGTTATGTAAAAGTGGAACATAAAGTAAATTAGTGCAAATCTTCTCAAGGCTGCCTTGCTTTTTGTCAAAAGCCAGTCAAATTTAACTAGATGGTTGCATGGCCACATATTGAATTAAACTATTTAACCAACTGCATTATGTTTTGGCCAAAAATTGCTGAATGTAATGGGTAAAGTGCGGCACTTTTTAAAGGTTTTTTTTAAAGGTCTCATATTATTTTATCACATTTTGATTAGAAACATGACCATTTTGGTTGGTAACCGTTATAAGTAACTCTGGATGTTTCTTATTAACTTAATCATTTATGTAAATAGGTGCAAACATTAGAAATTTAATGGTAGTTGGGTAATTCTCCAGTAGCTTGGTGTTGCCAAAACAGCAGGAAATCTTAATAAAACACCTTGAAACTCTTTACACAAATAAAATCTAGCTTATAGTGATTTTTTTATCCACACTGTTTAAGTTCAAATTAATATAATAGCAATGACTTGCCTTTATGACATGGAATATCAAACTGTTTAACACAACTGTAGACTAACAATGATTGGTATTAATCTGCCTCATAGAACTGTACATAGTAATGTAAAGCAGACATTTGCCACATGATCGGATTTCAATATTAGCCCAGTATCTGGCTGTGCAGACCCAAAATTCCAAATATTTTACTGTCAAATATGCTTACATATTGAAAAGAAAATGGGGAAACATTTAAGATGCACATTTTTCCTGTTATTATCTTCCTGATTTTTTTTTTAATATGTACCCTGTAATCATCAGTACATCTATGGTTTACAGTGTGATTCTAAAGGGGAAACCTTCAGGCACACAATTTCCAGAGGGAAACCATAAGCAAACATACACAGTTTTTGATCGGGCTGGAAACAAAGCTACCTGTAGATTCAATATCAGAATAAGAGGTAAATATACATCTTCTTTAAAATATTATTAAACAAAGAAAATCTACACAGATACACATTCATAAAATTGATCACATTTCATAATAAGCATGGCAAGAATTCATGTTCAATTAACTGAACCTTACCTACCCTATAAACTGATAAGTAATATTGTTATCTTTTCAGCATTCATGCATTTATAACTGTTTTTGATTGTAATTTGATTTCCATTCTATTACACAAACTTGCTGAAAATGTCACTCTTTCACAAGCACACATATATTTGACTATATGTTATGCATTATAGTGCGCCGCTGCACTCCACTCTCAGTTCCTGAAAATGGCTGGATAAAATGTGACAGTGCTGGTGATAACTATGGAGCAACATGTGATTTCCGCTGTCTTGGAGGTTATGAGCTGAGAGGCAGTGCTGCTAGAGTTTGCCAGTTCAACATGGAATGGTCCGGTATTGAGACAAGCTGTGCAGGTAAACAGTAACACAAACATTTAATACATGAATCTCAGTCAAACCGGTGAAATGAACAAACATTCACCTTCACGATGCTTGTTTTTACCTGCAATAAGACTTGCTGTTTTATTTAAAATAAAAAAGTTCAAATATGCACTCTTTCATCTCTGAAATGAAATTTAGGAACCTGTTTTCATGGTCATAGAATAACATAGATTGCATATGTGTAGCAAATATGTTTAATCTCTTGTTCCAGAATTCTTGCCTTTCTGGCTCTTACATGGCTCTTTTGTTTAAGATGATACTGTCTTGCTGCAACAACTGAAAGACCATATGGGAATATTTTAGTAATGTAAAAATTTGTCTATTCCTGTCTGTATCTGCCATGTTTATTTATATCAATTACAGCTATGAACATTAATGTTGGAGTAAGGTCTGCAGCTGCACTACTGGACCAGTTCTATGAGAAACGTCGCCTTCTTATAATTTCCACACCTACAGCTGCCAATCATTACTATAGGTTCCAGATGACTAATTTACAGGTATGAAGGAGTTGTTTAATACTGTGCATGAAAGAATCAGTAGTGATTATATGTTACTATCTGAGTTTGTATACACATTTACGGCCATGCGTAGACACCTAACCTATAAGAACATTTTTCACCCCATGACCAAACTGCAGGCATTAAAGGAACACTATGTAATATTTTACCTTATAATTGTGGCTTCAAAATTATTGTGATGCTCCATTGAACTGTAATAGGGAGAATGAGACTTCTGTCATTGCTATTCTATGTAATATTTGGAGTAGGGTCAAAAGCCACCCATCTCCCTCCTTATTCCCATTGTTTTCAGTGCAACGTGGAGCCCAAGGACCAAAAAACAAACATAAAAAACATACTGTTCCTTAAATATGTATTTGGCCCTCCAACAGCCTCCAATTTTCTGTGAGGTTTATTCACAAGATGCTGGTGTTTATGTCTTAATCTGTGAATTTATTTTTACATTTAGTTTATTTACAGTTCTTGTACACAAAGCAAATGCAATTTTAAAAAATGAAAATAAAGATAAATTAAGGATGTTTGCAGCCTGTAAAACTGAGCTCTATGAGAAATGGGCAGGTTTACCCAAATGAGGAGGCATGTCTGTCTCTGCCTCTGGTTTCTACTGTACAGAGTCTGGTGTTAAGACAATGTGGCTGACATATTTGTATTCTAGCATCAAAAGAACTCTGTCTAGAGATAGTGCAAGGGTTACATTCTGGCATCTACAGAAATTTTAATTCCACCTTAAATGGAACCAAAATGACTGTAGCTGTAGTATAATTCTCCATTTCATATTAAAGGGTGAAAGGGTTTTATCCCTGACTGGCAGGACTTTTCATTCCACTTTAAATGGAGCAGAGATTATAATGTGGCCCTGGTACAATTATTCATTATCATTCATTCATTCATTCATTGTCTGTAACCACATTTCCAGTACATGGTCGCGGCGGGTCTGGAGCCCGCACGGAATCACTGGGCGCAAGGGAGGAACACACCATGGGGTTGGGGGGACTACTGAGACAGCAGTCTATGACTTTCTCAGAAGCCTCCTCATTTGGCTACACATATACTGTGTCGCAGCCCCTGTTCTCTACTGAGCCAACTGTAGTTTCAAATTTGGCCATCCTTGTTTTGTAGTCATTGGTTGGCATGACTTAAAAACTACAGTTTACAATTAAACCACCAAAATTTACTTATTTGCCCACACAATTCTAATGGGGGTGTACTGCAATAAACATGCATATGACACAGAAATACAGAACAAACCTGAACTACACTGGATGCTATACTACAATTTGTTGTATGTATGTTGACTCTTACTGTCACATACATTAAACATGTAAATATCTGAAAAATTAATACAATGTCTACTCACAGATATATACTCGTTTCAGTTTAACTGAAAGGAATCTTTCTTCCTTCATAATAAGTCCTTTAGGGTACTCCACCTCAAACACAAAATAAGTGCTGAACTGTACAGCAAGGGCAAGCAAGACATCTGTGCAGCCTTCCGACTATACTAAACTGTATCACAAAGGCATTCCCTCCTTATAGCCACTTAAAATAATATGTGGTGTGACTCGTTTGTGCCTGAGAATTAAATAAATAAAATAAATGTTTGATTTTTTAAAAGATACTTCCTCAGATGTGAAGAGAAGTGAGGAATCCTCATTGAACAGACAGAAGGCACAGGATTACTGTCTCTAACTGCAAAATCATAAAAAAAACACAAAATTATGGAGTGGAAGGGCAAAATCAAACAAATATTGCAGATAATGGTGTGATGTTTTTGCCACCATTAAGGTCATACTATTAGACAAGGATGTACTCACCTTTTTTTTTTTTACAGGACGGTCTTGGCAGTCCTCAGTGGTCTCCAGACATCTCTTAATCACTGCAGTGTGTGTTGCTTGCAGTAAAATCACGGGGGCCCATTTTGTTCAGCACTGTAGTGACTTGCTTGTCTACATCAATGTGTTGGAAGTCTTTCATTTCCAAGCGCAGTTGTTGAAGTTATCTAAGTTATATATCCAATATCCAAGTTTTTAGTGTTACCATGTAACACAATGTGTTAATTGCAAGACTGACAAATGCATAAAACTTGCAATTGCAGGCAACTTGTGGCAAGGGAATTCCATCAAAAAGGTGGATCTTACCCATAAAACCATCAGAGGATTCACCCAAACTGCTTCTCTCTTTAGCCATTGGCATACCTCAGCAGGTGTCCAGGATATATAGTCACTCATTATCTATTATAAGCAGAGAAAAAGCCCAGAAAAAACATTACTGCAATTTCCACTTTGTTTATTGTCAAAATCACTCAAATCTTGATTTTTAGTCATATTCACAGAATACTATATGCAATAAAGATACAGCATGTAAATATGGCTTGATGTACTTGCTATTATAGCAAATAAAATCTTATTTTAGTTTTTTTTTTTCCATGTTCAAGGAACATATAACCTAGCCTATTTAAGCATTCCTTTTAATTAATTTAAGCTAACAAGCTAACTAATTACTTAATGTTGAATGGCATTTGGAAACTCCATATGAAATAATCATACAGGTAGCTAGGTTATTCGTGAAAGTCCCGTTGTCAAACTTTACAAACAACACCAACTGCAAAAATCTAGCTATGTCTAATACTTAATTAACAATGGCTAAATGCAGCCCATTGTAAGATTTTAATTGGCCCGTGGAATCACTTTTAAGAATACATCATTTGTGGCCCACTGGCACTTGGCAGTTTTTTTCTTTCACCTGCAATTATTATTATTTTTTTCATATTTTGAATACACTGTTTATAAATTTATGGGCAGCACGGTGCTGCAGTAGGTAGTGTCGCAGTCACACAGCTCCAGGGACCTGTGAGGAGTTTGTGTGTTCTCCCTGTGTCTGCGTGGGTTTCCTCCGGGTGCTCCAGTTTCTTCCCATGATCCAAAAATACACGTTGGTATATTTATTGGTGAAAAGTGTCCGTAGGCGTGACTGTGTGAGTGAATGCGCGTGTGTGTGGGTCGCCCTGTGAAGGATTGGCGCTCCCTCCAGGATGTATTCCTGGCTTGCACCCAATGATTTCAGGTAGGCTCTGGACCCACCATGACCCTGAACTGGATAAGTGGTTACAGATAATGAACGAATGAATTAATGTTTATAAATTTATGAATAATATACTTGGAAAGAGAGATTGGCCCTTAAGAATTTGGATACCACCCAGTTCAAATCCCATTGGGCTAAACTTACGACAACTAGCAAGTTAGCATTAAGGTAACAGTCTTCCATAGTCAAAATAAAAATAAAATAAAACATTAGCTAGTATTACATTGTCTGGCATCGTACCTAGTCAATCCCCCCACCCAGAAACAAAGCTGAACTGGTCCCACAGCCAAACTGATCTTCACAGAGAGAGGGACTGATTCACAACTGGGAGTTTGCACAGAAAAGTGACATGCTTAACCACCCGAAGACATTAACTTTTTTTTTTTAACTTACTGTTTAGTCTTATAGCTCTGTTTTTATAGCTGTACATGACACAATAAAGAACTATCTGATGAAAGCTTTTTTTTAAAAAGTATTTAAGCAATAGAAATACTAGAAAAGCAATTTCATTGTGTTAGACCACCTGTTTTCACAAAGAAAATTAAAAATACACATTTGAAGAGGAAAACTATGTTTTGCATTTTCCTCAATGAATATAAACAAAAATAAAATGTAAACGACTGATAAATGACCCATTTTCTGATTTGGAAAACAGAAAATCGCCAGGAAATTGTCACGCCTTGGTCCTGTCCTGTGTCTGTTTTTCCCACCATGTGCTCATGCACATGGCTCTGTTTGTTATTTTTCCTGTCTCCGCCCTAGTCCCGCCTTAGCTCCACCCTCTCATTGTGCCTACTTTGTAGTCCTGCCCTCTCGTTGTCTGTGTCCCTTCTCTGTGTTGTATATTTAAGTTCCTTTGTGTGACTTCCTGTTTGTTGGACATTCCACATTCGCTCGTCTGTCTGTCTCGTCTGTTCCTTATTCCCTTCAAATCAGTCTTTGTATCTCTCTTGTCTTAAGTCTGTGTCTTTACTCAGTTTAGGTTTCTCTATATCTGTCTTTCCATGTCTAGGTCTCTGTTTAGCTCTCTGTGTTTAGGTCTATGTTTAGCTCTCCCTGTCTAAGTATTTGTTTAGATCTCTTTGTCCAGGTTAGTCTCTTTAGCTCTCTCTGTCTGTTTAGCTCTCTCTGTCCGGTTCCCTCTCTGTCCAAGTCTCCCTGTGCAGGTCATTCTGTCTAGGTACTTTTTGAGACTTCAGTCATCTGAAGTAATGTGTATCATTAACAGGAACAAAGTGGAAAGTAACTAAACTATTGAGATCTTACGTGGTTGGTAGGAACTACTTTTCTGGGTAAGTGCGTAATGCATAAGCGCTGTGGCACGCTGCTCAGTCTGTAGTCAGACACAATGCCAGAGCATAAACAGTCATGTGTGGATCTATTTCAGCTCTTGTCTCTCTTCAGTCTCTAGTGGAGTCCCTCAGGGGGAGGCAGGCACTATCCAGGTACAGACAGAGAAAATGTGGAACTTTAAGCAGCGCTAAGCATGGTTGCTGTTGGAGTTGTTAAAATACATGCTTCAACAAATACCTGCATGAATTCAGCTTGGAGTAATAATTTGTATCACTGAGATAATCTCACACAGGCAAAATGCCTAGATTTATTCAGGTAAGGTTTCCTAAAGGATTGATCATTTAAAGTGAATTACTTAGACTAGGTGTCATTAAATTATAGCTTGGCTAAACTGTAAATGAGGCTGCTACCTCAATATACTTCAGAATCTAAAACAAATAAATAAATGAATTTCACTGATGTCTTGTATTCTTAATGAAGCTATGATTTGAAATACGCTACGTTTTTTAGATTTACCAAACATTAGGTGTATTTGCACAACGTATCGATATCAGATTTTGTTTTCTGTTGTCAGGGCAATGAGAGCATCAGAGTGGAATAGTGAAGAGGAGTCGACTCCCAAAGAATCGATACTTTCAGCTTTGGGGTGTCACATGTATAAACAGTTAGCCAATGATTCATAGAGTTTCATCTCTGGGAGTCAACCCAGTCTCTTACACTATTTGTAATTAATTTAATGGACTAAGACTAGCTAATTGTTTTTTGTTTTTGTTGACTAAAACTAACAATACTTTAATAATAAACACACATTTTAGTCAAAAGACCAAGAGTGAAGCTATATCAATATCAGCTGCCAAAATGAACACTGTAGAAATGTTTCCACAATGTAAATAAATAATTGACAATAATAACAACAAAAACAATAATTTGTACAAACCGGATTCCAAAAAAGCTGGGACACTAAACAAATTGTGAATAAAAACTGAATGCAATGATGTGGAGGTGCCAACATCTAATATTTTATTCAGAATAGAACAGATCAAAAGTTTAAACTGAGATAATGTATCATTTTAGGGAAAAATGTTTCAAAATTTCATGGCATCAAAAAATCCCAAAAAAGTTGGGACAAGACCATTTTTTACCACTGTGTGGCATCCCCCCTTCTTACAACACTCAACAGACGTCTGGGGACAGAGCTCTGCCATTCATGTCTAATAATGTCTAGATGGGAGCATATGTTGTTTTAGAACCTGAACATAGTTCTCTGCATTAATGGTGCCTTTCCAGACATGCAAGCTGCCCATGCCACAAGTACCCATGCAACCCCATACCATCAGTGATGCAGGCTTCTGAACGGAGCGTTGATAACAACTTGGGTTATCTTTCTCCTCTCTGCTCCGGATGACATGTCGTCCCAGTGTTCCATAAAGAACTTCAAATCGTGACTCATCTGACCACAGAACAGTCTTCCATTTGGCCACACTCTGTTTTAAAAGACCCCTGGCCCAGTGCAAACGTCTGAGCTTGTGGAGCTTGCTTAGAAATTGCTTCCTCTTTGCACTGTAGAGTTTCAGCTGGTAACGGCGGATGGCACGGTGGATTGTGTTCTTTCTGGAAGTATTCCTGAGCCCATTCTGTTATTTCCTTGACAGTGGCATTCCTGTTTGAGGTGCAGTGATGTTTAAGGGCCTGGAGATCACAAGCATCCAGTAGAGTTTTAAGGCCTTGACCCTTATGCACAGCAATTGTGCCAGATTCTCTGAATCTTTTGATGATGTTATACACGGTTGATGATGATGGCTTAAAAGTCTTTGCTATTTTACGCTGGGTAACACCATTCTGGTATTGCTGCACTATCTTTCTGCTCAACAATGGTGGAATTGGTGATCCTCTTACCATCTTGGCTTCAGAGAGACACTGACACTCTGAGAAGCTCTTTTTATGCCCAATCATGTTGTCAATTGACCTAATTAGTATTAATTGGTCTTTCAGCTGTTCGTTATATGCTCAATTTCCATTTTCCAGCCACTTATTGCTACTTGTCCCAACTTTTTTTCGGATTTGTTGACACTGAAATTTTGAATCAACATATTTTTCCTTTTAAATGTTCCACTTACTCAGATTAAACTTTTTTATGTTCTATTACGAATAAAATATTGACATTTGCCATCTCCACATCATTGCATTCAGTTTTTGTTCACAATTTGTTTAGTGTCCAATAATAATGAACCAATAAATGGGGGACAGCATAGTGTGGCATAATTTAAATAACACAAATAAAACTTTTCTCAGCCTGCAAGAAATATTTAGGCATTCAAAGGGTTAAGTGTTCATATTTCTATATAGAACCATTGCCTTTGCCAAGGGCGGCACGGTGGCACAGCAGGTAGTGTCGCAGTCGCACAGGACCTGGAGGTTGTGGGTTCGATTCCCGCTCCAGGTGACTGTCTGTGAGGAGTTGGTGTGTTCTCCCCGTGTCTGCGTGGGTTTCCTCCGGGTGCTCCGGTTTCCTCCCACAGTCCAAAAACATACGTTGGTAGGTGGATTGGCGACTCAAAAGTGTCCGTAGGTGTGTGTCTATGTTGCCCTGTGAAGGACTGGCGACCCCTCCAGGGTGTATTCCTGCCTTGCGCCCAATGATTCCAGGTAGGCTCTGGACCCACCGTGACCCTGAATTGGATAAACGGTTACAGATAATGAATGAATGAATGAATGCCTTTACCAAAGAACCCTTGAAGAACCCTTTTTTCTAAGAGTGTAGAGGTAATTTGAAAAGAAGAATTTAACAGAGAATAGTACATATGTATCCACTAGCACAGGGGTTGACTGGGGTGGATCAGACAAAGAATCAATTTCAGAAACTTACTTGTAGCAAAATGCAGCTAATGATAGTGACTTGCCAAAAGTCACTGAGCTCTTCAGCACAACTCACTCTACTGCCAGTTTTTGTCTCCGGAGACTGCATGACAGAAATGCGTGTGGCTATAACACAATTGATTATTAAGAACATTTTCCATATACCTTTAACCATTACCGTATTTTCCGCACTATAAGGCGCACCGGGTTATAAGGCGCACCTTCATTGAATGACCTATTTTAAAACTTTGTCCATATATAAGGCGCACCGGATTATAAGGTGCATACAATAGACGCTACAGTAGAGGCTGGGGGTTACGTTATGCATGAATTAGATGGAGCTGCGCTAAAGGTAATGTCAACAAAACAGTCAGATAGGTCAGTTCAACTTTATTAATAGATTACAACCCAGCGTAGTTTAAGGTAAAACATGTAGTGTCTCGCTTTATTCCCTCGGAAACTCTGTTTAGTCTTCTTTACTTGGCGTAGGTCATCTTGTTGCTTCCTCCACTTTCGCACCATTGATTCGTTAATGTTAAATTCTCTTGCTGCTGCTCTATTCCCGTGTTCTTCTGCGTGACTGATCACCTTGAGTTTAAACTCTGCGTCATATGCGTGTCTCTTAATAGGAGCCATTTTGGGGTCTTTACATAAAAAACAAATGGAAATGAAATATATATACCGGTATATATCCAGCATGCACCGCGCGCGGAAGAAAATGAAGTAGGCGGCTGCTTACCGTAGTTGCGAGACCTGTTGTGGCTCAATATTGGTCCATATATACGGCGCACCGGATTATAAGGCGCACTGTCGGCTTTTGAGATAATTTGAGTTTTTTAGGTGCGCCTTATAGTGCGGAAAATACGGTATATTTTTTGTTGCTAATTCATTTGGTTTCTATTGTGAGAAATGTATTTGCCAACATTTTTTTTAAAGGCTAACTCCCCTTAAGTGGTATTCATTCCATTTTGTAACAAGCTGTTGATTGAGTATAATTTTGTAAAGTTGGGAAGCTTCTCTGTGGCCATCAATTTTACCACAATTTTAAAACATTAAAGAATTACATTATATCAAGCTTTAATTTTAAAGAGAATTATATTGGTAGCTTATATTTAAAATGTGATATTACCTTGCTTTAAACTAATTAACATTTTAAAGTGTATGAATTTACTTTGTCTGATTTGTCTAATTTGTTCAAACGTGTGTGTGTGTGTGTGTGTGTGTGTGTGTGTGTGTGTGTGTGTGTGTGTTTTAGCATGCACAATGTGGATTGGATCTAAGACATGTGACTGTGATTGAGCTAGTGGGGATGTATCCAGCTCAATTAGGACGCATCAGGCACAGACTAATTTCCCCAGGACTGGCCCTACAACTCAGGTACATATTGGTCTTGTAGAGCTAATTACACAAAACACAATGACCATTTGTGGTCAAGAGCACTGTCATGCTGGAATAGGAAGTGGCCTACCTGAATATAGTTACAACAAAGACTGACAAATTAATATTATTCTCCAGAGGAATTTAAGGGCTTAGTCTGTGTCATCATTCATTCATTCATTCATTGTCTGTAACTGCTTATCCAGTTCCTTAATTAATTTGTTATTTTGGTGTCATGTTACAACAAATTTTGTGGCTAATGTGAAGGTGCATACAATTGACCTTTGTGGAAAAGTGATCATTACTGAGGCAAAAAAAATTTACCCTAATATACTAAATATTCTAATATTTAAAGTGGATCTACAAATAACTAGTCTTCTTCCTTTGGCTGTTAACATCAGGAGTCACCAGAGCAGATCAACCAATCCGCATTATCAATTTGGCATAGGTTTATGCTGGATTCCCTTCCTCAATAAATAACAAATTTAAAGGGTTAAATAAGTATGCAAGCATTTTCTTTTAATTTTTCAGCATCTGATTTGATTTTACCATCAACACCTATTTTTAGGAACATATTGGTTTGCAATACAAAACCATGCTTGGAAAATCTGTGCACATTATTTATAATTAAAGCATATCTGATAATTTATTAGGTCTTTTAGTATGTTTGGATGGAATCCATGTGTAAATGAATGTAAATTTGCCTTAAAATCAGCACTATTAGTCTTTTCCAAAATATTTTTCTCTTTCTAAATATATGTAACACGCACATGGACACAGGTATTGAATGCATATTGAATAACCATTTGTGTAAAACTGACTGTTATTGTGTCTGCATTTAACAGAATGCTGCTCCAACTATCCCAAAATTCATTTAACCTGTTGTTGCTGGATAAGCAGGGAGTGGACAAGCGGCGTACTACATACCCCATCACAGCAGCAGAAATCTTTATCACTATTGATGCCTTTCCTTTGCGAATTGAAGAGGCCATCCTGCAAAAAGAGGCTGGACACAGCTGCTAGACAGACAGACAGACAGACAGACACACACACACACACACACAAATAAAATCCCTTAAGGCAGTGGTTACCAAGTATTATTTTTGCAATGCCCACCCCATCAGGGGCATTGCCAGAAATTGGTCAATGATTGGGCTTTGTCAAGTCACGGAAATGTGTGTGGAAAAGGTGGGAAGGGGTGTGTGCTCGTGCAGGGAATTAACCACACACCATGCCAGCTCATGCACCCCTACCCTTACAAGACCACCCCCCCCCCCCCCACACACACACACACACAAATTTGGAACCACTGCTTTAAGTAGTCCTCTATTCCAGCAGGGTTTAAAAGTAACCAATCTATATAAAGAAAGGCAAGGAATAGCTGCTACATAAAAACACACACAAATGCATGACTGAGTTCCTTTAGTGTGTGTGTATGTCATTTTTCAGAATCTTTACTCTACTTTGTGTTTATTGTCAATTTCAATTTCTTAAACTGTATCATAAAGGTTAGTTAGTTTTTCTTCTGACAATCCAGTCAAATTGTTTATATGGTTCCTTCTTGAGAGAAATAAACATAAATATAACCGCAAGTGGCAATTTACGGGGTCCTAGCATGATATTAGCTTGAAGACGTCCAGTGCATCAGCACCTGACAAATCCTAAGACAGAAGCCACACTTTAGTGTTGTTTTTGTAGTGCTTTTAAAGGTGGTCCTTGGTGTTCTGTTGTCTATGTAGAGATGTGAAAGGGAGAGGTAGCTGTAGGCCCCTGTGTGTGTGTGTATTTGTGGGAATGGGAATGGGAGAGGGAGGGGTGATGGGCTGATGAGAGCATAAAAGACTGTGCATGGAATGCACTGGTGAGATTTAACCCACATAAAATTGAGCACAAACTCGTCCCTGGATAATAACCCACTATGAACATATGTGGCAGCAGGAGAATATTAAGAACCTGAACTTTAATAATTATCAAACATGTTGAACTTTCATTACTGTGTGACTTCCAGGCTCTTTAAAAGTTTAAAACCGCTGTGCAGCATGCCATCCAAACATCAAACAAATACCGCTGTAACTCAAAAATGCTTTTTCCAAATGTTATGAAAGGTCCTTTCCCATGGACTTGAAAATATCTTTCTTATTTTGAAGTTACTGCATCAATTGTGCTGCCCCTTATATGTGCATTTTGATCATATATAGCACACTACTTCAGACTATTGACCTACATAATTGTACCAATATTGGTTTGATCTGGACAAACTTTGTTTGAGTTATAGTTCAATGAATGTGCAGAGCTCCACCCACTTATATTTGTTGAGATATTGCAGCAACAGTGTGTCCAAAGTTCAAAATTTCTTGGATAATTATTTACCTATAGGCAATACAGATTGTAATAAAAACATTTGTTTGACAGGATGAAGATCCAGGGACTAGTCTGAGAAGATTTATTTTGAACTGAAAATTTACTGAAAATTGAGGATAAACTATGCATTTTTCAGATTTGTTGTAATTGCAAAGTTGTGAGACATTATGCAGGGTATACTGTAAATTTTTTGTGTGCTTAGGAATTGCTGCCAAGGACATGCCATTCAAGATTTGTGATCATTGGACCTTGATTGGCCAATGGTGGCCATGTTTTGTTTATATATATATATATATATATATATATATATATATATATATATATATATAAATGTCATCATCATCATCATAGAATTTGGCCAAATTCTATGGAATTGGACTTCACCCACTACCTGCATACCAATTGTCATATGTCAATCGCACCATCCCGTGATGCGTAACAAATTTTTTGTTATTATAGTGCCCCCTAGGCTTACAGTTGCACCATGATGCAAGCATATCTTCTAAACCATATAGGGATCATGCTTGTGAATTATTGTAATATTTGGGGAAAATGTTTGTGAGTTATAGCTGTATTTGTCTGGTTTTTGGAACACAAGCTCCACCTGTTATTGGGCGGAGTCTGGAAGCCAAGCAGTGATGAAATTCCAACATTTTTGGATAATTATTGAAGTTCAGGTTCTAGCAGAGTCTTAGGATTCTGTTGATACCACATATGTCAATATTGGTTACATATCCAGGGATTAGTTCAGACTCAAATATTTGTGTGGTTTTGCAAATTAGCTCAAAATCTAAGTGGGCTGAGCTTATAAGTTCTTGAGGCTTTTTTTTGTAGTGTTAACCTGAGGAATCAGGGAAAAAGAATTTTATCTCTTCATAACATGGGGTAGGAGATATGGACCTTGACCAATTCTGCTTTGCTACAGCACCACCATCAGGCCAAACGGGCTGAACTTGAGCGCCTGAATAGCGGAAGGGTTTACTACCTGTTGACAAAATATGAAGTCTGTAGGCCTTATGGTTTGGGCTGCCCATCGTGTTTCATCAGAGATAAAGAATAAAAAAACAGAACGAAAAACAACAGGGCAACAAACAAGTAACAAATTAAATTCAGCTACAATAACTTAATAACAAAACAATGAGCTCAATACATAGAGGTTTATAAAGAATAAGAACAAAAAGAAAAAGCCAGTCTGTACATTCATTCATTCATTATCTGTAACCACTTATCCAATTCAGGGTCGCGGTGGGTCCAGAGCCTACCTGGAATCATTGGGCACAAGGCGGGGAATACACCCTGGAGGGGGCGCCAGTCCTTCACAGGGCAACACAGACACACACACACATTCACTCACACACTCACACCTACGGACACTTTGGAGTCACCAATCCACCTACCAACGTGTGTTTTTGGACCGTGGGAGGAAACCGGAGCACCCGGAGGAAACCCACGCGGACACGGGGAGAACACACCAACTCCTCACAGACAGTCACCCGGAGTGTGAGGTTGTGGGCTGTACATAAGTTTATGTAAACTATAAATTGTGTGTGTGTGGTTCTGTGTATTTACATTTTCACTAAGAAAACAATGTGATCAATTGGCAGAGATTACAAAAAACAAGAAGAAAAAGGCAGTCTGCACATAAACCATAAACTGTGTGTGTGTTTGCATGTTTACTCATTGAAGTGACTATTACGCTGGATGTCAAGTTTTGCACTGTACTTGTGCTCTTTTCTACGATGGAGTTTTAGGGCCACGGCATTGGGGAAAAAAAAACAAGATTCAGAGAATAAAGTCAGAATTCTGAGAATATTCTCAGAATAATTTGGAGAAAAAATCTCGGAATAATTCTGAGAATATTCTCTGAATAATTAGCTGCGTATAATGGAGCAGACAGTGTAACTGTGGAATGCAGTGTGTTGCTTAAGTCATACTATGGTATAGATTTCAGGAAAAAACTCTCCGTTCTCTTCCATATCAGGACCACAGTGTGATTAGTATTTAAACCCTGAATCGGTGCACGAACCCATGGCATGTAGTTTCACAGGATACAATTAATGATCACAACAATAATTTACACAGAAAAAACACAAACATAAAGAAACTTTTTGAGTTTGATGTAAGGTTACTGCTTTAGAATAAGACCACATTCAAAAATGTTTAAAAATGATTTACAATCTGTTAAATGATAGATCCAGATCGAGTGGAACTCCGGTATGCCCACGAGGTTCCATCGCATGCTCGGACTTGTTCAATAAACTAAAGCCTTATGCATCGCAGTCAGGGGCTGCACTGACGGAGTCATCATGTCGTGTGGATGGTTTAATAAATAATTCTGTTCACTTCACTGACTGCTTCTTTCACAACTCCCTCATGGTGCACATGGCGAAACGAGATGAGTCATTGGATAAATGCTGGGCTTTGTCCCGCCCATCAGATGCTCAGCGTCTCTGGGGGTCTATGGGGCAGTGGGCTGTCCTCGGCTGGCCCGGACGCTCAGCTTCTGCATGATGATTGGATGATCTGTCTGAGGCTGAATCCCTTTTTGATTGACAGCGAAATGAGCGAATCAGCAATCCTTTGGTGTAAAGATCGGTGGGAGCACAGGCGGACACACTTCACATGGGCCAAGGCCGTTTAAGCAGCCTAGCTCTTCTGGCCATTGAGAGGACACTAGTCAAGTCCCTGGAAAAGACGCCTTGTAGGTACTAAAGGGTCACAGATCATTTTCTTAAAAAGGAACGGAGGGTAGAATTTACGTATAAATAAACCGACACATTTTATGATGGAGGCCAAAATTGAGCTTCCCCTCCTTGAAAGACCAGCATCCGCCACTGGCGCAAAGACTGTTAGTCTGTCTGTCTACATTATAATAAATAATAACCCAAACCGTGTTTCTCCAAATTTTCTGATTATATTCTCGAAATTATACAATCCAGTTCAGGGTCGCGATTTATACAGACCTTTTTTACTAAATTATTCCGAGATTTTTTCTCCGAATTATTCAAAGATTTTTTTCTCAGAATCTTGTTTTTTTTTCTCCCAACGCTGTGGCCCTAAACCTCCATTGTACTTTTCCACCTGTGTTTGCCGCAGGGATTTTGTGTGCAGTCATGTGACAGCTTGGCTTTGTTTGATTGGTGAAACAGAGTCAAACATCGCTAGTGGCTACATTTGATTGGTGAGATGCAATCATGTGACAGAGCCTCTGTTGGAGGTCTCAACAAAACAAAACCAAAGACCATGCATTGGACTGATCAATAAAAATATATAGCAAGTATCGGGCAGAATGTAGCTCAATGTAAAGGAGTTAAAGTACTGCTTCTTCTTCACAAATATACTCAAGTAAAAAGTATGCTGCATTAAAACTGCTCTTAAGTACAATTTATCCAAAAATGTGCAATGTACATGTAACAGAGAAAATGTGGTGCATTACTACCCACCTCTGCATTAAATTAAAAGGCTAACAAGAGAAAGCTAACAAACTAAATAGAAAAACAAGACAAAGATACTTGAAAAACACCATACAAACATAGAGATCAACAGAAGCTACAAAAGTCAGACTGACTGAACAAACACTAGTACAAGCCAACTGCTAACAGACCAAAAAGAGTAGTTGAAATGTCCACCAAAGACAACACAGAAACATAGGGCTTATATACTCAGAAACACAGACCACAGACAAGGAACACCTGGGAAAAATAATGAGAGGGTAGGGACTGAGGCTGGGTATAGACTAGGACGGAAAAAAAGAGCAATGTGCTCTTTTAGCACATGGTAGACAAGGAAACAAAATCAAAGCAGGAACACAAGAAACAGGGCACAAAGCAGACAGAACCTGCCCCCTTCCCCAAAACATGCAACTCCCAGAGCACAGAGAAACAGATCCCCCTGGAAATTAAATGAACAACGGGCCAATGGGTGACAGGACTGGAGCTCAAACAGCAGACAAAACACTGGACTAGAAAGAAAACTGGACGAGAGACTGAACAGGAGCAGAAACAAGAAACTGGACTAGAGACAATATACCAGACTGGGGACAAAACACCAGAGGAGACAGGAGACTGAACTGGGGACAAGACTGGACATGACACTGGACTGGAAAGGGGACTGAAAAGGTCTAGGCAGGATGGGAGCAGAGACATGAGACTGGACAGGAGATGGGTGCAAGACATCACAGGGACAGAAACAGCACACTGGATACCAGACTGGAATGGAGATAACATGGGAGGAAAAACAGGAGATAAAACAGATGATTAATGACAGACACAAACAGGGTGACTGGGACAGAGACTAAGGCAGCCACAGGCAGATGGACACTGACAAAGACAGGGACCAAAAAAGGAACAGACAGACACACAAATACAAACATAGGTGAGTGCCCAGGACTGGTATGAGTTAGAGGGACAGTCTGAGAAACCAGCCTGGGCACAGTCCTGGGAGTCAGCCTTGAAGTACTTGGGACTGACTCTGGGACAAGATCATGAATGGCAGGAGCTGCCGTCACAGGAACAAGAGCGGTGACACAGGAACACAAGTGGCGGAGGGCACCATGGACACAAACAGCAGCAACAGGGTACGTCGCCAACACAGGAACAGAAGTGGTGAGGGGTGCCACTGACACCGGAACAGGAGCAGTGAGGGTTCTCGCCGACACAGGAGCAGAAGAAGTGCCGCGATCACTGGAGTGAGATATTTACATACATTAAATTCCAGGTAATTTGGAGTATTTCTATTGGTCCGTTCATCATGAAATTTTCACACAGTGTAATGAATAGCTGCTGTGTTGAAATTATATAGTAAATTAAATGACAAAAATGGTATAACATTGAGTATCATTGTGGAACAATGATATTTGTTCCACCGCAGAAGTAAAAAAAAAATGAGGGATATAGGTCTAATTATAAATATAAGTGGAAATATAGCTGCAAGAGTTGATGGCTAACAGTGAGAAAGTTCTCAAAATAATGCGTAATAATGATATAAGTCTGTTCTTTACAGAGTAAACTACTTAAAACAATAATTTACACAGAAAAAACACAAATATAAAGAAACTGTTTGAGTTTGATGTAAGGTTACTGCTTTACAATACGACCACATTCAAAAATGTTTAAAAATGATTTACAATCTGTTAATTAATTAGGCTAAATTTGTGAAGCAATATGCATTGTCTGTCACAACGTTAGCATTTTCTAGATAGCCTAATATAAATATGTTTGACGAGGTTATTTTCTTCGAACAGATGGTATTGCTTTGCAGTACCGTTAGGCTATATCTAGCCTTCTTGCTAGGGGTTAAATTTAGCTACTGTTAGTGCAAAGCCAAACTTGAATGGTTTTTCTTCAGTCATTCATTTGCTATATAATATAGTCATATCATAGGACTGCATGGATGTCGTTAGACCAGTTTTGGGGGGCTGTAGCCCCCTCTTAATGTTCTTTTACCATTGGCAATCTGTTTGTATTGCTTCTTGGCAGAATAGGCACACGTAGTGTTGCCAACCTTCCTGTAAAATACGGAATCATCCGGTATTTGGACACACAAAAAAGGTGCTTTCATTTTTGAATAGATGCGGAACACATTTTTTTCTGTATTTTTGAGGTCACATGGCGATAGACAGAAACACGTAGCTCTTTTTCAGCAGGAGCTGAAAGGGACGATGCTGAAGTTGGTTCCTTATTCGCAGCTCCCGATTCCTTTGGCTTCTTATTCACAGCCTCTTATTCACAGACTTAAGTTTCAGCGAGTTCAGTAAGTTTCTGATTCACAAGTGAACGAAACGGACTGTTCGAGGTGAACATAATGCTGCGCACATTGCTAATGTTTCATGGACAAATGAATAGCACTAAATACAGAAAGTAACGAACTGTTTACCCTCAGAACACACAAAACAAGCCAAAAACATGTAAGAAATCTTTTCCTTTATTCAATCGCTGTTTACTTTGTTTATTTGACATTAAATGTCTCTGCAGTTTAAAATATAAAATAATATATTGTTTGGCATATAAATATTCTGAATTGATTAATTTTTATTTATTTTAAATTGACCAGTAAAAATTAAACAGAAAATCCCAGCTAGCAAAATTGTATCGGCCCACACTCGGGCCGAATCACGCTCGCCGGAACAAAAACACTCGGCCCGATGCCGGCACGCGGAGTCGACATTGTCTCGGCCGTGATGTGTGGCCATAGAGTGGGCGGATAGTTCTAGCCTGAGTCTGGGAAACTCTCGGCCCAGACTCAACCGAGTGTTGTGGCTGAGGCACGGCTCAAATGACTCGGCCCTAGTCCGGCAAGCCATAACTAAATTGCGATAATTGGACTACAGCCGAGTTTGAGCCAGAAGCACGCCAATAGACTCGGCCCAGGGTAAGCCAAGGGCGTTAGTAGCAAGGAAAAACTCCCTCGAGGACGAGACCTTGGAAAGAACCAAGACTCATACGGGGGAACCCATCCTCCCATCAATATCCATCAATAACCCATCAATACCGGAGAGCACAACAGATAAGAGAACAGAAGTAAAAGTGAACGGCTAGAGATAGTGAGTTATAGTAATGTAAATGTAAAATATCAATGATATGAGTATGAGGAAGGAGGAGGTAGTCAAGTGAATCTGTGGGTGGGTAAAGCAGTTGCAGTTCATTTAGACAGGTGCAGTAGGTGAGACAAGGCCAAGATCTTGCACAAGATACACAGGGTTGGGGGCTGGATTAGGGAAACACCAGGAGAGCAGCAGGAACAGGACATCTTGAGGCATGAGAGAAACAGGAGAAAGAAAACCAGACAAGGGTGAAAAATAAAGTGGTTAGTAGGTTCATGGTAAAGCAGGAGTAAAATTGCCCAGCAAAGAAATCGTTCATGTGCCAGGCAAGAGAACCCAGTAACAGACAAGCCAGGGAGATGGAGAGGGTGCAGTCTGGTTGGTGGTTACCAGAAGGCTAACTTAAAAATGCAGTAATTATATGGTTAATACACAGTAGTGATAACATGAAAACCAGCTATAACACCAATAGAGAAAGTAACCCGAAAGCTTGAAAGTGTGTCTGAGCCCTGAAAAGTAACAGGATGACTATTCTTAAAGAAACTTTAATTAAAACTAACATATATAGAATAGAGCAGTATAGAATTTTTGCTACCTATTTGTTATTTGTTTTACTGTATAAACAAGGGATGTCCAGATCAAGTTTTTTATTTTTTGCCCCCGATCCCAATTCAAGTCTTTTAATATTGAGTATCTGCCGATACAGAGTCCCGATCCAATACTTAGATTTAACTAGTTAGTACTGTTACACAGTGTACACTTAAAGTACATTATAATTATCAATATCAGCCCAGTGTATCAGCTTGACACTGAATATCTCGCTTTAACAAAGAAATTGCCTGCATCCAAGCTGCTGTTTTTTTATAACAAAGTAAACAAAATTTGTCTTCATAAACAGCTCATATAATATTTAATATTATATTTAATCTTATATAAAATCATCTAATATTTTTATGTATACAAAATTTGATTATAAAAATCAGTCAGCTTTGTCATTACAAATGTGTTGAGGGAAAAATGAAATGTAGTTTCTTCAAGACACTGTGCTAAAATAAATTTTTCAGCACTGACCTCATTCTCTCAGTACAGCCACAAAACAAACCCCTGTAGGTGGGACTGTAACTCCATTGGCTGCAGCAATAATTGATAGACAACTAACTCTAGCTACTGATTGGCTTAATAAAAGTGAAGACCAATGAGAAGCGCATTCTCTGTTTAGGAGTCATGGACCTCTGACTGAGGGAGAGGAGCAAATCATGGCCTTAACAGTCTCACCTTAAAAATACAAGATAAAACACCTCGGGGTCCAAAACACAACACTGGATTTGGTGTTCAGATACAGGACTGTTGGCGTCACATGCCGCCATTCTCCAGCTCTGAATACGCCTCACAGGAACAGTCAGAAAGAAGTGTGTCCGCTATGGTGGCCAGCAGAGTCCAATCACAACAACATTTACAAAGCGTGCTACAGGAGGAGGGAGTGTGAGCTTGCCGCCTAGAGGAAATGGAGGATCGGACTTGAGATCGAGCTCAGTAAATCCAATACAGATCAGTACAATAATGCTGTGATTGGCCCCATTACCGGGACATCCCTAGAATAAACTATGGGAAAACAACTTGCAAAATATTTTAAAAGTATTTCATCAATTACGTAAAGTCAAAAATAATTTGACAAACAGTGTACTATGTTGCCAGTGATTTTAAGGTATTAAGTCGACTTGGGATAAGCCGAAACAAGGTTGTCTTTATAATGGGAAATAATAACTTTACTTAAGATGTGTATTTGTGCAAATTAAGGAGTGCAAATTTCTTTGTCTTGCATGCATTTAATTTTCTGCACAATTGCCCAATATGCCAAATTTCCAGTTAAATTTAAAGTATAAAATTATTTCGGACCAGGAAAAATCCATGTTGTTCTTGAGAGAGGAGAATTGTGCAGGCCCAAAGTGATTAAGGACCTCAAATTCCCTCCAGAATCTCAGCCTCACATTAATTTGTTTTTGTGCAATTTGAATAAAATAGAACTTTAACTTGGACCAATTTCTCACCGATATATTTAATACAGTCCATCCATTTAATATTTAAATGTCTATTTAACATACCTGTTATTTTTTGTTTATTTTTTACTGGTCAATTTAAATAAATAAAAATTAATCAATTTGCTGTGCCATTTTGAGTGGACATCTGATAATGTAATGAGGATGAGACTGTTTTTTAGATTCTTAGACAAATTCTTTCACTTCAGATCTTATTGTAATTAATAATAATTTAATTAATGTTAATTTAAAATAATACAGTTATTTTAAACTAGTAATTCAGTATTTGCATTTTGTTCAGCTTTGCCATTGTTCAAAAATCTACTGAAAAGCACAGACAGTCCGTGTCTGACAACAAAAATGTTTTGATTTTCTACAGTCGAAAATTATTTATGTGCATTCTGGTCCCCCGACCTCTGCATTCCTTGTTTTGATTTCAAAAAGTTGGTAACCCTATGCACATGAGAAGGTGTAGTGTGTTTCCTGACTGTGAGTGTCATTTCAAGACAAAAATATAGAATAAAATTTAATGGAATGCCTGTTACAATTTTTAATTAACCAAATTGAGCAGCCACTGATGCACTAGTTGGAATAGCATTATGCTAGCAGAGTAAACCTGATTACTGATGTACATAAAGTAAGATGCTGAAAAAGCTAGGTAAGATGTTAATTTATTAAAAGCTGCAGTATTTAGAGCAGACTGAATTGATGTGTGTGTTCTTTCCTGATGTTATTACTGTATATTTTACAGATACATGTATATAATGAGCCCCAGTGTGTATTCCCGCCTGCGCCCAATGATTCCAGGTATACTCTGGACCCACCACGACCGTTAACTGGATAATCGGTTACAGATAATGAATGAATGAATGAATGAATGTATATATAATGAGTTAATAGTTGATCACAACTCAGTTTTGTTTTTCTACCTGTAGATAGATATTCAAAATGTTTTATTTTGTAAAGGCAGCAGCTACATGTGGCTTTGCTTAATCTGTACCTCATCAAAGAAATTGCTATGAGGCAATTACCCCAGACTCCCCTCGTCTCTAGTGATGACCCTGGGACTGTGTTTTGAAAAAGTTTTTCTCTTTTTGTCATGCAAAATTAGGATGCACAAAAGGAAAAGCCAGGGGAAGATAGACTCCTTTTTTAAGCAAACCTAAGTAAGTGGAGTTGACAATTTGCTACCATAGGCTTGCAATGTGTAACCCCTCATGTGTGGTTTTGTGGTTTTCACGCAAAGATCGAGGAGAAACACTAAAAGTTTGGTTATTCCATGCTAGGCAGCATAGGTTGAAATGCATAGGTAATGCTATTACAGGAAAAGTAGGAATATTAGCTATCCTCGTGTGATTTCAAAATGCTGACAAAACCCACAGTTTTTCATACTGTAGGCTGAGATGTACATAAAATATAGAAATTCTGCATGTTATTATTGATTGTGATTGTAATTAGAATTGTCCCCTCCAGGGTGTATTCCCGCCTTGTGCCCAATGATTCCAGGTAGGCTCTGGACCCCCCGCGACCCTAAAATTGGATAAGCGGTTACAGATAATGGATGGATGGATGGATGGAATTAGAATTTGGCTTTGATAATTTCAGAGTGAATTTTACTCCCCATCCCAAAACACCCCCACGTTTGAAAAGCTTGATACACCCCTGGGCAGAGGTCAGTTGAAAATACATTTAGACGTCTTTCCCTGACATGAGCTGAGTGTCTGTGATGATGTACAGGATCTTTACTCATCACCAATAGAGACCAAGGTCAAGTTCAAGTTCAAGAAGTTTACTGTCATTTCAGCAGTATACAGTGTTTACAGTACACAGTGAAACGAAATAGCGTTCCTCCAGGACCAAGGTGCTACATAAAACAATACACAACATTAAAGTGCAACTAGTGCAAAGCTAGTGCAAACATAAAACAGTGCATACACATTAAAGTGCAAAAGACATGGCTAAGAAATTACAAAACAATATCCATACAATACAATGCAAAGTGGTGAGGATAGGAGGTGGGAGATTAATCTTCTTCAGCCTTCACAGAAAGTAGAGGCGTTGCTGGGCTTTCTTTCTGATGTTACTGGTGTTAGTGGACCAGGTGAGATCATCCGCTAGGTGAACACCAAGGAATTTGGTATTCTTGACAATCTCCACAGCAGAGTTGTCGATGTTCAGTGGCGAGTGCTCACCCCTTGCTTTTCTGAAGTCTACAACCATCTCTTTGGTTTTGTTCACGTTCAGTGACAGGTTGTTGACTTCACACCAGTCAGTTAGCTGCTGCACCTCCTCTCTGTATGCTGACTAGTCGTTCTTACTGATGAGACCCACCACAGTGGTGTCATCAGCAAACCTGATTATATGATTTCAGCTGTGCATCTCTGCACAGTCATGGGTCAGCAGTGTGAACAGCAGTGGACTGAGCACACAGCCCTGGGGGGCTCCAGTGTTCAGTGTGATGGTTCTGGAGGTGTTCCTATCGATCCGGACTGACTGAGGTCTCCCAGTCAGGAAGTCCAGGATCCAGTTGCAGAGAGAAGTGTTAAGGCCCAGTATATTCAGCTTCCCGATCAGGTACTGAGAAATGATGGTGTTGAATGCTGAGATGAAGTCTATGAACAGCATTCGGGCATATGTGTCTTTCTTGTCCAGGTGGGTGAGTGCCAGGTGGAGCGTGGTATCGTCCGTTGAACCGTTAGGACGATACGCGAACTGTAGAGGGTCCAGTGTGGGGGGAAGTAGGGTCTTGATGTGCCTCATGGCGAGCCTCTCGAAGCACTTTGTGATGACAGGTGTGAGTACAACGGGACGATAGTCATTGAGGCAGGACACAGAAGAATTCTTAGGCACAGGGATGATGGTGGTGTTCTTGAAGCATGTTGGAACAACAGCGCTGCTCAGAGAGATGTTGAAGATATCAGTGAAGACATCAACAAGCTGGTCTGCACATTCTCTGAGCACTCTGCCAGGAATATTGTCTGGTCCAGCAGCTTTCCGTGGGTCGACTCTGCATAGAGTTTTCCTCACGTCGGCTGCAGTAAAAGACAGCACCTAGTAGAAGGGACTACTACCTGGACTTCCTCGCCGTTACGCTGTGCCTCAAACCGTGCGTAGAAATGGTTCAGCACGTCTGGTAGGGAAGCATCTCTGTCACAAGCAGGTGGTGCAGTCTTGTAGCTGGTGATGCTCTGGATGCCCTGCCACATGCGCCGAGTGTCTCTAGTGCTCTGGAAGTGGCTGTGGATGATCTGGCCGTGTGCACGCTTTGCCTCTCTGATAGCACGGGAGAGTTTGGCCCTCGCTGTTCTCAGGACCACCTTATTGCCTGATTTGAAAGCGACATCTCTAGCCTTCAGCAGCGCACACACCTCTGCATTCATCCACGGCTTCTGGTTGAAGCGGATGGTGATGGTCTTGGAGATGGTCACATCATCGATGCACTTCTCTATGTAGCTGGTCACTGATGATGCATACTCCTCCAGGCTGATTGTGTTGTTGTAAGTTGCAGCCTCTCTGAACATGTCCCAGTCAGTGCACTTGAAACAGTCCTGAAGAGTAGAGATTGCTTCTGATGGCCAGATTTTCACCTCTTTCAGAACAGGTTTCAATCGCCTGACGATGGGTCTGTATGCAGGGATTAACATAACAGACATGTGATCTGAGTGTCTGAGGCAGGGCTCTGCCCTGTACGTGTCTGGAACGTTTGTGTAAACAAGATCCAGCGTGTGTATACTTACCTGTAACCACCAATACTGACCTGCAGATGGGTCATGTGAGGGGAAAAGAGTATTAGCCCATCCTCCAATAGAAGAAAGGGGGAATTAGGACCTGGTTGGAGGGAAAGTGCATTAGAAAATAAATATTGGCGTCGTGGAAGAATGGTAACATCATGTCACCATTACAACTACATACTGTTAATATTGATCATTCATTGTTTATTTTACTGGTATATTACCTAGGTATGTAGACATTATTACTTTTACAGGTGCTACAAATTGTATATTCCTGGGGGAGATGCTACCTCTATATAGACCACAGAGGGTAAAAGGAATAGGGGAGGGAGACACTGTGCTAGACGGTGGTATGAGACAGTGAACCAGCCATTCAGTGTTAAACAAGTGACTTGTGACTTCGCAGACATTAGTCTTTTATTTTTTTAATCTTTGATAATTTATTATGGAGCGATCATGTATACATTTTAAATATCTGTAAAGTCCAGGGTGCAAATAATAACTTGTGTTGTATCCAGTCGTCCTTTCAATGCTACAGACCCCTCGCCCGACTCTACCCATAAAGAACATCTTTTTCCATCGCTTTTTTAGATGTCTTTTTCCTGACGTCTATATAGTCCGCACAGTAGTTGTGTAACAAGTAAATTTTACGTCATTTTGACGTCTTATTTATGTCATTTTAATGTTTCTTTAAAACTATACTTTAGTTGTAATTTGTGCTGTATATTTAATATTTCACACCAGAAGTCTGTATTCACAAGATAACATATATATAACATACAAATACTAGTCATAATCATAGCAAATATGTGAAAGTGCAGCACAAATACACATATACACAGTGTGAGATTAAAGCAGAGTATTACTGCATTTATTACATGAAAACATTTGCTACAAACATATTTCAAATAACGTCCCTACCTGTTTTAAGCCCAGTTACATCATGAGGTAGATCAGACATTAACAGGTGTTTTTATATCACCTGTGAGTGATTTTAATGTTATGGTTGATCTGTTTATAACATACTAAAAAAATTAAACGCTCTCTTTATTTCTCACTAGCTTACACACAGTCACATTAATTTATACACAACCATTCTATTTATTAAATGCAGTATTTGAATGTAAACCAACAAGTGGCCAGCACTGTTTGCCTTTTCACCAATTTGGTTTGCAGTCCCAGGATCAGTGCTTGGTTCCCCAGTCGGGAATCAAAATCTAACGTTACGGGAACGTTCTGTGCTAGTTGGGTCTGTAATGCAGTAGAATACATCTGCAAACAATGCTGCATTTTGTTAGTCCTGATTAGTGCATTCATAACATCATTTTCCATACTGAATTGCACCAGTTTCACATATCAGTATTTTATTTTCTGAAAGGTATTATTTCAAAAGTTGAGCTCTCAAATGAACGAAACCAGATTCAAACTGTCCAGGCTGAACTGTGAAAGAAATCAGTTCTTATTTCATACGTGGCCTGGGCAGAGCTCCATAAAGTAACTGAATTATTATTATTATTTTATTTTTTGGCAGGTGCTTTTTAATACAAATGACAACAACATATACCTAAAAAGGTTGTCAACTAACAGCTAATTAAAGATTAAAAAACTATTTATTATTGTTTCTGTGATGTTGCCAGCTGACCAAGGATACAATGTATCTAGAGTTATGGGATGGGTTGGAAGTTCAAGGTATTCTGTAACTCAAGAACAGTTTGAGTTCCTGCTCACATTTAATTTCACCAAAGCTCAAATTTCTGATATATTGGCTGAAACACGAACAAATAAAAGACCCTTAAGGTAAGACAAAGTGCATCATTATTTATTTTTTTTTATGTTTTGGATGGTCTTGTTTAAATTTCAGAATTATTGTACTGTGTGATATAGCTAATATATATATATATATATATATATATATATATATATATATATATATATATATATATATATATATAACTGCTGTCCAATGAAAAACATTTCTATCCTAATTAATTGATTACTTGATTTATTTTTTGCAAAACCTGAGCAAAATAGATTAAATGTACATGGTGTAAAGCTTTTGGAATAAATCTGGAATAAAAACTGATCTGGATGACAAAATCAAAGAGTTGGTCAGTGGAAATGATCAACTTGGCATACAGGCTGCAAGACTGGCAAGTGAAGGCATTATAGTACCGTGGAACGTGATTCGTCAGAGTTTGATCCGAACCAATCCTGAAGGAGAAGCTTCCAGATACATGTCTCACAGAATGCACAGAAGAGCTTATCGAGTGGCAGGGCCAAACTCATCTATTTGGCAATCACAAGTTAATCAGGTATGCAGCAATTCCTGATTTATATTATATACATATATATTTATGTTTAGATACATAAATAAATATCTAGTTCCCAGTGTTGCCCTGTTCCTTTATCAAGTATATATATCACTTGGTTGATAAAATGTTAAGGTACTTGGTTTTAGAAATATTCAAAAGCTTAAATGTTAAACATCTTGTTGCTTTCTGGTAAAGGAGCTGCTTTAATGTAATCTCAACACAGTGCTTCAGTTTTGTAGCTTTATATGAACAGAAAATAACAGGCTTTCCATGATCATACACACACTGTCAGCAACTGACAAGATTAATTATGCTTGCCTAGTTTCTCTTTGCTCTTGTTCTTTTCAGCATTTAACATCCTGTGCAGGAACTTGACATTTTATAAGAGTTTACTTTTCAAAGGGTCTGTTTCCCATATGAATAAAGTCCTGTGATACAATGATCTCTGATGCAACATCTTATTTAATGTAGCACAGCACAACATATTTTCAAAAGCAGCAGATTATGTTTATTATGTCAGGTGCCATGGTAACAGTATATTTTGATGAACAATTATTCCGGTACGCTGTTACTTCAGTTTATTACAAAATAGACAAAGTAATAATGAACAAATCTTAAAAAATGTAAAATAAAAAGACTGAAATATTACATATTATTTGTGTAGAACATTAGATTTGAAATATCAATCTTTTGAACCTAATGAATTTGTAACAAACAAATAACCATTATTACTTTTTCATTTCTTGAATTTATAAGAACACTGTTAAACAACTCATGTTTTTCATATGAAAAATGTTATTTTCATATTTGTGTATGTGATGCTATGTATTTTTTTGCTTTTTAACTCCAGTTCTGGTGACTGTCCTGTGCATTTCCTGGTATTCCTTGCCCCCTATTCTAATAATTCTAGTAATCATTAATCATTAAGCATCTAGTAATGATTAATAATATATATATATAACCTTTGTAACTGAACCTGCAATATAAAGGTGATGGGTGTGGGATAACTTTACCTTTAAATTTAATCTTTTTTGCTGGACTTACACTTCAAGCCAACCCAAAATTTTGTGCCTGTATTATTGCAGAGTTCATCCAATTCTCAAATTCACTATAGATGGAGTACATTGGAAACCTAATGCAAATTGAGCAGGTGTTTGTTTCTGGGAGTGGTCTCTTGCAACCTGCTGCATGTAGAAATTCCAGGGATGGAGGATCTCGAAATCCCAGAGGTGGGAGTCTGTCAAGGCCTGAAGCAAAGATCAAAACTCTTTCTAGGGTTATAGGCTTGCATCGGCCTCCAAAAACAGAGTTTCAAAAACAGTTGAACAAAAATTATGTATCACTCACTTTTATACACATCATCCATTGACTACTTTAAGTGGGATATTGTACCATGTCACAAATTAAATGTTTTCATGACATGACACAGTGACCTGGAAAAAATATTTTGTTAGCAAAGGAGGCTCTACACAGTAATAGTATGTTGTTCCTAATAAACTGTTTTGGTAAGTGGAGATGTGATATATTTGAATGAACAATGATATAGGTATTTACTCTATATTCATGGCTTGTTCTGGCATTTTCCTCTATTATATGCCTTCTATATTAAAAGCCAATCCCACCAAAAGCAAAGGACTTTGTTTTCCTTCCGCGTGAGGTTCCTTCCTCTTAGTGACAACACTGGATGGAACAGGCTAATGAAGTCCATGACCATTAAAGGTTTAGAAGACTTCAAGAAAAGACCTTCAAATTGTGAGGTTCAAACAAATGTCCTCTGCTAACCCAAATATCTGCAACCCGTCAACAAATCTGTCAAAAATGTAAGCAAAATGTTTTCTTATTACTGTGACAGCAGGCTCATAAGCTCCCAGACAAAAAAAAAAATCAGTCACCCTGCTTAAGGTATCCCCTGGAGCTTGACAGTGTTCATATTGGTACTATATTCTAATGGAGGGCGGCACGGTGGCGCAGCAGGTAGTGTTGCAGTCACACAGCTACAGGGACCTGGAGGTTGTGGGTTCAATTCCCGCTCCAGGTGACTCCCCGTGTCCGTGTAGGTTTCCTCCGACAGTCCAAAAACACACATTGGTAGATGGATTGGCGACTCAAAAGTGTCCATAGGTGTGAATGTGTGAGGGTGTGTGTTGCCCTGTGAAGGACTGGCGCCCCCTCCAGGGTATATTCCCGCTCAATGATTCCAGGTAGGCTCTGGATCCACCGCGACCCTGAACTGGATAAGTGGTTACAGATAATGAATGAATGTTCTAATGGTATTTGTACTAAATATATGTTTACTGTTCCAGTCCTGTTTTTACTCTGCCCTGTGCAGCTTCAAGGACCAAAATATCCCATTCCTTGAGATCCTTAATGAACTGAAATGCTTCAAGAATCGAGAGACTTTGAGGCCTCAAAAATAGCCTCTTCTGGTTTAGCTTCTTCTGTGGGTTTCAGCATTTTGTATCTGCATTGCAGAAATAACATAAACATACAGAACTACACATCCCATATTCTAAAAATCCGCAGATCATATAAGTGCACTTTGTAATTATACAATAATAGATTATAGTCTGTCTCTTTCTCTGCATACTTTGTTAGCCCATATTTACTCCATTCTTTAAAAGTCAAGACCCCCATTAGACCACCACACAGCAGCTATTATTTGGGTGATGGGTCAATGTCAGCACTGCAGTAACCCTGATGTGGTGGTGTAGTAGGGTGCTGTGCTTGTATGATTGGATCAAGTACAGCAGGACTGCTGAAATTTTTTAAACCCCTCAAGTTTAAAATTATAAGATATATTTAGCCAGGAGAGATAACATCAACTGATGAACACAGTGCTTAAAGTTGAAAATAAATACCACAGTAATTAGTAATAATGTCAACAATATTATTAAAGGTTTCTTGAAGATGTCTTAGCCTTCATCTCCCTGCCATACCTCCTTGTTCCAGCACTTTCAAATACAGTAAAACAAATAATGTTCAGGCATGAAAAGGCAGTGTTTTGCTGATTCCTGGCTCTTATTAACAATTATTAGATTTTCTTTTCAAATCTTTAAAACTACTCAAATTCCAATCACACTAGCCAACATCTTATGCAGTACAGTGTATTCATGTTTAGGATTGTCTATGGTGTGTATTAAACACTGACTGTTTGTCTGAGAATGAATGAATGTTGACCGTAAAGATGTAGGTAAAATGTTAAGATGTGTAATGATTTTATTGATAAAATGTGTGCATTCAAGGACAACTTGTGTGGAATGGCCACCGTGGCATGACTTCTCTAAAGAGACACTTTACCATTGTGATCGCATCTTGTCATCTGTAAGGAAAAAACTTCAGGATACTTGGAACTATATTTTAATTGACATGGTGTCAACTCAATGAAACCTATCATTAAACGGTCAAATGGACAACTGGGAGTTTGGTGTGCATTCTCAATTGTCGTTACACCTTTTCCAGTGTTTATACATCTTATAAATCTTTCACAGTTAGTTTTAGCAAATTGAGAAAACCTCAGTGCATATAAATACTTGACTGCCAAATTTGTACCAGCTTATTTTGATCTATTATCTATTGAATGAGTCAGTTTAGCTAGGAATTGGTATGCTAATTTAGGAATCGGATGCCTGTTTTAATTGTCCAGCCAAAGCCCAGTTTTGTAATCTGCTTTACAACATGCATGCCAAACTGTCTGTTCCCACTCTGTGGCAGAATTCTGTAAAACAGGAAAAATATTATGTAACCAAAGTAATACTTCTTTGTTAAGATCTGAAGTATCATTTAGGTCATTTATATCATTCTGCATAGCAGCTTTTGAGCTTGTAGAAACCATCTGAAGCACATCCTCTGATGTGGCTGTTCCATTTTGCTAAATAATCTGCAATTGAGATTTCCTGCAGACATAAGATCTTTAAAAAAACAAAACAAAAACAGAAACTGATATGTGGAGTTTAACAGCCACTTGCATGCAGAATTCTGCTGCCTGTGCAGAGACATTTTTGGTTAGTCTGAAACCCCTTAATAAATCTGAAATAGGCTGAGCAATCACAACATATTCCAGTATCCTTTTTTTTTTTTTAAATAGTTCATAACACCCCAAAAAAGACATAGCATGTTAGGTCTAGACATTCTCATTATGGCATCTATCCCAGATAAATAAGATAAAGATGTGCATGATATTAAGATGGCTAATAAGCAAGTTAAAAGAAAAAGTCCTGTTATGGAGATGGAATATATATGTATATATATATTGTCTTGGTCTACATACATTGATTTCTCCCTTCCATCCTATTGATTGTCAGGACCACCAAAGGGCATGTATGATTTGAATGGTGGGATTTTTAAATCTCTCAGTGTCAGTGCTGCCAAAAACCAAGAACATCCAGCTGACATCACACTGTGTCCTCTGATGAAGGACTAGAGGATGACCAACACACACTGTGCAGCATCTGACGAGCAACTGTCTCTGACATTACATCTAAAAGGTGGATCAATTAGGTGTGTGGTTAACAAATTAGAAAGTGAATGGACAGTTATTTAACTCCAGCAGCACTGCTGTGTCTGATCTACTTATACCAGCACAACACACACACACACAAAACCCAACAACACTGCAATGGCATGTAAGGCCTCATGCTTGTAAATATAAGCATATTGTAAGCAAAATTTTCACATGTCCTCAATAACCATAATGTTTTATGAACAATTCCCACTTCCCCTCCCTCTCTATACTGTGCTGCTTCACCACAATGAATATCAGATGCCAAGAGAGCACACACTCATTATAGCCCCCTTCTCTTCCACTCTCTTTGCATTTCCCCACACACAGACTGAGAGGCCCACAGCGCTCACACTCACAATAACCTCCAACTTATTCTACTCCACTCTTTGCTTCTCAACACTGACTGAGACACTGAAATACTGACATCTAAAGTTGTCATAAGCACAAAAGACTTAAGGCAAACAGCTTCCATTATGTAGAACCAAGTGGCTATGGAATGTTTTGCTAACAAGCAAAATTTGGAATTTGGTGTATGTTTTTTTTTCAATTAAACGTTCATTTTAATTTTTAAAACAATTGGTTTGCACTGTACCCTGATTAGTGTACTTGAAACCTGCTGCCTTTGCCTTGACATTGTTGAATATTATGTGTTGTGAGGCGCTGGTATACGCAGTCTGGCTTAATTCCTCTGTCAGATAGAATACAACAATCCAGAGATATCTGTCTCTTATAAATTACAATTTATTCCAGAAAAGAGTTAAGACAGTAGACAAATGAGTAATTTTAAAAGATGACAAAACAGTGAATTGCCATGCAATATAATGGGTTCTGTTTTGTGGTATCTTTCATGAAACAAATTAATATCATACAATTAATAAACTACCTTCAGAAAAAAAAAGTACAGTAGAGGCACATTATTGGTCACTAACTACAATCAGGAAACAAATTATTCAATTTTATTTGTAAATTTTAAAATTGTGCTGATTTCATACTCCTAATTTCATCTTCAGTTCAATAATGAAAAAATATATTCAGCTCTAGTTCTGGAGCTTAGTTTAGCCAGCCATTAGCAATACAGTCATTGTCACAGAGGTTTTTCTGGCATTTCAAACACAGGAAAGCCCAAAATACATACCCTTGTCATTGGAATGTCTGAAGAAGCCTCATGTTAATGTCTTTGTTTACATATGGTTTTTAATTATGTGATTGTGTTGTACAGAAAATATGAAGGGCAGATAAATGCAGAAATGGGCTAGTCCAGTTAATTGTCTTAATGTAAGTTAATACATACCTGCCAGAAAAGGCTTCTTGAATAAAAATGTGAATATGTTGTTACATGTGTGTAATTACATAAGAAAGAAAATGCTGTTACAACTATGAAGATCCACTAGTGTAATTACAAAAGGCAAAACTGAAGTTGATACACATTTGTAATTACATAAGCTTTACTACTGTAATCCGTCTGAAACAGGTGCAAATTCATCAGTAGTTAAATTGATGTTGCATATGTTCATGTGTAACTACACAGTTATTAGAGACACTTAATATAAAGTGGGAATTGAAAATCCCACAATGACAACTTTGCATCTGCTAAGGGTCTCTTGCTTCACGAGTCACATAAAGCAGTCCATGGTCCCCATAAGCATCATAGCTGTTGAAAGTTGGCTTCTGAAGCCACTCAGGTTCATATGTGTTGGTACTATAAACAAATGACTCAGTAGTGTTGCCCCCTGTAAGATTTCCCTCTCCGACATCTTGCTGTTCTTCTAGAAGTATGCGTGTTCGTTGATACATTTTGGGGCAACCTTCAAACCGGTCCAAGAACTCCAGCATCTTGTCATCCACTCTGTAGATTTCTCCTTGGACCTGCTGGCCCTTCCCAGGGACATTAAGAAGGAAGGGAATATTATACTTGCCTGCTATCACAAGCGGGTATTTCTCAACTGTGTGAGCATGGCTCAGGAATTCAGCTTTGCCATTAGCAACATCCAGCATCCTGGAGTGGTTTGGCTGGCCCTTTTTCAAAGTGCCATACACGAAAATGTGTGTCATCTGAACCACAGGATGCAGAAAGCTAATTTCATTTTGGAAAAAACAAAAAACACTGTTTTCAAATTATTCATGTTAACCACAAATAACACCAGCTTAAAAAAAAAAAAAAAAAAAAAAAAAAAGATTCAAATGGCATGAGACCAGCAAAAACAAAAAGAGGGATAATTTGTACACTAGCAATATAATGTAAGAATGTACTTACCAATGTTGGAGGAAATAATCTTATAGCAGACTAGGGCCCTGGAATACAAAAAAGAATCTTCAGCTAATATAAAATTTCCTTTAGGTGATATGTTGTATCAAATGGATGAATACTTTTGACAGTCAAACACAAAGTTCATTACAGTATAAGAGCTAACAATTTTTAATTACTGCGCAGATTTTAGCAATTATGCAATTCAGTTTCAGCAGGATGTTCTCTGGTATAAATCATTTGCAAATAGGTCTGAAAAAACAGCAAAATATAAAACTATGAATTCTATGCCTCTTTCACACATGAACTCTAGAATTTCTAGAGAGGCTCTGGAGTATCGGGTGCGGAGATTGGTTGGATTATCGGGTCCAGAGATGTCCCAAATTGGTTGTTTACTCTGCCTCAGGCTCACTCTTGCAGCACAAGATGAAACACATTCTTCAGGCTTGGCGCGGCACCTGTATAGCGCATGCAGAAGAAACTCTGGAACATTTCCTGAGCTGTTCTCACATGCACTGACTTTGTCTTTATCCATTATCCATCCCTAGTAAAGACTCTGGGTAAAGTCCTGGTAAGGTCAGAGATTAATGTTTAGGGTGGTCGCGTTCATACATAACTCCTCCTGGTAAACTCCAGAACATTTCTGGATTACTGTGCATGTGTAAAAGGGGCACTAGTGAATTTCTAATTTTCCCCAGTTTCAGCATTTCACCAGTTGCTTACTACAGCATTCACCATTTTACATAGACATTCTAAAACCAGGTACACAATACAAGATTTTTAAAATTGGAACAGATTTGAACATCAGAGCGCATCCCACAATAAACGCCAGGTCTATACACATCTATGCATACTATTTCGAAAATTATAACCAATATAAAAACTTAACATGAGGTTTTCTACAACACACACGAAAAATCTCCAACACTACAAATCTTGCATGAGTTTGTGATTTTGCATGTGTGCATATAAACAAGGACAAGGAGATGGACTGCCTATAGGATGGAGATGGACTATTGATGATATATATGTTAGGGGTGGGACTTTAACATGTTAATTTCGATTAATTAATTACGGGGAAAATAACAAAATAAAAACTTTTACACTTTTTAATCACACTTTGCACCATGGAACATTTCTCAGTGCACAAGTTCCAGGCATACAAATTATAAAGACTCACAATGTGATGAACATGATGGAGATGATGGAAGAGACTACGCTGGTGGATGGGAAATTTGAACACAAGAAACTTCCAGATGGAAGTACAAACGAAAATGTTGTCAATTTCAAAATAAATAATTCTCATGCTAAATGTATATATATATATATATATATATAATCAGATACATAAATTCAAATCTCAATAATATGAGTCTAGGTCAGATGTCAACCATCTGGGGTTTTCAGGAAAAGGAGAGTTTCATTGATTGATCAAATGCAGCCACAGATCACACAGAGATCTCACTAACTTAACATTTCCTGCCCCAGGTCCTAAAGCTTCTCTTGATATGTGCACTTTGATGACTTTGTGTAAGTGTGAGCAGATGGCTGGAAAATAATAAAGCAGACTAAATAGTTGATAAGAGGAAAGACTAAATCATTCATTATCTGTAACCGCTTATCCAGTTCAGGGTCGCGGTGGAACCAGAGCCTACCTGGAATCATTGGGCGCAAGGCGGGAATACACCCTGGAGGGGGCACCAGTCCTTCACAGGGCAACACAGACACACACATTCACACATACAGACACTTTTGAGTCGTCAATCCACCTACCAATGTGTGTTTTTGGACTGTGGGAGGAAACCGGAGCACCCGCAGGAAACCCACGCGGACACGGGGAGAACACACCAACAGTCATCTGGAGCGGGAATCAAACCCACAACCTCCAGGCCCCTGGAGCTGTGTGACTGCGACACTACCTGCTGCGCCACCGTGCTGCCCTCAAGACTAATTCAGTGGTATGGTATGGTTTGACTACGGAAGATCTGATTGCAGCTCTCTGCCGGAGAGTTCCACCACCTGAAGCAGTTCCACTCGACAGAAAATTCTGAGAGTCTAAAGTTGAGGCACCATAAATTTAAGCCCCTGAGACATCTCGGCCACACCCAGCTGTGTAAAGCAAAGAGAAACCCCATGCAGAAAACACTGATAGCTGCATACATGCCATATGACATATGCCACAGTCCAAGAGTCATAAAGACATCACTAAAGCGGTAACAAACTTTTTGACTAAGGACATGATGTCATTTAATATGGTTATCGACACCAGATACAAACTCCCTGGCCAAAGGTATTTTTCAGGAACCGCCATACCTAAGATTTACTTAACTACATGTTAGGGAATGGGTGGAAGAGCAACTGAAATCAGTGTAATATTTTGCGACCACAGCCAACATTTGGTCAATCCAAACCTCTGAACCGTGCATGAGCCTGACAATCCACTTTGTTGACCAAGAGTGGAAGCTTGTCAACTTATGCCTCCAGACAGTTTACTTTCCTGAGTATCATCTGGGGGAAGCAATTGTAGCCGGACTTGCAGATGCGTTCACCTCCTGGGGACTCCAGGTCTGCATCACCACAGACAGCAGGACCAATGACACCTAGGCCAGTTGTTCAATTATTTTGTGCATTGTATGAGTATATTTTTGTTGCCAAAATCATTGCAGTCACAAATAGGCTATGCCATACATAACCTAAACGTATCATAGCAGTGTTTATATGTTTTTGATTTTTAGACTAAATTTTTTATATTAGTGAGAATTAAGAATTTCTTTGAGCATGTGTTATACTGTGCATTTAATAAATAAAGTACATTGAGATGAGGTGCTGTGTTGTATATGAATACAGAGCTTTGCTCTGCACCCATTAGTAGCTGCTTACTACTCAGCATACGACTCCGTACCATACTCAGGCACTAGATAATACTTACACTACTTACTTGCCTACAGTGTTGATTAGGATTTCATTCAACCAATTTAAATGATTTTATAGACTATTCATTAAATCTTTTGTCAATACAGACATATTTGTATAGATTATACATGCAGCAATTCTGTCAAATTCAAAGGTGTTTTATTGTCCATGGAGGGTTTTTATCACAGGTGGTAACATTGTCCTATGTAAAAGGGCAGCTCTGAAGCCAGATAATATAGACTAGCATTCTAAATTAAGGGATTTAACCAACTTAAATTCCCTTATTCAATATCAAGTGATTAGTATGCACGAAACTAAATGGCACTGCTTTAGGAAAAGAGGCAAAACACGCATGGCTTTTTTCATATATTTACGTATTTTGTACTATTATATAAACACTTAATTGGCTTTGAATAGTAAAACTGGTGGACATGTAGAAATACAGATACATTTTACTGTCATTAAACAGAGTGACCTCTTGGCTATCAACTGTATGATTTTAGAAATATTTCACTGTATAATTTTCTCATATAGTCATGAATACATACTAATATAGATTTCTCAAAAAATACCCATAATGCCTAAACCATTCCACTGTCATTAAACAGAGGGAACTCTTGGCTATCAACTGTATGATTTTGGCAAGATTTCACTCTATAATTTTCTCATAAAGTCATATTAAATACCTACTATTGTGATATGTATATGGATTTCTCAAAAAATACCCATAATGCCTAAACCATTCCACTGTCATTAAACAGAGGAACCTCTTGGCTATCAACTGTATGATTTTGGAAATATTTCACTGTATAATTTTCTCATAAAGTCATACTGAATACCTACTGATATGGATTTCTCAAAAATACCCATAATGCCTAAACCATTCCACTGTAATTAAACACAGGGACCTATCAACCCCAGTTCCCACTCCATCAGACCCAATGGAGCTAGATGTACTGACTGACTACTTAGAAAATACCTGTCAATCTACTTTAGAAAATGTGGCACCACTTAAAAAAAATGTATGAGACAGAAAAAGCTCGCCCCATGGTACAATGACAAAACCTGTACCTTAAAACAAACATCACAGAAACGGCAAGTATAGAAATGCTCTCACTAATGGTCGCTCAGCATATCTGGCCTCACTGATCTGCAATAATAAAAATATTCTTAAAGTACTGTTTAGTGTGTTTTCCAGAACTACAAAAAAATAAAAAAATAAAAAAATAAAAAATCAGGCAGGTTCTGAACAACAAATTCCGGCAACTCTCACCAGTAAAGTCTTTATGGACTTATTTAATTATAAAATTGAGAGACAACATACTCAACCCACAGTATATAATCCGACCTGGCTGCCACCCGATGTGGCTGATATAAAATATAACGTAATAGTAAAAGAAAGACTTGAAACCTTTTACCCACTCCTGCACTTAGAACTAGAGAAGATTATCACCTCTGCAAACTTGCACACGACAAATGTTGTTTAACTACTCTAGCAGTCTCTAGTGACATTGAGTGAGAGAAAAAGTAGAATTAACTTACTATAATTAATCTCTTTCACACATAGCTCCAACAGTTGCTGTGCCATGTGAGATCAACTGTGCACATTTTGCACCTAACGCTGTTCCTTGAAGGCGTTAATGTAAAGTGTTCCCATACTTTTGATGACTTGGGTCGTACATTTTTCTCTCTGCTTGTGCTAACATTATCCTCTGCTGTGACCGCCTCCACCATTTTTCAAACCCTTCTTCCAGAGTTCGTCACGTGTACCTATGTGTATAATAACTTAGACCCAACTAATCATTAAATTAGTTGCAAACTATTTTAACAATCGATTTTAATCGATTAGTTATTGCAGCCCTATACTCAGCCCAAACCAGCTGATCGGACCAGGTTGAGGGGTTGTCGGTGGTCAGACAGCGCAACATCTAACCCAAGTCTTGGTTCACTCTGACCATTGGATTCTGTTGCTTATGACTTATAAACTACATATATAAACTCTCTGTGAAAACATTTTCTTGGTCCACATTCATGTAGTACTCTGTGCTATTGCGTGTTGACCACCTTAAGGTTAAATAAACTACTTTCTGATTGAAATGTTAGATTTCAATTGTTAATACTTGTATTTCTTTTCTCCACCACAATTTCACGTTGTCGGCAGGATTTCACACTGTTTTGGAGGGAGGAACGTTTCTAGTGGAAAGGGACTGATCACCCCTTGAACCCAATCTTACCTGTTTGTGTAACGGGACATGGACCGACCTCCCATCAATGACGTGCTGAAATTCGGGAAAGAACCAGGTGGTTGAAAGTTTTTTCAAAATTCCTTGGTGAGTATCTTGCATTTAAGAAGTAGGTTATATGTGTGATGTCTGTAGAATACTGTCTGTGTGAAGGTATTCAATTCTTGGTCACTCCAAGAATCTCAGAAATGGGTCAAGGTAATTCAAAGGAAGAGGAAGTGAAACCTTTCCCAGCCCCAATAGTGCATTGCAATGAACCTCCTTTTGGTGGATAAACAGAGGGCCTGAAATAAAGGGAACCAGATAGCTGTGTTCAATTAGATGAATGGGTAAAATACTGTCACTTCCCCTGTGATCAGTTTTTGAATTTGCAGAAAGAATCCCTGGATGATTGGCCTCCTCCTCCTCCCGAGCCAAATAATGACGCGGATTAAACAGCAGAAGGGTAAGAAGAGAATGCTGGCAATGATGTCGTAATCAACCCTCCCCTACTCCCCAGCAACCAAAAGCAGAACCCAACACCAAATTGGTAGAAGGGATGAAGACGAGAGGAATATCCTCCTCCGTCAGCAAAAGTATGAAGAGTTTGAACGTTTGCAGCAACATGCTAAAGTCCTGGAGGAGCAAATCAGATAGCTGGAAGAAAAAGCAGAAAAAATAAAGCATCAAGCCGTCTTCCCACTGCACCGCCTCAGGAAAGCACAGAGGGACCAAGCACCTTGCTTCAAATGCTGACTATCCAGGTGATGGGACCTCATGGGGCAGATTATGTTTTCAGACCATGGACAATGAAAGACAAAGACTTTATGTGAAGATCTCCCTCCAAATTCAGAAGGAGGACCGAAGTTTGTAGTCAAGCTGAGGCTTTTTGTGAACATGTGGAAACCTTCTGTGCATGAACTGACAAAGGCATGTGCACACAGGATGAAAGTGGAAATGGACTAAAGTACAAGGGAATCTTCCTGTTCCCAAAGACATACAGTATGGGGGGCACACTGGATCACCCTATCAAGTCACAGTGGCTGCCCTCTATATAAGAATCGAAGCAGCGTTGAACTGGAACAATCCACGAAGCTCACTCTGGGCTTCAGAAGCCCGCTCACTATCCCAGAAACGACATGAGCCCGTGGGAAAGCCACTTAAATTAATGCTTCCTAAGTGGTTTGAAACCCGTCATTCAGACAAAAGGTGAGAGATGATTGTGTGGAAGTGGATACAGGAAGACTACAGACCATCCTGGCCTTTGCAGTGCATGTCGAAAAAATACTGAATGAGAAGGTGAAGAAAGGACAACAAAAGAGAGAAAAGAAGCAGCACCAACTGCAGTGTGCTGTGCTGGATGCAGCAAAAGTTGGTTTCAGAGGAGACAGAAGAAGAGGACGCAGAAGAGGTGGCACATACTTCAGAGAATTCTCTAAATACAAGTGTTACAACTGTAATAAAATGGGACACATTGCTGTTAAATGTCCTGAGAACCAGCCAGCAAGAGACAAACAGTTTGAGGGAGAGGAGGTATGAATCATACACAGATCAGAACACACACCACACACACACACCTGGATACTGGTAAGATTGTTTTAAATTATCAAATGCTTCTAACAAAACCCTCTGTCTTGCTGACAATTGAATTACAAATTTCGGGCCAAATTTTACCTTTTTTATTTGACACCGGGGCTACAATTTCTGTTCTAAAAACAGGGGCCTTACACCCCAAACCACGTTTATCAGGCAGGAAAACATCTATATTGGAGCGGGTGGAGTTCCTTTAATGGAATCTTACACTGACAAGCTTTGGTGTCACCATGCAGGAAGTGACAAAACCCTAAAACATGCTCTCCATCTATCATCACATTGCCCAGTGAATCTTTTAGCTAGAGAGCTAATATGTAAATTTGGAATTAAATTGTCATGCACAAAGAAGGGCATTGAGATAAGGATGTTAAATTTGCCACAAATTCCATCCAATCCTACATGCGTGTGGATGGGATGGCATTTAGAAAAAACAAACCTATGGTTACCCTATTATACAGGCAAAATTTAATTGTGATAATGTCAAAACCACAAGGGATTTGCTTTGCACTGCTAGTGTGGAAAACTGGCCTGTTGATATGGAACAAATGTGTGTGTTCCAAGGTAGAGATAGTGAGTTAGTCTCTGTAACCACCCTATTTGCTGGAGAGCAATGGGTGGGCTGCACAGTAAATTTAACCTCAGATCAGAGTCAGTGGTTAAGAGGGGAGGTACCTCACATTTCCTTAGAAAAGGGAAAAAAAATAAACAATTGAAAGACATGTCAAATTTCATTTTAACTTGTCTAAAAATCACTGATTGGCAACCGAGTGAAATTGAAAATTGGGAATATTCAAAGACATCCAAAACATAGAACAACAGTAAATTTGTCATTCTCAGCCCAAGCTGAAGTGTCACTTCTGTCTCAACAAATCAGCATCACCAACGAAACAGATTTTCTAGACGCCATTGAAGCTTGGCTGTGGTCCAAAGGTAAATATGATGTTGGTCTTATGAAAGGAGCTCCAGAATTAATAATAACTTCAAAAAGTGATTACAGGCCATGCACAACTCAGTATCCTCTGAAAAAGAAGGCCATCTAGGGAATAACCCTTGTTTTCCCCAGTTTGTTGGAAAGAGGGATTTTTATAGAATGTCTGGACTTACCATGTAGATCTTACCATGTAAGTCAATGGCTCATGGAAAACCAGAGTAGTGGCGCTTTGTTCAAGACTTGCAAGCAGTAAACAAGGCTATTCATGCTTGAGCACCAGAAGTTCCAAACCTGCACACTATTCTTCAGTACTTATACAGTACATACTACTTCTACAGTATGTAGATGATCTTTTGATATGTTCTCCTGATCAGAACACCTGTATAACTGACACTGTCTCTCTGCTTCAATTCCTAGCATAGATTGGCATCAGAGTGGACAGGGACAGGATCAGCTTGTGCAACCAACAGTCACATATCTGGGACATGATCTTTCAGCAAAGGGAAAGTCATTGTGTGCGAAAAGAGTCCCTGCAATTGCACATATTCCAAAACCAACTACAAAAAAAGCAACTTCTCTCTTTTCTAGGCATGGCTGGATACTGCAGAATGTGGATTCCAAGTTATGTACAAACCTCTGCTCCATTACATGACATGACACACAAAAAGAATCTGACAGCCTCATCCAAATTAACCTGGACCACCGAAGGGGAAGAGGCATTTGTAAATCTAAAAATAGCCCTTCAGAAATCACTAGTTTTAGCTCTGCCAAATCCAGATAAATCTTTTGTGCAATTTGTGGATGAAAAACAAGGATACATGACTTCTGTTCTCTTACAAGAACGGAAACAAACTTCAACCAGTGGCATATTTCAGTGGGCAGCTAGACACTGTAGCTCAGGGTTATCCCTACTGCTTAGCAGTAGTAGCATCAGCAGAGAAGGCTATCATAGCTTCTAGAGAGATAGTTGGGTATGCAAATATCACCCTACACGTTCCACATACAGTGTCCATGATCTTGCTGGAAAAACAGACATCACATCTTAGTGCAGCCAGGTGGCTTAAATATTACACATTATTGACAGAAATGTCAAATGTTACAGTAAAAAGGTGTACAGTGTTGAACCCAGCTACTCTCCTTCCCACAGAACAGGAAGGGGAGCCCCATGACAGTCTGCATACACTGGACCTTTGGTCTGCTCTCCACGACCTGACCTGAAAAATGTTTCACTCGATAATGCTGATTTAATTCTCCATGTAGATGGATCCAGCTACAAAAACTCTAAGGGCGTGACAAGAATGGGGACTGCTGTTGTTACACTAACAGACACTTTGCTTACAGATAGCCTACCTTCCAGTTTTTCAGCACAGGCTACTGAACTAGTTGCACTGACTGAAGCATGCAAACTAGCCAAAGAAAAGGCAGTCACCATCTACACATCTAGTACATTCAAAAGTATGAGGAGAATGAAGGGATTAATCTTGATGAATCTCACAGTCGTTAATCCTGCCAAGATATCTGTGGCTAAACTGGCATGAAATTCTTTGTGGGGTACGATGCGTCAGAGATCTGACAGGTCAAACACTTCCCTGATCAACGACCCTAGCGAGGTTTTACAATTCATGTTCTCAAATATGTATGTAAGTCATTTCTCTTTGCTGAATCAGAAGGTGGTGATGGTGCAGTGACGTTACGTCATTATGCAGGCGATAGGTGTCTCAAGACGGGTATTGCTAATGTATTTATAGGTATTTTCACTACAGCCTATGCTAGACTTGAATTGTACAATCTGATAGATTAACTACAGCAAAGGTACATGGATACTGACAGCATCATCTTCAAAAGTAAAGGTGGTGACTGGATGCCATCTCAAGAGATTACTTAGGAGGGCTTACGAGCAAACTGGACACAACTGGACCTATGGTTATTGCACTCTCAAAGGTAAAACAACAATGAAAGTTAAGATTATTACTTTAAACTACACCAACGGTGAAATTGTGAACTTGAAATCCTTGACAGAACTGGTTGATGAAAGCCTGATCATACCAGAGAAATAATGACCAATCACCATCAAATTGTGAGAGATAAAAGAAGTGTTCACTGGAAAAACAAATCATAGATGAAAAGATTCAGAGTTGTGTATGATAAACGTGTTCTTTAACCGGATTTTACAACTTATTTGATACCTTATGGTTATTAACTAACTACATTTTTAAAAATGGTTATACCTAAGGGATTTGATTCTAGACTTCAGCTACCTCATATATACCTAGCTTTCCTTGTATAGTGTGTGGACTAAGCAATAGCTGAAAATCTTTTTTTATCAAAATGTTGTTGGAAAAATTCTATGGATTCCATGTCAAAAACCCCAGATCAAATTGTATGGTGTTATACGTGCTGGCAGCCTCTCTAGGATGAACCGTTGAACAAAATAAATATTTATTTTGTTCAAGGAATACCAGACTCTTTGTGTGATGATGAACTATTTCCACCCTACAAAACAAACTTACTGTTGATTGATGATTTGATGGAAACGGCTAGCAAGAATGAAGAAGTAGAAAAAGCCTTTACAAAATATACACATCACAGAAACCTGTGCATCATCCATTTGGTTCAAATTCTGTTTTTTCAAGGAAAAAGTAGCAGAACCATCAATTTAAACACCAACTATATGGTGCTTTTTAAAAATCCTAGAGACAAGTTACAGATCAACATACTGGCGGTCAAATATATCCGGGTAACAAGTACTTTTTAGAATGTTTCCAAGAAGCTACTGCTAGACCGCACAGGTATTTATTTGTAGACTTGCAAGCATCAACGCCAGAAGACCTTTGTCTCAGGTCAGGCTTGTTTTCATGGGAGAATCCTGCGGTGTATATACCAAAGAAAACATTTGTGAAGTCCTAAAATGTCTGCCAGACTAAAGAAAAATGTTCTGGTCTTGAGATCTCTATATCAGGCTTCACCTGGAGAAAGGAAGGTTATAATACGCAAGGCTCCTGCCGACCTCATATTAGCTATCTGTGAAATAGCCCTAAATCTATTGAGAAGAAACATTCATTTAATGGCTCAACATTATCATCAGTTGAAAAGACTGATTAAATTCTTTGCTAATAAAAGAATGACTGTGGAGGCTAAAAGAAAAACTATTAACCAATCCGAAGGATTTCTTCTGTCTAAGTGCTGCAATTCTGTTCATCAGCAGTTTAATAGCAACCCGTCAGAGATAGCATAGAAAGATATAGCCACTGAAAAGATATATTTGGTACCTCAACACCAGCTAGATAAACTTAAACCATGACGAGTGGAAAAGAAACTGTTAGAAAGGCGGCAGAAAATGATTTAGATGATGTGATGCGTCATGTATTGCACAGATCTGATTTGATTCATTATAGAAAGCTAAACTTTATGCATCACCCTTGCAAAGATTTTTAAACATAGTCAAACAGGGAGATGAGGAAACGAAAAAAAAAAAAGTTTTTAAAGAGGTTATAGATAATGTTCTGGCTAGAACCAGAAAAAAGCTTCTTACATCATGGAGAAAATTTCAAAATCTAGTTATGTAGCTTCCTGGAATGATGAAGGAGACTTTATTTTCCAAGGGAAAACGGTTAAAGGATCACACATGAGGGATTTGATTAAAAATCTCACGGTACCTCAAAAAGTATCTGATGACTGGAGGCCTCTAGGATGGTCTGTAATGTTACAAACCATAGCTAACTTAAACATTTCCTTTTCAACCATTCCTAATGCTGGCATTTGACGTAAAATATTGAAATGTTAAAAAAAAAATCAAAAACTTTGTATTCTCCTACTACTTCCTTCCTTAAAAAGTGACCCTGACACCTCTAGTCTTGATACTCTTGATCCTGTTTTTAAAGCTCCTAGCTTTACCTCTTAAAACTGGTTGAATTTTTAATTATGTGTATTATAATATTATTTAATAATAGGAGTTGTGACAATTAAACACGTATTGCATTTTCTTTATTTATTTAAATAATGTGTGTTTTTAATGATTTTACATGTATTAAGAGTTATTATTTTTAATTTAATCACAATTAAATTTTTCACCAGAATTAACACACATATGTTATGTTTTATTTCCAGACAGTTCTTTTTTAAAAAAATAATGAATAAATTCAGGAAAGAGCAATCTCATATTACTCGACTTTATTAACGATAGATCCGTAGTCATCATCGGAACTCAACCAGAGCAACCAGAGTGTAACCTTGCGTGTAGTCTTGTCTGTTTATTGCCAAACCCTGACCTTTAAGTTGTTTTTCTGAAGCTAAAATTAATGAATGAAACTCACGGACCACATTACCGGCATGGAAGTTAGGTTGAAATTGTTTTGCAGGATACTGTGTTTCGTCTACATGGAGAGCTATAAACTTTTTATATTGTACGCTCCACTGAAAGTGTCATTGTTGACCATTCCAAAAATTATTGTTTTAGGAAGGAGTCAGAGGAATAGGTTCTCTTGGGTACAAATACGACTGCCTGAGGGTAGACTGAAGGTCTTCGTGCAAACTCTTTCAATCGTGTATTTAGCTGTGGCGTTTATTAGCACCTGCGCATGTCCCAACTTTACAGCTGGAAAAATTGTTACTTTCTTCACAAACATTGATGCTGAGGGTAATTTAATCCCTCTGTCCTTCTTTCATTAGACAAAATTCCTCCTTACTTTGAACCATTTAAATATTTAAATCAATTTCATTCAGTAAAAGTTTATATTGAAAAAATATATCAGCGAATATGTCCGTGTCAGGGTGTGACCAAAAACAAGGCTAAGAGGCACATTGAGGAGTCATGTCTAGACATTTATTGACCCTTACAAATTTAAAGTTTATGCAACAAGCTCAGTTTCTAGCCTGTGAGCTTGAGAGAACAGAAAAAACTCATCCTTGACAGCACAATCAGTCCTCTTTTAACACCATGAATTAAACCATTTAACATTCAAGGTACATTCCCCAGTAACAGTGAATGTGAAGAACTCCACTTAACTGGACATCACTACTTCACATTCAATCTCACACTTTAGATTAACCATCACAAGATTTCAATATTAAATATCAATGGAAATAATGTTGTAAAATACCCACTAGCTCTTTGTACAAACATGGTTTACCCCCTAGAAAGGTTCCAAGTAGTATAGTCCAGATTACCCAGAATTCCAGGCATTTCTATAAAGACATGCTCAGTAAGCCCGCACTTCCACTAAACCAACACCCACTGACCCACGCTGCAGACATGGCTCCTGGGAATTAAACAAAGAAGTCAGCAGAAATGTTATGGTGAGAACAATAAAAATGTTAAAACTGTCCCATCTTATGGTCTGACTCTTCTTTACTAGCGTGCACAACTAGCATATAAAAGATAGTATAAAGGATGTTAAATTATTTACCATTTACCTGAAATACTAGGATTTGAACAGAATTTTAACCTTTTATGAGCTAATCACTTTAAAGGATTTTTTAATGAAAAACATTAACTTTAAAATGAATAAATATAACCAATGTATACATCTGGGCAATCTTAATATCAGAACTAGGGCTATTACTGCAATATACCTAACCATAAACAATGTACTCTAAACTTGTGCTGAACAAATTAAAATTCATACTAAGCACACGGCATCCCTTATTCTTACATGTGAGGCCTTAGTGCGCCATCACAGTCTGATCAAATCAAAGGTTTTGCTTTCTGAGCTAAAAAGGGTCCTGTTTTTTAATCAATTATTATGACCTTGAGAATCCCACACATCCATCTGATCAGCTGTGTCTTTGTAAAACAATCCAGTAGAAAACTACTGGTCCTCCCAGCCAAGCAAGCTATTCTCCACAACATCAGCATCAAGCTAGGGTCCCTATCAGTGGCTCCCACCAAGGTTGTAAGAAACCTAGGTGTCATGGTTGATGACCAGCTGACCTTCGCAGATCACGTTACCGCTGTAGCTCGATTGTGCCGCTTCTCCCTATTCAACATAAGGAAGATTAGGCCATACCTAACTCAATATACAACACAGCTCCTCGTTCAGACGTTAGTAATCTCCCGTCTAGACTATTGCAACGCCCTCGTGACAGGTCTTCCGGCCTGTGCTGTGAGACCGCTACAGATGATCCAGAATGCGGCACGCCTGGTCTTCAACTAACCAAAAAGAGCACATGTCACGCCCCTATTAGTTGAGCTGCATTGGCTACCCTTAGCTGCTCGCATCAAATTCAAATCACTAATGATGGCCTTCAGAGTATTCACTGGTTCTGCTCCCATCTACCTCAATAGACTCTTAAAACCATACGTTAGCGCCCGCCCTCTCCGTTCCTCAAAGGAACGCCTACTAACACGACCAACCCCCCGTACAGGTCTGTTGAGGCTATTCTCATCTCTGGTACCACGCTGGTGGAACGAGTTTCCAAGCACTATCAGAGCAACAGAAACCCTCTCTGCATTCAAGAAATCATTGAAAACCCAGCTCTTCCGAGAGTATCTTTTGCACTGAATGTCTTTCTTTAATGCACTTATTACTTCCTGGCATATTGCACTTAATGTAAGGTACTTTGTATAATTTGTGCTGTAGTTCGAATGTTAGATCCTCTTTTGTAAGTCGCTTTGGATAAAAGCGTCTGCCAAATGCATAAATGTAAATGTAAAAACATCTCTGCCAAAATTCAAAAGACACTCCATTATGGATCTGTATGGATAAGTATTGCTTGATTGACACGATTCCTGAGCATAACATCTACTTGTTAAAATAGAGACATATTGGATAGTTTACGACACCGACCTTGGCATCATTATCTAATCCTTCAGGGTTTGTGATTTTACAACTTAGATTTTAAAAGGTGTTGTTCAAATCTAGGTAATCTTCACCATTACTTGCTACAAAAACTTCCAAGGGACCATTATCCGTCACGGCTGAAAACAACGGTATTTCTACATAAGTATACTTTTCAATGCATGTTTGAGTGTAAGATAATGTAAAAATATCTAGTTCAGACTAGGGGCATTCAGTCGAAAGACTGTGCAGGAAAGCCTTGCCTTTAGAAAATGTTTAACCTTTTTTGTTTGATAGAGGAGGAGGTAGAAGCACGCTTGCTTACTCTTTGTTCTTTTTCACTCTGACCTTACCCTTTGTGATCTTAAGTTTTTTATTTGTTATTACAATTCGCCTCCCAGGAGGCCGCCTAAAAATCTTATATGCAATCGCAGCGAGTCCTGATCCATCCTGCTTTTGCGATTGACTCTTGCTGACGATATTACTTACTACATCACTTACAATACCTCATGTCACTGTTTTAAAATACGATTTTAAGATAGATATACCCCTTTTAATAATAGGCACCCCATCATAAAAAGTGCTTTGAAGATCCCGCCGAAACCCACCCATATATGGTCGGGGTTCCTTGAAACCCTGGAAGTCCATTAAATATTGTGTAGAGAAAAGGTATATGCTTATCCTGGTCTGATTTGACTTCAATGATTATATCACTTATCAGACTCTTACTCACAGGAATGTAGTGTGGCTTGTTATAAGTTAATGTGACAATTTCGTTGTTCTCCCCAGTCATATGTACGCATGTCAACTGTTGCCTACCCTTTGATAATAAATAATATCTGTAAATGTATGTAATATACAAACATGGTGTAAAATCCTGCATGAATATCAACAGGATAGGGAGCCTCAGGTTCATCATGAGTAAGGTTTATTTGGTTCCAGGACCAGTACAAGTGATAGAATTCCGTGCACCCCCAGAGCATACGATTTGTTGGTTACCATGCATATTTTGTTGATATTAACATTGTATTCAATTTTTATTTCAAGATCTAACTTTTTTGCCACTCTATTCATTTCCTGAATCAGAGCATCTACAAACCAGATTCCAAAAAAGTTGGGACACTAAACAAATTGTGAATAAAAACTGAATGCTATGATGTGGAGGTGCCAACATCTAATATTTTATTCAGAATAGAACACAAATCACAGATTAAAAGTTTAAACTGAGAGAATGTATCATTTTAAAGGAAAAATATGTTGTTTCAAAATTTCATGGCGTCAACAAGTCCCCAAAAATTGGGAAAAGGCCATTTTTTACCACTGTGTGGCATCCCCCCTTCTTCTTACAACACTCAGACGTCTGGGGACAGAGGAGACCAGTTTCTCAAGTTTAGAAATAGGAATGCTCTCCCATTCATGTCTAATACAGGCCTCTAACTGTTCAATCGTCTTGTCGCACCTTCCTCTTTATGATGCGCCAAATGTTCTCTATAGATGAATGATCTGGACTGCAGGCTGACCATTTCAGTACCCGGATCCTTCTCCTACATAGCCATGATGTTGTGATTGCTGCAGAATGTGGTCTGGCATTATCTTGTTGAAAAATGCAGTGTCTTCCCTGAAAAAGATGACGTCTAGATGGGAGCATATGTTGTTCTAGAAACTAAACATAGTTCTCTGCATTAATGGTGCCTTTCCAGACATGCAAGCTGCCCATGCCACAAGCACTCATGCAACCAAATACCATCAGTGATGCAGGCTTCTGACCGGAGTGTTGATAACAACTTGGGTTATCCTTGTCCTCTCTGGTCCGGATGACATGGCGTCCCAGTGTTCCATAAAGAACTTCAAATCGTGACTCATCTGACCACAGAACAGTCTTCCATTTGGCCACACTCCATTTTAAAAGACCCCTGGCCCAGTGCAAACGTCTGAGCTTGTGGAGCTTGCTTAGAAATGGCTTCCTCTTTGCACTGTAGAGTTTCAGCTGGCAACGGCGGATGGCACGGTGGATTGTGTTCACTGACAATGCTTTCTGGAAGTATTCCTGAGCCCATTCTGTTATTTCCTTGACAGTGGCATTCTTGTTTGAGGTGCAGTGACTTTTAAGGGCCTGGAGATCACGAGCATCCAGTAGAGTTTTACGGTCTTGACCCTTACGCACAGCAATTGTTCCAGATTCTCTGAATCTTTTGATGATGTTATGCACAGTTGATGATGATAACTTAAAAGTCTTTGCTTTTTTACACTGGGTAACACCATTCTGGTATTTTTCTGCGCAACAATGGTGGAATTTGTAATCCAGACCCTGCAGCCCCCCACACACACGCACGCACATAAGATCTAACATCAAAGACTGGAACGGGACACTTTCCAGCGACACCTGGCCCCCGGCCCCCTTCCTCTCTTCAGGAACTAAAGATAACAAGTTTATAATGCTTTCAAGAAACAGGAACCTCGAACAAAAGGGGGGAGTTTATGACAATGGCACCTAAATGTCTCGTCCTTATCTCGAGCCCACTAAACAGACAGCCCAGATGGTCAAACTGATTGAACTCGGGGTGACCTCCCGTTAACCATCCGCACCGGACGAACAGCATGGATCAACGGCATGGACCAACAGCGACCCCAGGTGGACGTTTGCGAAATCACGTCTCGCCTAAGGCCGTCTAAACACATGATGGACTTAATAAAATTTTAATAAGTATGTCTATGCAATATGTATAAATGTCACTCTCTGTGTCCTCAGATGAACGTCCACCTTCTAATGAAATGATGTGTATTACTGTTTCTATCATGAAAGGAAGTTTCTGTCTCTGATTAGAAAAGCGAATCAATAACTTCTAAAAACAATATTGTGAATGGGACGTAAACACAACGTACCCAAGATGAAATCTTATGTAAATGTTTGATATTAATAACCCAGGACGCTCATTGTTGTATATTACTAACATGTATAAGAAATTTCGATACGCGAAATTTCTATTCCTTCTGTGTGAATCTCTGATTCAAACCTCCCCCCTCTCCTCTCTTTCGGGAGAGTCACGTGAGCCTCGGACTCGACCCAATTGAAGAAAGGACACCTCCCAATAGGGCGTGACTGTGCTGGCTTTGAAAAGAAGTTCAGCTCGGCACATCAACACAGTTCCCAACAGGAAAAAGAGAGTGTGCAGTTCAGAGAGCAGTTCGCCCGTGCAGTGCAGTTCAGCGGTTCAGCTCAGAAGATCGGAAGCTCAACTTAGCTTAACTCGCTCTTTTTCTCTCTGACTCTTAACTTCGTTTCCGCTCTGAACGCCTGCACGCGTTCTCTTTGTTTTTTTTTTTCAAGCTCCAAACCTCTCCAAGCGAGACGCTTTCTCCTCTTCACGCCGACGAACGAAGACATTTGAAGAAACCTCACTAAGCTCCCAGGAGACGTCTTGAGGTAGCTAGTGTGAGAAAGTCTACAAGTACGTCGAATGATTTGAATACTTTCTTTTCTTTTAATTGTGTTTTGTTTTAGCGCCCATCGAAGTGTGATCTCACGAGTGATCAAAGTAGGTGAAACTTATTCGTGGCCAGAATAAGATATCACCCTTTTTGATTAGTTGATAGCGGATATATTAGCATTATAAGCTGACTTCTAAGGGCACTCCTTCTGGAGAACAGCAAGGCGACTACTCTGAAGAAGCCACTCCACTCTGGGGAAAAACCAGCCACGCCTGCAATTCTCCGAAAAAGGGAACTCTCGATCGACGACGCCCCGCCTGAGGCCGAGAGTGCCTGACTCAACTGGGAGGGAACCTCCTTCACAAGCGGGCCTGTCTTTCACGGCGCGGGAACGACGAGAAACAACCCCCAGAGCACGGAGGTTAAAACAGCAGGACGCAACGGCTCGGTGAAACGGCAAACGAGTAAGCCAGCTAAACTCTCACATTCTCCAGAAGCTGATGTCTAATTAAGTCCCTTTATAAATTTATACGTAATCTAACCTCAATTAGCAACATTTTATTCACAAGTCACAGTGCCTAGCTCATCTTTAAAGTCGAATCGGTTTCCCCTGCGTTGATGCCGTGAGATTACAAGATTATGCTATGTTAATTAAATATCTTCTTTTCTTTTATTAATAAAACTCTCATTATTTGAAATCACAGTGTATACAGTTTGTTCATTATAATCTCTGAAAATCCTGAAGAACTCACTTAGCTTGGCTGTTATACATTCTCAAACTAATTAGTAACGTTTTAATTGTTTAAGCCAATTATAAACTTTAATTGCTATCATTAGTCAAATAATCAGGATTATAAGAGTTTGAATAAGGTCAACGCTATAAACACAATATATAAATATATATTGACATAGGTATCACGGTGTATGATTAAAAACCAATATACACTACAACCTAATTAGTGCTTCCAGCTGGTCGTTATATGCTCAATTTCCTTTTTCCAGCCACTTATTGGTACTTGTCCCAACTTTTTTGGGATTTGTTGACACTGTGAAATTTTGAATCAACATATGTTTCCTTTAAAATGTTACATTTACTGAGATTAAACTTTTGATCTGTCATCTATGTTCTATTACGAATAAAATATTGACATTTGCCATCTCCACATCATTGCATTCAGTTTTTATTCACAATTTGTTTAGTGTCCCAACTTTTTTGGAATCCGGTTTGTATATTGCTGTAATAACCTGGACTCTTGATTGACCGATATGGGTTTTTTGATTTCCAATGCCGATGCTGATTTTTAGACAGCAGTAGTGGACGAAGGCCGATATGTAAATCCGATATTCCCATTCCTCAGGCAGTGAATAAACTAGAAGCATTTTCATGATTTATTTTTACAGAAAACCCTTCAAATTTGTAAAAGAAACCATTTAGAGGTCTTGAAATATATATGGTCAAAAGCTTATGAAATCCACAAAAAAAATGTAGGCGCCTGTCTTATTTTGGAAGAAAAAAAAAAAAAAAACAACAAAGCTTATTTTTTTGTGTCTCCAGGGGTCTACTTTCATCAGGTAAAATTTGGAGTTGATACCTCCTACTGATTTGTAGTTATTCAAGCTGAAGTAGACAGTGGACAGATGGCCTCTCCAAGTGTCTCTTTAGACCCCAAGCTCTCCATAAGGAAAATGATTACTTTTACTGCAAAAATACAGTGTATTTATCTTTTCTAGATCTAATGTCAACATCATAGTTTTCTCCTTACTTTCTATTAGAAACTCGTCTCCTGTCCCTCACCAAGTGGACATTTACCCCTCACCAAACAGTAAAAACTGTTGTATGGTGCATTTTATTCTAATACTGAGTTTATTTCTGATGTTTACACTTGTTTCTCACAGAGTAGTGTTCCTTTAAATGACTGATGTGTTAAAAGGCGAGAGCTGCACTCTGATTGGCAGTAGAGAAAGGCAACCTCCCCCACACCCCCTGCTGCATTTAAATGCCTTCAGTGGGGGAAATGTAACTAGTAAAAGACATCTAAGCTTTAAAACATGTTTATTGACTTGATTATTGTTTGTGGAGCTTGTGGCTGTCAAACAGAACCGTTTGAGTCTCTCTTGCGGTGTCTGGGTCTGTTAGGCGCTGAAAACGCTCTGCTGCGTGTTTGTCCCGCCTCCTTGGGTGCGCAATCCATAACTCTGCCCCTGATTGGTCTACAGATAGACATGTTGTTGGAAAGCTGAGCGCCTAAGCTATGTTGCAGTGACATGGGTCCACGGGGATCATATATTAATTATTTTGAAAATGTGTACTATTTTTTTCGAGATTTTTTTTTCGGCCAGTACTCTACACAAACATGAGGATTACTCACGAATGGTTTGACGGAGAGACTCAGATTTAGTCTCGTTTTGAAGGGGACTATCTAAGGTAAGCGCTGCTGTGCTAACTTTGTGTGTGAGCCGCCTGTGGTCTTTTCAGGCTTCGAGAAGCAGCGGCAGTTGCGGAAGCTTGGAATATCTTATTTTTTGGCTTTAATTCCTTAGTCCTACATTTTAGTGTATATCTTCGTGATCATGAGAGTCTGACCATTCGATTGGTGTATGATATATACACATTACTCAAATATGGCGCCATGAAAAATCTGAAAATCTGTACTGTCATTAATATTTTTTCATAACAATTTCCAGTAATAGCAAAAATACTTATTTATCGAATGGGATTATATATAAAATGATTAAATCAATGAAAATCAGTGACTTTAAGCTTTAGTTTGGTACATTGACTGTCGACTTTGGACCTGTAGTACTTGAGATATACTGATGGATATGACAATGAGTGCTTTCTTTTATAGGCGTCGCCGACCAATGAGCGAAATAAGAGGCTAAATAACGCTGGTTTTCTAGGTTACAACTATCAACTCAGTGGTTTATGATAGCAGATTATTGAGTGTATGTTACAAAGAGCAGCCAGTAACAAATAGTTAGAGCTGAAGAAGAGAAAATAATTCATACCATTTTCACTGATGAGACGACATGCAGCTACAGGTCGTGGGCTTTTACTCCTGTACTTGTGCTCAATGCTCAACCTTCAGGGCCCTGGAGCTGTGTGACTGCGACACTACCTGCTGTCCCAAAATAACTATTTCGTTTAATGCCTATGTCCTCAAATTATCATAGCCACTATTCATTTGTAAAATAATGTTTTTTCATAAATATCCGGATTCATATCCGGACGATACTGTTTTAACAGCTAAGTGATATCTCTATGGTCAAACTGTAAAAAATGGCTGTAAATTTTACGGTGAAAAACTGTAAAACCATGACAATAAATTACTAAACTCTAAAAAGGTTGTAATAGTGAAATATCATAAATTCTGTTATCAGCCAAAACACAAATTTTTACATCTCTTTGTTATAAAAATTGCATTATTTAATTGCATTAGTTAAATGCACAAACCATTAGATGCAGTGTCCAAGGACTGGGAGGAGCCGAGACTCATTTGGGAGCTCCCAGCATGCCTTGCAGCTCAATAATTTCTGTGATTTTCAGTTTCTTTGTTTTTCGGGTTGGATTGGGTCGATTACTTTGTGTATTGGTGTTTCTCTGCATGTTGTGACAAGATGTGTGTTGGTCAGAAAAGTTCACCATCAGCCTGTGCTCCGAGTGCTGGAGTGTGGCACCCAGATACTGCACATTTCTTCGCTCGTTTTGGCAATACCTCCTTTTAAGGGCTGAATATAGGATGTGGTATGGCTATATATCTTCATTTTCTCATTTGTCACACTATTAACATGTTAATTTTATGGTAAAACGATGCTTTTTTTAATGTAAATACTTTAAAATACTTTTGTAAATACTTTATGTAATAACAAAACCCTAATGCTTTTGTTAGAATTTTCTTTTTTTTTCTTATTATTATTATTGTTATTCTTTTTCTTCAGAAAATTCATTGTACGGAAGGGTCTGTAGGTTGAACAGACACCCCACTTGGAGGGTAGATGTAGTCTGTGTACATCTCAGTGGACAACAAACATCAGACCAATCTGCTTAATGCTTGCGCTACAGAGCACCAAAGCGCATTTAGGTCCATATTTCCTACCCCGTGTGACGTAGAGACGGAATTCTTTCCCCTGATTCAAGCTTCAAGCCTATAACCTGTATTTAAAAAAAAAAACCCTATAAGCTCAGCCCACTTAGATTGTGAGCTTATTTGCATAATATGCAAAATTACACAAACATACCCAATATGGACATACAGGGGTTTGACAATGAAACTGAAACCTGTCATTTTAGTGTGGGAGGTTTCATGGCTAAATTGGACCAGCCTGGTGGCCAATCTTCATTAATTGCACATTGCACCAGTAAGAGCAGAGTGTGAAGGTTCAATTAGCAGAGGAAGAGCACAGTTTTGCTCAAAATATTGCAATGCACACAACATTATGGGTGACATACCAGAATTCAAAAGAGGACAAATTCTTGGTGCATGTCTTGCTGGCATATCTGTGACCAAGACAGCAAGTCTTTGTGATGTATCAAGAGTATCCAGGGTAATGTTAGCATACCACCATGAAGGACAAAACACATCCAACAAGATTAACTGTGAACGCTAGAGGAAGCTGTCTGAAAGGGATGTTTGGGTGCTAACCCGGATTGTATCCAAAAAACATAAAACCACGGCAGAATTAAATGTGCACCTCAACTCTCCTGACTCCTGTCCGTCGGGAGCTCCACAGGGTCAATATACACGGTCAGGCTGCTATAGCCAAACCTTTGGTCACTCATGCCAATTCCAAACATCGGTTTCAATGGTGCAAGGAGTGCACATCCTGGGCTGTGGACAATGTGAAACATGTATTGTTCTCTGATGAGTCCACCTTTACTGTTTTCCCAACATCCGGGAGAGTTACGGCCCCATAGAAGCGTACCGCCCAGACTGTTGCATGCCCTGGGTGAAGCATGGGGGTGGATCAGGTTTGGGCTGCCATATCATGGCATTCCCTTGGCCCAATACTTGTGCTAGATGGGCGCGTGATGATGTGATGTCATATTTGAAAAAACATGGCCATCAGCCAATCAGATTTCAGCAGCAATTTGTTTTACAGAATACTCTGCATAATGTCTCACAACTTTGCAATTGCAACTCAGGTATGTGAAAATGGAGCTTTTTGAACTAGTCCAATGATCTTCATCCTGTCAACAAACAAATGGTTTTATTGCCATCTCTATTGCCTGTAGGTAAATAATTATTGAAAACATTTTAATTAGTACACACTTTTGTTGTAATATTTAAACAAATATGAGTGGGTGGAGCTCTGTGAGCTATAACTCAATCAAACTTGGCCCAAATCCAACCACAATGAGTACACATAAGTGTGGTATTACTCTGAAGGATTGTGCAAAATATGCTCAAAATGCACATATAGGGGGCGCTACAATTGGCAAAAAACTGGTTGCATAGTTTTTTTTACTTATTAACGTGCCACCTAGGGATGCAGTCACTCCAAAATGGGAAAGATATTTTCTGAAGCCCATGGGTAAGGACCTTGTTTATTTTCATAATGTATATAAAAGCACTGGGTTAAATCGAAATCGGTTTTATCAAAATATAGGTTCTTTAAAGAGATTGGCTGGTTTAATTCATCTTGGCTGATATATACACACACACACTCTCAAGTATATAAATATTTTCCAAAGCCCAGGGCTCTTAGTTATTTAGTGTATTTGATATGGCCGCCTCCAGGGTGTATTCCCGCCATGCGCCCAATGATTCCAGGTAGGCTCTGGTCCCACCACGACCCTGAACTCGATGAGCGGTTACATATAATGAATGAATGAATGTATTTGATATGTGTATTATCTAAGTCATAAATTGTTAATCAGTGTGTATCTATTTTGTTTCTAGAAAACAATTTTATGCTTGTTTATTTACATTAAACAAACATTTACATTAAATAACTAAGAAACAAAACAAATACGTAAATATACACTCAATTCATCAAGAATCGTGGATAACAATAATGATGACAATTTAAAAATAATAATAAATAAATAAAATAATAATTATTTAAAAAAAAATAATGCTAAAGGAATTAGTAAAATCTCAATCAATTCTCTTTCCTTGAGTGCATTCAGTCCCCATCTCCCCACAACAATGTCTCTGTCGTCAATACGAGGATGAAAACTTGGCTCAGGGATAGTACAGCAGTCCAGTTCAAGTGCAGAAATACAAAAAAATTAAAAATTAAAATAGGATCTGTCCATTTATATGAAAGTTGAACAGTCTTCTTTATCTATTTCTGTTTGTTCAAGTAGTCATCAAAATATTCTGGAGTCTCTGTTATCTGCACTGCTACTAAAGAAGCTACAGTTTTTTTCCCTTGTTTGAATAATAAACACAAACTGACATTTTTAACAAAATTCTAATGGCTGTATTTAAAGGGACATTTGTTTAAAGAGACTGTACAGCATTTTAGTGTTATGTTATGAAATACACTAACGTGTTACAATAACATATGGCAAAAGTATTTTTGATTTACAGCTGTATTTGTGATGCTTGGAAGGCAGGCTGCACAGTTGTTTTTATGCAGAGTCTGGAAGTCACACAGTAATGAAAGTTCAACATATTTTTGACAATTATTAAAGTTCAGGTTCAGCCTAAGATTCAACTGATACCACATATGTTCATATTGGGTTAGTATCCAGGGACGAGTTTGCGCTAAAATACATGTGGGTTAAATCTAACCTGTGCATTTAAAGCACACCGTCTGTTATGCTCTCATCAGCCCATCACCCCTCCCTCTCCCACACACACTGTCTGACAGGGTCCCCCCATCCCTCCCTCTCCCACTCCTGCACACACACACACTCTCTCTCTCTGCTCTACGATAAGTGATAATAAGGCCCAGAGAAAACATACTACAAAGTAGTTACACCAGTCAAACTCAACATTATCATCACTTCCTTGTTTCTACATTCACTGTCCATTCTCTCAGCTCTACTGTCCACAGGATTGTTTTGTAGTTCTACAGACTCCGTAATGAATTATATACACACTACCCAAATGCATTGCAATTCCATGTAAGCCTCATACTTGGAAATCAGCGAAAAATTTACTTCTACAAATAGAGAAAGGAGTCCACCTCTTGCTATGCATACTTTCATTGCTCAGTTTCACTCTGTTCTTCAATGGAAAGCATCCCCATAGAGTATGTATGATTTAGGTGGAGTTTTAAACCCCTCAGCATCACTGATGAACTGAATATAGTCCTCCAGCCGACAGTGTCCTGTGTTCGCTGATGAAGGACTAGAGTATGAGCAAAACAAATTATGATGCAACAGATCTACTGTCTCTGCCTTTATATCTACAAGTTGGACCAACAAGTTAGGTGTATCTAACAGTGTTGATGGTGAGTGGACAAAGATTTTAAAATCCCCAGCAGCACTGCTCTGCCTGGTCCATTCATAAGAGGAGATTCATATAGACCAGAAATTGCCCCACTTATCAACTACCATTCCCTCTCACACTCCATCTACACAGAGACACCAAAACACAAGTACTACCTTTAAAAACACTACAAAAACTACACCAAATATGTCCATATGGGGTTATTATCCAGGGACAAGTTCCTGCTTAAATCTCACCGGTGCATTCAAATCACACAGTCGTTTATGCTCTCATCAGCCCATCGCCCCTCCCATTCCTACAAACACACACAGACACTGTTAGCACTTTTCCACCAAAAGAACTCGTCTGGTCTGGTTCCTGATTCTTGGAACCTTGGTTCTTTCCAGTGAACCTGTCCATGTTTCTTCACTTTTAGAGGGGAACCAGGAATATGTTATCAGTGGTTTGTGTCACTATGGCTGAATACAGCACCAGAGAAACAGATAAACTGTCATGACAGGGTCATTGTTTATTCTTTTTTTTTTACCGTGGTGTCAGACCAGAGTGAGATATAATATTGTGTAAATGTTGCCGATTTCAGAGCCATCCTGCTGAGCTTGTGAACAGCAGAGAAACGTAACCAAGAACCACGGCTCTGAACAACGCACATTGTGCCTAACAGCATCATCATGTTGCTACTGCACCAGCGCAACTACTACAGACAGCACGGTTGTTTGAACCGCACGCCGGAGATGTCATGTGGGCGCTGGCGCTGTCTCTTACTTTCCCGGTATTCATTGAACGAGAAGGCGAAGAGGAAGCGACACGATTGACTACAGGTATCCCCATTGAAAACAGCGGGATCACTGGGTCCAGTTAATATATCCTTAAGAAATGGGTATACTACTTAAAATATAGTACTTTACAGTAGAGTTTTAGGGGGGCCCCATAAAACAAATATAATATTTCTGTAGCAAATAGAACCGAAACACAAGTATGTCATTAGCCAAAAATATGGTCTTCCATCTGTTAAAAGTACATGATTTTCAGATTACATACGATAGCCTATTTAAAAGAAAATGTGCAATGAGTCTGAGAAAAAACGTGTGTGCCACCTGCTTTTCGTGCACACGTGAAGTTATTTCAGTGGCACGAGAAGGAAAATATTTACCTGAATGTTTCTCTCCCATAAGAATCACCGTTTTCAATGCGCTTGAAGTTCTTCTTAAAACTTAACGATGACTGAAAATACACACGCTCTTATTAAGAGTAAGGACTGCTAGTTTCCGTGTTTGCTACCACAATGTCACGAGGTCTATGATGGCGCCTCGTCGAAACCTGTTACCACCATATTTTGTCACCACTAGATGTCGCACGGTATAATTAAGCACGAGGGACCGACTCTGCTGGAACATGTCATTACCAGATGGGCTGCTGCCCGATTTGTACTGCGCATGCGCAGAAATAAAAATTTTTATATATATATATATATATATATATATATATATATATATATATATATATATTTTTTTTTTTTTCTTTCTCAGAAAATAGTGTGTCCCACCTGGTTATTCTTCATGCGTTGTTTAAGCAGAAGACGACCTTAACATATCTGCACAGATATCTTAAGCTGTAAAAAAAACAACACACACACTTTGCCGGTTCTCCAGTTGTTTAAAACTGTAGGGGACAGAGAGGAGACTAACTCATGTTTGTGTTTAAGGTTACTCACTCTTCAAGATGTAGCTCACCTCTGCGTTGGAAAGTCTCTCTACTGCTATATGTGTGAATCGGGCAGATCGCGCAAATCGGGACCCCACACAACTGCGGTTAAGCCAGCCGCCGTTTAAAAAAAACTGTTAAACTAGCCGCACGTCATATTTTAGTGCGCGTATACTAGTGACAGAGCGGTAATACTCAATGCGCGAAGACCTGAAAAGAAGCCCTTCATTTTAAAGAAATTAACCGCATTTAAGCGGTTTATATATTTGTCATTTCTAATAAGTATTTCATACAACCAACAGATATAATTTCAGTGTTTTCCATACTATGTACCTATAGATTTTACCCGGTATATTTTTTGAGTAAATAGTATTCAAACTCACCATAATTGTCCATTGTTTTTTACATGAATCACTGCTTTATAATATGGTCGTTTCTAATAAGTAGTCCAACAGATATCAGTTCTGTATTTGCCTGTGTACCTGTGAAATATGAAGTGATTCTACAATACTGTATAATTTTTGGAGTAAATAACATGTTTTCCATACTATGTACCTATAAATTATGAAGTGATTTTTTTTTGTATAGTTTTTGAGTGAATAACATTCAAAGTCCCCATAATTGTCCATTGTTTTTAATGATGACTCAAGTTTACTGTTTATAAAATTGTAATTTTTAATAAGTAGTCTATACAACCATCAGATATCAGTTCAGTGTGTACCACACTATGTTGGGAATAGAAAACCCTCACAGTTGGGACCTCCTTCAAATTCAATGGGTACTTCCATGAAGGACTGCAAAATAGCAGGTTGATCAACCACCATTACAGCCAGTGATTCCTCTGCTTGTTTACAGGCTGTCTCGAAGGAACAGTCTGTGTTAGCTGCGTCCTTATTTTGGTTGGACATCGCCAGGACCGTGGCAGACTGACGGAGGTGAACGCACACTCTAAAGCAGTGACTTATTTCAACAAAATATAACTAAACAGACAGACAGACGTGTGGGCAAAACGAATCGATGAACAGACGAGACAAATAGACTTGAGCAAAAACAAAGCGAGTAACAGATGGTACAGACAAGCAAACATAGACGCACCCCAAAGAGAACAAGACAAAAAGACATGTGAAAGCGTACTATCCATCCAACATACACAGAGACAAAAGGACTTTTATACACACTAGGACACCTGAAACCTATAACGAGGGGGCAGGATAACAAATGAGACACAGATGGGGACACTGAAGAGGAGGAGGAACAAAGGCGGGACTAGGGCGGAGACATGAACCAAAATAAACAGAACCATGTGCAAGAGCACATGGCGGGTAAAACAGACATGACAGGACCAGGGCATGATATTGTGATTATTTTCTAGCATTTTTAATTCTATTTGTAATCTTTCCAATTTTTCTTTTTTCCTTTTTTTTTTTTTTTTTTAAATTCGATCAGTATCTTGTAAGTTTCCCCCTGAGCACTACTTTACATGCATCCCAAAGGATTGGTGGGGATATTTCTCTATTATCATTTATAGCAAGATATTCTTTTATATCGTCTTGTAGCTGCTGTTTCATTTGTTTCAGAATGCTTGTGTTTAGCCTCCAGATGGTATTTCTCCATTGGAGCATGGTCTGACAAATCCAGGGACCCAATGTGACAGTTTATCACACTGGGTAGATCACTTTGAAACATAAAAAAACAGTCCAGTCTTGAGTATACAGAATGTGGATGAGAGAAAAGTATATGGTCCCATCTTTGTTGGGTTCAGTTCAATCCAAATATCTAAAAGTCCTAGCTCCTTCAACATTAACTTTAGATTTTTTTGTAATTTTCTTCCCTCCTAAATGAAAGGGTTTTGATGTATCTAGCGTTGCATGGAGTCTAATATTAAAATTGCCACCATAAATTAGTATTCCTTGAATCTCCTTGATTATAGATCAAAAAAGTGTTTATAGAACTTCCATTCCGAATCCGGGGGAGCATAAACATTCAGAAGAGTAACCAGTACTCCCTGTAAGTATCCCCTGACTAGAACAAATCTCCCAACCTTATCTTTGTTTTCATATAAGCACTCAAACTTTAGTTTATGGGAGATTAGGATGGCTACTCCTCTTTTGGAACTTTGTCTACCAGAAGATGGGTACTGAACAAATATCCATCTTCTGAGCTTTTCATAATCCAAGATCTGTTAGGTGAGTCTCCTGGAGGAAAGCTATCTACTAACTCCCTCTTCAATATTTCAAAATTTTTCTCCTCTTAATTGGATTTCCCAGACCATAGACATTATAGGTGATTATAGGTGAACTTGGACTTTTCAACACCGTCATGATAATCCCCCCTCTGCCATCCATATCTGCAGTAGCCTCCACGGCTGAATTGTAGATCACAGTGCCTTCTTTGTAAAACACCTTGAATCTAGCTGGGAATGGGGTCTGGAACCTTATACCATTTTCTTTAAGCGCACATTTTGCCTTGCCATATTCCCTCCGCTTCCTCATTAGCATTGGTGCGTAGTCATGGTCCAGGTTTACCTTGGTAATCTTAATTCAAATCAAATCAAATTTATTTATATAGCGCTTTTCACAACTGATGTTGTCACAAAGCAGCTTCACAGAATTCCAGTAAGACAAAGATTTGACATGAAATGTAAAAAACAAAATGTAAAACCCTCAAGTGAGCAAGCCAGGGGCGACAGTGGCAAGGAAAAACTCCCCCAGCTGAGAAAGAAATCTTGGGAGGAACCAAGGCTCACAAGGGGTCACCCATCCTCCTCTGGTCAATCTACTGGTAATAATAGTTAGAAGTCCGTGAGAACTTCAGTGTAGGGGCAGCTTCAAGGCACTTGGTGGTTGCTGGAGCGTGGGCAGCTGATCTGAAGCGTGGAGGAGGATCTCGACAGTCATCCATCAGTGTCCAGATAGACAGGTGGGCAGTCGTTTACTCGGAAATATGTAAAGGGATGGAATTCATTTTGAACTGTTTGGTGTTTGTAAAGTAGAAAATATGAAAATTTCCAGAGTGTGGCTAATGACTTCGGCTAATGACTATGACAGCTTTAACTAAAAGGAGAGAACCAGAAGGACACACAGACACGGGAGCATCCTGAAACACTGGCATCCCTCCGCTCCGTCAACAAACCTGAGTGATCGCGAGAAGCGGCGGGACGACAGCACCAGCGTCTCAGTTTACTATAATTCCCTGTGTCCATGGACCCCCCCGGATATGCCGCCTTTATCTATGGGGGAGCATTAGCTACCAAAAGATAAACTAAACAAATGAGTTTTTAGCCTAGATATGAAGATTGCGACTGTGTCTTGAGTCCCGAACATTTTCTGAAAGAATTCTCTCCTCTGCTTCTTCAACTTTTTTGTAGATTTTGTTAATAAAACTTTGTTCTCATATAAAAATACTTATTTTTTGTAGATGTTAATAGTGATATTTATATAATATATAAGGTGAACTTACCCTAAATAATTATATTTTATATCCATTTTGTCTTACTGTATGTAGGTACCAGGATGTAATTATTTATATGTCATTAGGAATTGAAAGAAGACTTAAAAGTGATGCTCATGATTAGAAAAAACAAACAAACAAACAAACAAAAAAAAGTTTTATTCACTTCTGAAGATTTTTCTTTACCATCTGCTAACTCTACATTTTTTTCTGTGCACAGAAAACCTTTCAAAAATGTTTACAAATCCCCAGTGTCTTTTACCCAATGAGTAAAAAACAGAAGGGTCTCAGTCCAGGATTTCTCTCTCTGCTCACAGCAAAGAAACTGCATTTGGCAGTGCTTAGATAGCAGTGAAAACACTGAAAATCATGAAAAGAGTATATTTCTTTATTCCTGATTTATAGATGGGTAATAGATTTATTTTTGTTTTTCAGATTACTTAACATGGAACTGAAAATAAATTCAGGAGACCACTAACTGCATGAAAGTAAATACAGACAGAAAGTGCTACAATTCTAAACAATTCAGTTCAAACTATGAATAAAAACTTAAAGACAAGTTAGAATTATATTTTTTCCTCAAACGTACTGTTCCACATGAAAAGCAAAGCTTCTGAACAAACCAAAGAGAATAGCAGATCCACAGAATTGTCAACATTGCCTTTAATTAATATATTATTCAGAATTACGACACATCTTAAAATGTAACCCATTAATTTTATGTGTGTTGTTGTTTCTATTTGCCAGACATCCTGGTCTGGTAAATTGAGTGTGATGGTAAATTATGCTGCTGTCAAGGCGACATCCCAGACACACAACATCTCGGTTATTTCAGCAAAATAATGCCAGGCCTCATTCTGCACATGCTACAACAGATTGCAGGTCCTTGACTGCAGTGGAGAAAAAAAGACGTGACGCGATTCGAGATACACACAATCACTGAAACCACATATACGTAGAAATTCACAGATTTTTCTGATTTTCTTTTGTTTTTACTCTCCTCAATATAAGGCGCGCAAATGGAAAATAAACCTGTTCCCTGTTGGGTGAAAAAGTCCAGGCATAGCTCTGTCTTGTAAATGCTGGCATTGTTGCTATGTTACATGTATTTTGGTACCTGAAGGGCTTCAGTCAGAGTGCCATTATCGTGCACTCCTGGAACGTCTCTCAGCCTGTCACATTGCAGGGTTAGAACTAACTCTGGTACAATAAACAGAAAATTGCAAAAGATTTATCTGTAAAACTTCAACAATGTGTATCCTCAGTTCCAAAACGTTTTAAAGGTGTAATTAAAGGACTGACTTGTGCCCCCTCCAGGGTGTGATCCCGCCTTGCGCATCTGTCCCAAATTTGATGTTCTCTCATCTTGTGTTACTGGTATCAACTTAACAATTGTGTATGTTTACATATTCAAATTAGTTAATCAATGAAAACTGCAGACCTTTTCTTTGTACTATTGTCAGTTAAACAAAGGTTCGAGTGAGTTATGAAATCATATATTTTTAATGGATTAAAAAACAAAAATCCAATCGTTTTCAATTTCCCCCAATATACAAACTTAGGGAGTTGCCTCAACCACCACCAATGTGCATCATCCACCTGGTTGATGTTAAGGAAGGTAATCTGCTTATCTTGGTACAGAGAGAAGTGCGCAAGGTAGGAAAAACACTGGACAGGGCACAAGTACTTTGCAGGGCCTCACACAATAACCCATTTACTCACACACTTGTAGGCAGTTTTGACCTAACAACATGTATTTCAGGATTGTGGGGGGGAAATGGAGCATCCCGAGGAAACCCATGCAGATACAATCCATACCAAATTCCTGACAGACTGTGAGCTGAGACAGAGTTTGAACACTGGACCCCAAGACTCTGGAGCTGACACAAACTGTTAAGCCAATGTGCCACACACCTATTCTTTCCAGTCTAAAGATGATGGGTTTGAGTTCAGTTTGAGCAGTATCTTGTTCATAGAATAACCCTTGAATCTGCTGAGTATTAACTGGTTTATGGTCAGGAAACCAAAAAATATTGTGGCTTAACATGTAACATGCATATTGTATTGTATTGCACATAAGACCTTACAACCTGCTATCTATTAAAAGTCACACTATGTAGTGTTCAAAGGATTTACTATGGGGAAAAGAATGCAAAGCAAGAAACATACAGGTTTGTTCATGATATACGTATTAACCTCAGAGTGAAACCAAGATTTCCAAGAACTCTAGAGCTAGCAATATGTGCTGTATTTTAGTAGTGTGTGAATGGTGTGCATGCAGATAAATAATGTGCAATTGTTTGTGAAAGGATTTCTGTTGTATTTTTTTTTTGTTGTTGTTTTTTTTTTTTTTTTACTGAAGTGTCCACAAAATTCTTAACATTGCAAAACATAAAATGTAGGGATCATTCTGACTGGCTGCCACTGAAGACGAGGCTCATGAACACTCGCTCAGGCATGCAGGGCTGAGGGTGGAGTTCAGTGAGTTGTAATTGATTTCAGTCTCATCGCTACAATGACACATGAAAATAGACTTTAAGTATGTTCACACAGGAAGGCTTTTTTTATATCCATGGTATATGAGTGGTAATGAAAGTGCTTTTTGAGTATATCCAGTGAATGCACTGACTGGTATGATTTGTGCAAGCCTGTCATATATATTATTCGCTCAAATGCACAGTTTGAGCTAGTGAGTTCACATGTACAATATGCTTTTGTAAGTGTTAACAAATAATTATTAACAAATAATATCAAAATCTGTAAGCATGTAAGGGTGTGTCTCTCTGTGTATAATACTAATGCTTCTGTCTGTGAAGTGTAAAGGGCACTTCTATCTTGAATTGAAAAAGGGCAGTATGTTTTGATAAGTATTGCAAAATAAGCAGCTATCCATCCCTTTGCTCTCTTTATGATTTCCTCTTGGCCATGCTGGACCTCAACATCAGTGTTGCCTCCTGAGGAACTTCTGGGTTGTCAATCATGTGCTGCCACAGTTGCTGCTCCTCCCCGTATGAATCATTCCAGTCTACTTCTTTCCCATAGCTCAAACCTGTGAGTCAGAACCTATAGTAAACATCAAGGTACTTCTGCATGTGCATGTATAATACATATCAATGTGCTAAACCTAACTCCCGTTCTGTGCTTGTGAAAAAAAGAAGAAATAAATCAACTGAATATATCATTCAGTAAGTATGAATATATAAATATGATCACATATATTGCTATCCAATAGAGGTCATTTATCTCCAAAATTGTTATTTTATAGGAAAGGGAAAAGCCTTAACGTTCATTGGCAGTCAATGTAAAAAGAGTTAATTACAAGTATTCCATTTTTGAGCATTTCTATTGGTCCATTCATCATGAAAGTTTCTCACAACTGCTGTGTTTAAATGATGTAGTAAATTAATAATCAACAAAAAAGGAGATCTATGGGGGTCTATGGGGCAGTGGGCTGGCCTCGGCTGGCCTGGATGCTCAGCTTCTGCATGATGATTGGATGATCTGTCTGAGGCTGAATCCCTTTTTGATTGACAGCGAAATGAGGGAATCAGCGATCCTTTGGTGTAAAGATCCCTGGGAGCATTATATTTTCATTCTGTTTTGAGTTGAAACCTCTTGGCGGCATTTTCTTTGTTAAAAATGACTAGCGACAAATCGAGCTTCTATTTCTGGTGTGTTTTTTTTGTAGCTGCTTGTGTTTGGAGACTGACTTCTATCACTCTATCTGACTTCTATCGCAGTTTCTGACCAGCCTGTGCTGCTGAACCCCTCCACCGTCACAAAGCACTCATAGTCGGACACACTTCACATGGGCCAAGGCCGTTTAAGCAGCCTAGCTCTGCTGGCCATTGAGAGAACACTAGTCAAGTCCCTGGAAATGATGCCTTGTTGGTACGACAGGGTCACAGATCATTTTCTTGAAAAGGAACGGAGGGTAGAATTTACGTATAAATAAACCAACACATTTTATGATGTAGGCCAATATTGAGCTTCCCCTCCTTGAAAGACCAGCATCCGCCACTGCTATACAGTGAATAGGTGACAGTTCCTGACACAGTGGTACAATGCATTCAGAAAGTCTTCAGACCCTTTCCCTTTTTCGCATTTTGTTATGTTGAGACCATGTTGTTAAAAAAATATTATCTGCAATAAAAAGTGAAAACAATTGTAGAAAATATTTGCTAATTTATTATGAAGAAACATTATGGTGGCTCCACCAAGATACCAACAACCAGAGCTTTCAAAGATTCTTGCATTTCAGGAACAAACAGAAAATTGGCAGCTTCCACTCAATTTAATGTGTGTGATTCCACATAATTTGGGCACCCTATTGGAATCCAAGATTTCTGGATCAAGAAGAAATTAAGAAGATGAATTTGAATTATTAATTTTGAATTAGAAAAGTATCTACAATTAGACAATGGTAGATACCAAATTTCTAAAGATAAGGGCTTGTTAATGTATCATGAGTAATGAATATAGGAGAACTTGAGTAAAGAAGGCATCATTCTTAATTATTCATATAGTTAGGTGTTCGGATAAGGAAATTGAAGAGGGAGAAAGTGAGAAAGACAGACAGACTGACCGGTACCGGCTCCTAGACGGACTCCTCCGAGGAAGACGTTACTGGCAAGTGGCTCCTTGTCCCAGACAGTGAGTTCTAGACAAACACTGTCGAGATCACTGTGCTGAAGGCCACAGTATGTAAAAGTATGGTTCCAGCGTGGATTCACAGAACGCTTCACCACTGCAGTTTTATGCTTTGTGCTCTTTTTATCATCAGGCAGTAGGTACCTATGTTAAAAAAAGATGCCTTACAAATCTGTTCTTCTCTTTTGAATTTGATATACTGTCAACAAAAATATGACTTTTCATGCCAAATATTTGAGAGATTGTCCACAACAAACAAATTTCATTTAAGTTAATAAAACATTGATGCAGACATGCAAATATTTTTTCCTTGTATATATGTAGAATGAATTAAGAATTTTAAATAATGAAATATAGAGATAACACTATAACAATTTTTATGCATTGTGTACTTGAGTATATTTTACTATTTTCCTAGCTACTATTTTAGCTAGGAAAATAGCTGGTAAAGTCTTTATCAACAAGTAAGCAGGCTGAAAGTAGTTTTGACAGCATTATGTATTATTATATTATACTAATAAATGATTAGACATTATTAGGTCTTACTTCACAGCACCATCTACAACAGGAGAACAATGGACACATCAACTGCTGCTAGTGTTTGGAGCATGTTTATATGTATTTGTGCGTTTGTGGTTTTTTTTTGTTTTTGTTTTTGTTTTTTTTTTTGAACAGAAAAGAGTGACTCTCCTTACCCTTTGACAAAAGGATCAGAAGACCCTGATTTTACAGCAGTCAAGTTCTTGGCTTCTTTGACCAGCAACTCTACCATCCCCCCTTTTGGCAGAGTGATACTCTTCTTCCCTTTCAGAAATCCTTTTTTTACTAAGAGTGAAGATACATCTTTATCATTATATTTGATGATATCTGAATCACTAAACATTTCAAATGCAGCTAAATTTTACTAAACAACAGAATAGGTTTTTTCTAATTCTTCAAAAGAATTGTATTCTACCTACAAAGGCGAAAAGATTTTTCAAAGACTCAGTTGTTTAGTTTGTCATGAATTTAAGGATTAAATACATACAAATCCAAATGTAAATGCACCAAAACAGTATTATCCTTATTTCTGGAAATTTGGTATTATTTAAAATAAAAACAAGATATGTAATTTGTTAATACTTCAACCTTTATTTATGAGACAGAAGTACACAAGGTTTGCTGTATTCTCACTCACTAATTTGATTATATTCCTGACTCAGATGCAGAGTGTGAAAGTACACTTTTTATGTGTTTTCCATTGTATTTGTTGTTCAAACACATTCCTAAACTGGCTAATTCCTACTCACCATTTTAAACTTTTAAACTACTGTTCAAAGGTTTGGAATCAGTGTGTTCAATTCTTTAAATCCACTATGTTTACAGGTAAATGTTTAGAAAAAATGAAATAAAAACAAGAATGTGTGATTTCTGAACTCTACTGAACCTTTATTTGAGTGATAGATTATTTTCTTTGTTTTCACACATCAGTGTGATTGTAAATGTGTGTATATTTCAAAAATACAATTTGATACCTGCAATATATGCTCTAAAAGTTTACTACTGTATTCATTAGCTTTACTTTAAATTACAATTTGAATTGTTTGGGATTAAGATTGGCATTTTACATACAACCTTATTGAATTTGTTCCTCGCATTTAACAGAGAAAAAAAAAACAAACAGAACCAGACATTGTCCAATACGGACCTGGCCCTACAAGTGATAAACTATGAAATATTTCATTTTGATTTGATTTTTATTTTAACATGTGTACCACTTCTAGCCATTACAGCACACATTTAGCTATACAGGAAACTCACAGAGAAAATAACATTTTATTTATAGTTTGTTTATAAATAATAATTTATAATTTGTCTAAATGTCCAATAACATAACTTAGAAATATTGTTGAGATACATATAAAACTGTAACTGTAATTGTAATTTGATTTGATAATCAGTTGTTTTTAACTACATCCAATGTTTATACTAGGCTTCATAATGCAATTTAGGCATTGTAAATTTCTGGACCTTGGATTGAATTAAATTTCTTTAACTGGACCTTAATTCATTTTAAATAAATACCCTGTTTTAAACGGTCACATTCAGTTTCTAATAGCAGTAATCTGGCCTGCTTAATATAAGATAAATTAATTCTAAAACTCACTTTTAAAAAATTATTTTCGATCAGAAAAAGGACATGTTATTGCACATTAGACTTGATAAAGTTTTCACATTAAATGAAGGCACCAATTTAAGTTATAATTATGTACATTGCATGAGATTTTCAGTCAATGGGGGATGTTTATGTTGTGTATGTATAATTTACTGAAATGCTTTAGGCATTAATCACAGCTTTAATCATAAAAATGTAGATCTTTTGAAATTCTTTTAATTAACATGACTAATTCTCTAATGCTTAGTTTGCTGTTAAGTATTCAGATTTTTGCATGAATTCAGGTGTTTTATTTTAAACTTAGCAGTGAGAAGTTATGTGTTTGAGAATGTGCTGATGCACTGATAAAATCAATAATGTTCCTCAAACCACAGTAATCTCAGATCACATCATTTCATTAAAATGGCACCTTAACCAAATGTATGTACATTTAGGGTTGGGCTGTGTAACAGTAATTTCGACAGTATCTTAAAATGAGGGCGTTATTTATGACATGCATGGTGTGTCCGATTTCAGTACTGTGTCTTTAAAAACACAGCCAAAAATGTAATTACGTGCATTTAAGAAAACCACATGGAGGGGTGCTGTGGAAGCTCAGTGACTGGAGATGTGAGTCTGAAAATGGGTGGGGAAAAACACAAGCCCAGTAGCCCACAGCATTTGTGAGTTTAGTACTGAGTTTGGGTTAAAAGACAGAGGAAGGAAGTTGTAAACCGACATAGTACTCAGAAGACCCTTAAGTAGACATTGTGCACACTGTTATATCCTCCAATTATGTATGTTTTGAGCCTCATTTCGGGAAATCTGCTGTGGTGTGCTAAACCTACATTGGACATATTGTGCTTGTGACCTTAAAGGACTTATTACATCAGGGCATGACCCAGGAGAAAGTGTTGGAGGGTGGAAGTGCTCAACATTGCACTTCTGAGTTTAAATTAGAGAAGTAACGTCTCTAGATAGATTAGAGATGTCTCATAAACAAGTTGAACATCCTGAGTACATCCTGAACTTGACCTAATAATCTGCAATCATTTTGCTGACAAGTAAAATACAAGGTGGGCCATTTATATGGATACATCGTAATAAAATGGGAATGGTTGATGATATTAACTTCCTGTTTGTGGCACATTAGTATATGGGAGGGGGGAAACTTCAAGATGGGTAGTGACCATGGTGGCCATTTTGGATCCAAATTTTGTTTTTTCAATGGGAAGAGGGTCATGTGACACATCAAACTTATTGGGAATTTCACAAGAAAAACAATTGTGTGCTTGGTTTTAATATAACTTTATTCTTTCATGAGTTATTTACAAGTTTCTGACCACTTATAAAATGTGTTCAAAGTACTGCCCATTGTGTTTGATTGTCAATGCAACCCTCTTCTCCAACTCTTCACACACTGATAGCAACACCGCAGGAGAAATGCTAGCACAGGCTTCCAGTATCCATAGTTTCAGGTGCTGCACATCTTGATGGTATGGTGTGGTATATGGGGTAGTGGGGCCATTCTTCATCAATGGAAACCTCAAGGCCACTGGATATGCGAAATTGCTACATGATGATGTGTTTTCATCTTTATGCACTGAAGCTGGCATGTTCCCTGAGTTTTTCCAGCAAGATGGTGCACCACCACATTATGGGTGTCAGGTTCGAGCATTCCTAGATGAACAGTTTCCTGGAAAGTGGATTGGGCCAGTTGAATGGCCCCCAAGGTCTCCTGATCTGACCCCCTTAGACTTTTATCTTTGGGTTCATTTGAATGCAATTGTCTATGCTGTGAAGATATGAGATGTGCAGCCCCTGAAACTACGAATACTGGAAGCCTGTGCTAGCATTTCTCCTGCGGTGTTGCTATCAGTGTGTGAAGAATGGGAGACGAGGGTTGCATTGACAATCCAACACAATGGGCAGCACTTCGAACACATTTTATAAGTGGTCAGAAACTTGTAAATAACTCATGAAAGTATAAAGTTCCGTTAAACCATTGTTTTTCTTGTGAAATTCTTAATAAGTTTGATGTGTCACATGACCCTCTTGCCATTGAAAAAACAAAAAGTCCAAAATGGCCAACTTCAAAATGGCCACCATGGTCACCACCCATCTTGAAAAGTTACCCCCCTCCCATATACTAATATGCCACAAACAGGAAGTTAATGTCACCAACCATTCCCATTTTATTAAGGTGTATCCATAAAAATGGCCCACCCTGTAGAAGATAACAGATACATGCATAGCATAAGATGCCAATTAAGGGAATGTCTGGGTTTGTGCAATGAGACATGATGTAATAACGACTGAACGGTACACATGATGCTTAGTGTATGTGCCGAAGGGGCACATGACAGTAGGGTATATGTGACTGGGGTCCTAGATTAGACTAGAGATTGGAGAGAATTCTTGACTCTGTTTCTTTATTCCTCTGATTTCTCCTTGGGCCTAAGAATTATTTGAGCATCGATCTTCCTTCCTGGTGACACTTAGACAATTGCCATAACACTGGCCAGCTATACTTCTAAAGAGTGTAGAGTCTTATTTTGCTTATTTTCTAATTTTCTATTTCTCCAGCACCAGTCCCTGAAATTTGCTCTCTCAGAAATAGGTTTTTATTGTCAACAGGTGTTGGGCTGTGCTAAGCTAAATGCATTCAACTTTGTGCTCACAGATATAAGGCTTAGCGAAGAGCAATGGTGCACGCCCCACAACCTCCCACTCCCCACTGTAATAACGTATACCACAATAATATTTTGAGAAGGTCTGAAAACCTGTGGATACAGCCCATCCCTATGTACATCACCTCGTTACTGCATACAATGCTCAGTAACACCATGTACTACACATTACATTTTATAGAAAATATTCTAGATTTATCAACATTTGTTTACTCTGTGTCAGACCCAGAAGACCTGGACAGATTAAGAAAACATTTAAAAAATACCTCATCAACCTTATATAATCTAAAATCTTAAACCCTGTTAATTCACCTACCTAACATAACATACCTACCTAACATAATCTCATATTTTACAGTGAATGAGGTGGATACTGGAAATTCATTCATTATCTGTAACTGCTTATCCAGTTCAGGGTTGTGGTGGGTCCAGAGCCTACCTGGAATCATTGTGCGCAAGGCAGGAATACACCCCGGAGGGGGCGCCAGTCCTTCACAGGGCAACACACACACACCTATGGACACCTTTGAGTAGCCAATCCACCTACCAATGTGTGTTTTTGGACTGTGGGAGGAAACCTGAGCACCCAGAGGAAACCCAACCACCCACTGGGAGAACACACCAACTCCTCACAGTCACCTGGAGCGGGAATCGAATCCACAGCCTCCAGGTCCCTGGAGCTGTGTGAGTGTGACAGTACCTGCTGTGCCACCGTGCTGCCCACACTGGAAATCAGATATTGAAATTATTATAAATATATTACTAACTTATCTGGTGTGGGACATATAGCACACATTATAGTTATAGGAGAACAATTACAAGCATTTTACCCATCTCTGTAACTAGATCTGGGAAAAAATTATATTTTTATTAATTTCTGCAACATGAACATTCAACATAATTCAACACACCTTCTTAAAGCAGTACTAACAATCATGATCAAATCTCTTTATAAATGTAAACTCTTCACTTAGTCTGGGTCATGTAGACTAAACTAGTAAACTAGCAGTTATAAAACCAGTTAAGAAACAAAATATCAATCGTAGCAAACTGTCAAAATATAAGACTATTTCTAAACTGCCATATCTTAGAAAAAAGCTTTTTTATATCTATATAAAAATCACATATACTAAAACCTGTAAGCACACATCAGTTTATAAATGTTAAACAATGTACTATCCATTACAGTTATATAAATGTGAAATATGGAGTCCGGGCGGCACGGTGGTGCAGCAGGTAGTGTCACACTCACACAGCTCCAGGGACCTGGAGGTTGTGGGTTCAATTCCCGCTTCGGGTGACTGTCTGTGAGGAGTTGGTGTGTTCTCCCCGTGTCTGCGTGGGTTTCCTCCGGGTGCTCCGGTTTCCTACGACAGTCCAAAAACACACGTTAGTAGGTGGATTGGCGACTCAAAAGTGTGAGTGAATGTGTGTGTCTGTGTTGCCCTGTGAAGGACTGGCGCCCCCTCCAGGGTGTAATCACGCCTTGCGCCCAATGATTCAGTTTCCACTGTTATGCTGATGATACGCAACTGTACATATAAGCTGAAAAATATGATAAATTTAGATCAAATATGATCAGGGACTGCATAAAATACTTAAAATTCTGGATGTCAAGTTACATCCTTCTCCTATATTCTGAAACAAGAGAAGCTTTTTTCTGGGTTTAAAAGCTGCAAGAAATAAACCGTCAGAATTCATGTAAAACATGACAGATTACCCTGGAGTGCCTGGTACGGCAGCTAAATATCATGGCATCACAATCAATACAAGTCTGTAATTTGACAAACACCTAGGTAATATTACTAGGACAGCTTTTCTTCATCTTAGAAAATGCTGTGGTAAAACATGCCTTATTAGTCATCATCATCATCATCTTTTCCGCTTGTCCATTTCAGGGTCGTGGTTTGCGTTATTAGTGCATGCATTTATTATTGCATGGTTAAATTAAACATAAGTAAATTTCAACTTGCTCAGGATCCTTACTATAATCAGCAAATTTGATCATATCAGACCAGTTTTATCCACTGGATTCCAGTTCCATTTCATATTGACTATACAACTCTTCTACTGACTTATAAAGCACTGCATGCTTTATATACCTTGGCCTTGAATACCATCCATCCATCCATTATCCATCGCTTATCCAGGTCCGGGTCGCGGGGGAAGCAGTCGGAGCAAAGAAACCCAGACCTCCCTCTGCCCAGCCACCGCCTCCAGCTCCTCCGGGGGTATACCGAGGCGTTCCCAGGCCAGTCGAGACATGTAGTCTCACCAGTGTGTTCTTGGTCTGCCCCGGGGCCTCCTCCCCGTTGTACATGCCCGGAACACCTCACCAGGAAGGCGTCCAGGAGGCATCCGGTCCAGATGCCCGAACCACCTCAACTGGCTCCTCTCGATGTGGAGGAGCAGCGGCCAGACACCCTGCGGAGAAAACTCGTTTCAGCCGCTTGTACCCGCGATCTCGTTCTTTCGGTCACTACCCAAAGCTCGTGACCATAGGTGAGGGTTGGGACATAGATTGAACGGTAAATCGAGAGCTTTGCTTTTCTGCTCAGCTCTCTCTTCACCACAACATACCGGTACAGAGCCCGCATTACTGCTGACGCTGCACTGATCCGCCTGTCAATCTCACGCTCCATCTTTCCCTCACTCGTGAACAAGACCCCGAGGTATTTAAACTCCTCCACTTGAGGCAGGATCTCACTTCCAACTTGGAGAGAGCATTCCACCCTTTTCCGACTGAGTACCATGGACTTGGACTTGGAGGTGCTGATCCTCATCCTTACCGCTTCACACTCAGCTGCAAACTGGTCCAGGCTTGATGAAGCCAACAAGACCACATCATCTGCAAAAAGCAGACATGGAATCCTGAGACCACCAAACCGGACACCCTCCGCCACTTGGCTACGCCGAGAAATTCTGTACATAAAAATTATGAACAGAACCGGTGACAACGGGCAGCCCTGACGTAAGTCCAACTTACTTCCAGCCATACTGCCAGCCATACTCCTGCTCTGTTTGTACAGGGACTGGATAGGTCGTAGTAAAGAGCCCAGTACCCCATACTCCCTGAGCACCCCCCACAGAATACCCCGAGGGACACGGTCAAATGCCTTCTCCAGATCCACAAAACACATGTAGACTGGTTGAGCAAACTCCCATGCACCCTCCAGGATCCTAGCAAGGGTAAAGAGCTGGTCCTGTGTTCCACGACCGAGGCGGAATCCGCATTGTTCCTCCTGGATCCGAGGTTCAACTATCAGTCGGACTCTCTTCTCCAGTACCCCCGCATAGACCTTACTGGGGAGGCTGAGGAGTGTGATCCCCCTATAGTTGGAACACACCCTCCAATCCCCCTTTTTAAAAAGGGGAACCACCACCCCAGTCTGCCAGTCCAGAGGCACTGCCACCGATGTCCACGCAATGTTGCAAAGACGTGTCAGCCAGGACAGCCGCACAACATCCAGAGCCTTGAGGAACCCGGGGCGAAACTCATCCACCCCCGGGGCCCTACCGCCAAGGAGTTTCCCTACCACCTCGGCCACCTCAGCGCCAGTGATAGACGAGCCCCCCCCGGGGTCCCCAAGCTCTGCTTCCTCTGCGAAAGACGTGCTGGTGGGATTGAGAAGATCCTCGAAGTATTCCCTCCACCGCCTGATGACGTCCCCAGTCGAGTTCAACAGTTCCCCACCCCCACCATATACAGTGTTGGTGGAAAACTGCTTTCCCCTCGTGAGTCGCCTGATGGTTTGCCAGAAACTTCTTGGAGCCGACCGAAAGTCGTTTTCCATGTTCTCACCGAACTCCTCCCACACCTGAGTTTTTGCCTCAGCGACAGCCGAAGCCGTGAGCCGCTTGGCTCCTCGGTACCTGTCGTCTGCCTCCGGAGTCCCCTGAGCCAACCAGGCTTGATAGGACTCCCAGCTTGACAGCCTCTCTCACCCGGGGTGTCCACCACCAAGTGCGGGGATTGCCACCCCGACAGGCCCCAACAACCTTGCAGCCACAACTCCGTTCAGTCGCCTCAACAATGGAGGTCCGGAACATGGCCCACTCGGACTCCAGCGTCCACCTCCCCCGGGATGCAGTCGAAGCTCTGCCGGATGTGGGAGTTGAAGATCTTTCTGACAGGTTCCTCTGCCAAACGTTCCCAGCAAACTCTCAGCACACGTTTGGGCCTGCCAGGTCTGTCTGGCATCCTCCCCCGCCATCTGACCCAACTCACGATAAGGTGGTGATTCGTTGACAGCTCAGCGCCTCTCTTCACCCGAGTGTCCAGAATATATGACCGCAGATCAGATGATACGACTATAAAGTCGATCATCGAAATGCGGCCTAGGGTATCCTGATGCCAGGTGTACTCGTGGACACCCTTATGCTTGAACATGGTGCTCGTAATGGACAAACTGTGACGGGCACAGAAATCCAATAACTGAACACCACTCAGGTTCAGATCAGCGGGGCCGTTCCTCCCAATCACGCCCCTCCAGGTCTCACTGTCATTACCCACGTGATCGTTGAAGTCCCCCAGCAGAACAATGGAGTCCCCAGAATGAGTGTTCTCCAGCACCCCCTCTAGGGTCTCCAAGAAGGCATGGTACTCTGAACTGCTGTTCGGTGCATAAGCACAAACAACAGTCAGAGCCCTTTCCCCAACCCGAAGGCGTAGGGAAATTACCCTCTCGTCCACTGGGGTAAACCCCAATGTACAGGCGCTAAGCCGGGGCTCTATGAGTAAGCCCACTCCTGCCTTACGCCTCTCACCAGGGGCAACTCCAGAGTGAAAGAGCATCCAGCCCCTCTCAAGGAGATTGGTTCCAGAGCCCATACTGTGTGTCGAGGTGAGCCCAACTATATCTAGCCAGTACCTCTCAACCTCGCGCACCAGCTCAGACTCTTTTCCCACCAGAGAGGTTACGTTCCATGTTCCAAAAGCCAGTTTCAGTTACCGAGTAATCCGGCCACCAGGCGCTCGCCAAGGAGCCCCACCCCCCGGCCTGGCTCCAGGGTGAGGCCCCGGTAACCCTACTCCGGGCAAGGGAGGCTGTGTCTGTGATCTTGTCTTTTTCATCCTTGTCTTTATGGATCACTCTTTGTCTGGCCCATCACCTAGGACCAATTTGCCTTGGGAGACCCTACCAGGGGCTATTGCCCCCGACAACATATCTCCTAGGCTCACGCAGGCACGCAAACCCCTCCACCACGTTAAGGTGGTGATCCAAGGAGGAGTGTATTTGAATACCTGCAGGACTTAATTTTCTATTTTGAACTGTCACTTTCAGTTTGGTAACAGGATGCTAGCTTTCTAGTAATTTCAAAAATTTAGGAGTATTCCCTTGCAGTTAAGGGTGGGGACACAAAACAGTCTCAATCTTTAAATCTAGGCTGAAAACATACTAGTTTTATGTAAAGTTTGGCAATTATCCTTCCTCTCAGGTAATGTTTCTTTTTCTTTTCCAAGGAAATTACTGCCTTCCGTCTTGCTACAATGCTGATTCTACACCAGTTGTCTGCCCTCCATTGCTGGCATTTGCTACAATGGACGTATGTGATATTAAGGTGACTTTATGATGCAATTGATAATGTTATAAGTGATCTGACCAGAGGAGGATGGGTCCTTTGGTTGTGAGTTTTGGTTCCTCCAAAGGTTACTTCTTTTCTTGATCACCTGGGTTTATTGATTTTGTTTTTGTTTTATGCCAAATGTCTATAAAATTGTTTTAAAATAAAAAAAAAGAAATAAAAAATATGCAATTTTTAACATTTTAAAGCAGCATCAAATTTTAACAGTAAATATCACACAAACTGATAACTGTGTCAGACATATCTCATGAAATGTCCAGCTGTAAACTGTGTTTATCACACAATCATAACAGGAATCACTTTTCATCTACAATTTTATGAAAATAAACCACTGACTAAATTAAAGTAAATATTTCTGTATATTTTGTACTACCTTGTACTTGATCCAGTGGCAACGAGAGACTCTTCTCTGCAGGAATGTACTTCAGAACCACAGTCAACTCTCCTCTGTACTGCATTACTGAGTCTACACAACACTCAGTCTGTAGAGAGCACATCTTTAGAAAACACAGCATTATTATAAGTGTACTATACAGCAACATATGTGTGTGTTCATATCTCACCCTGGGCTGCAGGACAAACCATTCCTCTATCTGAGTGTCGAGCTCCCAGGAGTCAAAAGTGAGCTCTGTCTCTCCCAGAAAGCTATTGTGTCCGAAGCGGTCATGATGCCATACAGACACCTGCAGAGTTCGTGTCTCTAGTTGTGAATGACTCAGCACATACTACACAAACAAAAAAATATTTTATATGATTTATGTTGAATTTAGTCAGTGAATTCATAAATTTTGTGTATTCAGACAGCATGCTTACATGGCATCTTACAAACCTGGTGTACCATAGCATTCAAAAGTTTGGAAACACAATTCAGAAAACAGATCACTGTTTTCAACACAGTTGAAGTGTTGATGAAGAATCAATTAAATAAACCAGCAATGATGCAGTGGACTAAACAGAGGAATCAGTGCTCAGTTAACAGTTGGATTTTTAAATGTTCCCAGATTTCACCTTTTTTGTAAGAAACTGTGAAATAAAAATCATTTGTCCTGAATTCTGAACAGAGCTGCAGATGAAAGTGCTAAAACACTGAAAATGATGTTATGCTAAAATAAACATCCAAAATATTGGATATGAGTTGATATTTCATGCAGACAACTTATAAATGAGACCCGCTGATTATTTTTATTATTTTTTTTTTTTATTTTTTTTTCTCTGAAATATTTCAAAATAATCTGAAATGTGGTAACACAATAATAACAACACATAAATGTTTATATTTCTTATCAGTGTGCAAAAAATAAATAATTTGTAATACCATTATATACAAGTGTTTATCATTATAGACAATATAATCCCCAGCACATCATTCTCACCCTCAAGTTTTCATTATACACAGGATTGGTTGTTTTGCTTTTTATGCTGGTTTTTCGTTTGCTCTGCCGTGTCTTGTCTGGTAAAAGATAGGCTTTGACATATCTACAAACACAAAAACATAGAGAAATCTGCATAAATAAACAAAGGTGCTTATCATACAAAAAATAAATGAATAAACATATTGTAAATACATCACTAGTAAAAGCCAAATAACCCCACCACTGCCTTAAGAGTGTACTACCTAAAATTATGTGGTTCTACTGTTTGTTACTGTACACAACACCAAGGAAGATATGTACTTTTTCATGGACCATCAGACCACTCAGATTACTGTCCTGTACAGGACATAACTAATTTTTAATCTCCTCAAACAGATTTTAAATTCACAGAGACTTTTATTCTGGAAAACAAACTAATACAAATATTACCAACAACTATGAGAGATATAATAATTAGTATGCCTGATATAAAATGATTATGCTAAGAATGTCGACACTCTGCTGGATTAAAATTATTTACTAATCTTATTTATAAAGGATAACAAAAGAACCTTTTTTCATTCATTCATTATCTGTAACCACTTATCCAATTCAGGGTTGCAGTGGGTCCAGAGCCTACCTGGAATCATTGGGTGCAAAGCAGGGATACACCCTGGAGGGGGCGCCAATCCTTTACAGGGCACCACACACACTCACACTCACACATACCTACGGACACTTTTGAGTCGCCAATCCACCTACCAACGTGTGTTTTTGGACTGTGGGAGGAAACCGGAGCACCCGGAAGAAACCCACGCGGACACGGGGCGAACACACCAACTCCTCACAGACAGTCACCCGGAGCGGGAATCGAACCCACAACCTCCAGGTCCCTGGAGCTGTGTGACTGCGACACTACCTGCTGCGCCACCGTGCCGCCACAAAAGAACCTAATAAAGGAAAAAAAATGTAAATTGAACTGTGAATGGAAAAGTGCTAAAATGTGGCATTTTGTCTAAAAATCTGTTTAATCACCAGCGGTTCACCTAGAAAACGCTGTGCAAAGCACTAGTGGACCTCCAGCTTTGCCCTCAGTGGGCCAACAGTGGTCCGCCATCTCCTTGCTATCAGGGTATATGTTGTATACATATAAATGTATGTGAGCCATGTACAGTTGGTTCTGTGTACACATGCAGGCCCTTACGGGTCAGTGCGTTGCCTCCTTTCATCCCCGGTTGCTAGGCAGCGACATTCGCGCACTAGAACATTGAGTGCTCCAGTTTTGTAGCTGTATGAGATGTTGAGCAGGATTTCCCCAGAAACACGCGCATTACCATAGTCACCTGTCTCGCTGTACACACTCATCATACTGTTCAGACTGCTCTGTGGAGTAAGGATAAAACATGTTTAGCTTATGTCTACACTATAGCTGGGGACGATATGGCCAAAAATGTTATCACGATATGTTTTTCTATGTCAAATGATTTCAAAATTAAATACAGTATGCACATTACTCTAATTCACAAGGAAATATTTCACTGGAACTATAACATTTTCTTACCACAAAAAATTAATGATATCTATGTCTTGTGGCATGAAAACTAGGGAATTACCACCTCAAATATTTAAAGAAGCAGAAAGAGTAAAAAGATAGTTTAAGAAGATTTTAAAATTATAAAATAAATATATAAATAAATGCATTTGCATTGCACTTAACCCATTAGAAGGCTTAAAACGTTTTCCGTTTCGCACATTCATTCATTGAATGATTATCCAGATCAGGAACACAGTAGGTCTAGATTGTAAGGTGGAATGTGACACATCAAACATTGGAAATTTCACGAAAAAACAATGGTGTGCTTGGTTTTAACATAACTTTATTCTTTCATGAGTTATTTACAAGTTTCTGACCACTTATAAAATGTGTTCAAAGTGCTGCCCATTGTGTTGGATTGTCAATGCAACCCTCTTATCCCACTCTTCACACACTGATAGCAACACTGCAGGAGAAATGCTAGCACAGGCTTCCAGTATTCGTAGTTTCAGGTGCTGCACATCTCGTATCTTCATAGCATAGACAATTGCCTTCAGATGACCCCAAAGATCATCACGTAGCAATTGCACATATCCAGTGGCCTTGAGGTTTCCATTGATGAAGAATGGCCCCACTATCATTGTACCCCATATACCACACCATACCATCAATTTTTTTGTTTCAACAGTCTTGGAGGGATATATCCAATGTGGATTAGTGTCAGACTAATAGTGGTGGTTTTGTTTGTTAACTTCACCATTCACATAAAAGTTTGCCTCATCACTGAACAAAATCTTCTGTGTAAACTGAGGGTCCTGTTCCAATTTTTGTTTTGCCCATTCTGCAAATTCAGTGTGCCAATCTGGGTCATCTTTGTTGAGATGTTGCAGCAGCTGGAGTTTGTAAGGGTGCTATTTGTGAGTAGCTAATATCCGCCAAAGGGATGTTCGACTGATGCCACTCTCCAGTGACTTGCGGCGAGTGCTACTCTGTGGGCTCTTGCTGAATGAAGCTTAAGATTCTGATACCCCTTGGTGCTGCCAATCAGGTGCCTTATTGGCAGAACCTGTGAGCATGGGCCCTGCACAGTAGTTGTCTGCTCCAAGAATCGGCATGCCACGTTTGACTGATCTGGATAGGGCCCATGCAACACGGCAAATTCAAGCTGGTGTTCTGCAAAACTAAGTTGTGGCATTATTTGAAGTGAGCCCTAGTACCATCTCCAAATTGAAGGCTAAGTTCCATATAACGGGGATGTCAGAGACAGGCGGTGAAGTAGGCGTCCCAAGAAGACGACACCCCTAGAAAATCGTTTCCTCACCCTGTCAGCCATGTGAAAAAGTTAGGACACTCCATAACAATCTTTGATTTTTAAAAAAATATTTAAACATATAAACATTTGAGCTTCATTTGGACAGCACTGAGAGATGGAGCTTATTTAACTAAACAAATAAAACAGAAGAAATCATTTATAAACATATGTTGTAAAATGTAATGAACAAAAATGTACATTTCTTTTGAGGAAAATGTTAGGACACCCTATGCCCTAATAGCTGGTATTTCCCCCTTTGCCTGAAATAATCTCAATTTGATTTTTCCTGTAACCATCTACCAGTCACCAACATTGACTGGGAGGTGGATCGTCCCATTCCTCCAAGCAGAATTCCTTTAGCTGTGTGATATTTGAGGGGTTTCTTGCATGCACTGATCACCCCAGAGAATCTCAGTAGGATTAAGATCTGGGCTCTGATTTGGCCATTCAAGAACTCTCCATTTCTTACTTTTGAGCCATTCCTTGTGAATTTACTTCAATGTTTGGCTCATGGTCATGTTGCATGGTCCACATCCACTTCAGCTTCAGTTTTTGGAAAGATAGTCTCAAATTTTCCTCAAGCACCGTCTTATACAGTGAAGAATTAATAATAGATTCTATGATGGAGAGTTTGCAATGCCCTCCTGCAGCAAAGCAGCCCCAAGCCATGACATTTCCACCTCCCTGCTTCACAATTGTTATGGGGTTATTGTGGTGGTCACTTCTTTAATGTGCCCAAATAATTCAGCTTTGGATTCATCTGTCCAAAGATCCTGGTCTTTGTCTATGTGCTTTCTGGCAAACTTTAGTCTTGCCCTGATGTCTTTTTTACAGCAAAGTTTCCTCCTTGTGCAGTCGTTTCCTGATGGTAGATGCATGTACCTTGACATCAACTGTGGCAAAAGCCACTCGTAGGTCCTGTGATGACATTTTAGGATTGTTGGAGACTTCTTTATGCATCTTGTGGTCTGCTCTTGGACTGAACTTGTTAGGATGGCCTAACCTGGCCATGTTGGCAGGTGGTTTAAATGTTCTCTACTTAGAGATCAGCTATTCTACTGCCCGGAAAAAAAATTACAGTTGTTTTGAGATCTTTTTATGTCCAATCCCAGACTCACATACATCTATAACATTCTTTCTGATGGCCTCAGAGATCTCTTTAGATCTCAGCATGGTGATACCACTCACTTCAGCAAACAACAGCAAATCAAACTGTCTGAGGTTTAAATAAGACAGCCTCCTCCAATGTCCTCTTTAATGATGGTCTAATCATTTGCAACTGATGTGGGGCATCTGATTCTAAATATAGGCATTTTAAACAGAAATAAATGTAGGAATGTCCTACTTTTTCCTCACAAGTAATGTAAAATTTTGTTCATTAAACTTGTGTTTATAAGTAATTTCTTAAGTTTTATTTGTTTAGTTATATAAGCTCCAATACTCTCTCAATACTGTTCAAATGAAACTCATATGTCCATAAGTTTATAAATGTTCAAAAAGGTTTTCATGGGTTTTATTCTTCACATGACTATAGGTACTGTACTTCTACAGGTTTGCAGTCAAGGTTTGCAGGACGATATGACAGATGGCTCTCGGCCAAGTCAATCTGGAACAGACAGCCCACAGCCAATCTCCAGTCTCATTGGGCTGCCAGGAGACCTGCCATGATTACCCCTCACCGCCAGGCCAATTTACGTTGGTGTCGGCAACATGTGCACTGGAACCTGAACATGTGGAAGACCGTTATGTTCAGCGATGAGTCCAGATTCTACCTACAGCAGTTGGATCGTAGGGTCAAAATGTGGAGAATATGCAGAGAATGCTATGCTGATTGCTGCACTGATAGAGTAACATCTGTTGGTGGAGGCCAACAATTTTGGCTGACTTGCAGGAAATGCTGGTAGAAGAAGGGGATGCATCTGACAGCAGTGTGTGACCAGGCTGTGTGTCTGGTTCTTCCACACACTACTGAGGCTCCTGTTTGTTATCCAGTTGACCAAACACCAAAGGAGTCAATGGCAGAATAATCTGTTTGGAATTGCAGAGAGGATTTGGCAAATTTTTCATGGGTGCAACCCACATACTCAAGCTACAAATGAATGTTCCTTACAAATGTGGCACCATTGAAAAGGTAAATTAACAGGCTTTCGAAATGTATAAGATTTATTGCCAAGAAGCATTGTTACAACAAAGAAATAATCTACCAAGCACAAATTTTATTTTTTTAAATTAAAAGTTTAATTAACATTACAATTTATTAATTTACATTACAATCTATGTATACTTATAATTATAGTGTCTGAGCCATAGTAATGTAAATTAATAAATGATCTATGGAATTGGTATGCTAATGTTTGTGATTTTTGGTGTGCTTATGTTTGTGATTTTTGGGTTTACCGTCACTGTAACACCATGAAGCTTCAGCATTGGGCTTGAACAGTGTGGCTCTTAGAAATCTGTTGGAAGATTTTGGCATGAAGCAGCACCGTTTTCTTACCATATTACGTTGGAAAGATCTTAGCTTTGGATATTCTTCTGAGAGAGCGAGAGAGAAGTTTTCAAAATATTCTGTAACCTGCATAAATAAACAACCTTCTAGAACCTTCTGAACCCTCAAAAGCTCCAGCATCTGCCCCTCAAGCAGCCACAGCCCCTGGCCCTTGAGCAGCTCCAGCTTCTGCCTCTGTGAATGTCGTTGAAGGGCCTCCTGCCTCAATGGACGTCGTTGCAGGACTGCTTCACGCCCAAGCTCCAGTGTCCACAAGGATCCCAATTTCCAGTGAATATGGAGCTTGCCACTCCTGCTCTAGTAATGGTGACACCTCCTGCAGCTGCTCTGGCTCTTGTGTGGGCGGCTCCTCTCACCGATCCTGCTCCAGTGTCAATTCTGTTCCTGTGTCGGCGGTGCTTGCCTATTCTGCGCCACTGACTGCAGTTTCTAGTGCATCTGCTCCTGTGTTGGCAGCTCCGGCCACTTCTGCTCCTATGTTGGCTGCTCCTGCTGCTTGTGTTCATGTCCCTGAGTCTGCCCCTAGGACTTCAAGGCTGAATCCCAGACCTGTGCCCAGGCTGGTTTCCCAAAAGTTTCTCAGACTCATACCAGTCCTGGGCACATGTTTGCACCTATGTTTGTATGTGTACCTGTGTCCATCCCTGTTTTAGTTCCTGTCTCTGCGTCCCTCTGCCTGTTTCTAGTTTAGTGTGAGTCCCTGTTCCTCTCACTTTGTTTGTCTCAGTCCCAGTTAATATCATGGTCCCTGTTCCCCTGCCTAGTCCTGTCCAATCTCCTGTTTCTGGTCCTGTCCTGTCCCGAGTCCCTTCTCCTGTTTGGTCCCATGTTTCGTCTCCTGTTAGTCCCTTCTGTCAATCATCTAACCTGTCTCTATTCAAGTCTGGTGGTTTGTCTCCCATTCAGTCTCCAGTCTAGTTTCCTTTGTCTACTCCAGTTATCTTGAGTCTCGAGTCCTGTTTCCAGTCCAGTCACCATTTCTGTCTTCATTATCTCATAAGTGTTTCTTGTCTGTTTGTTTTCAGTGCTCCTTTGTCGGGTCTTGTGTGTAGAAGTGTGTTTTTGTCTCTCAGTGTTTTACTTATGTCTACACTGGCTTTGTCTTGTTTGGTTTTGTTATTTGTATTAAAGTCCTTCCTTACATATACGTCCACCTTCCTTATCCGCCCTTCAACCATGACACTTGCACAGAGTGCCGTTAAAGTTATTCCTAGGACAAGTGCATTAGTCAGCTGTCTCCTTCACTGCTTCTGGCAGTAAATATAATATTTGCATGTGGTGCTGTCATCCTTCAGATAGCCTCAAATTTTCAGCCGGTTAAAGCCTAAACTTAGTCTCAAAGACAGAAATGCAAATGGAATTATCCGCTCCAAACATTTTGCTCAAATATTGGTAGTAACATGTCCCCACCATACATATTCAAAGCTATGCCCATAGTTGTTAAAAAACCATTTCAGGTGTTGAGGTTTAAATTATTTGTACATCATTGCATTTTGTTTTTATTTACATTTTTTACAGTGTCCAATTTTCTTTCTGTAAATGCAGTTTATAAAACTTGATATTCATTTCATGCACTGAACACAAATGACAAATAATGCCGGTGTATGTGCAGGTCTATAGTTATCATTATGAAGGACTTGTTTGTGTTATATATATATATATATATATATATATATATATATATATATATATATATATATATATATATATATATAAGGAATGTTTGTTTTATATAGCATTACAAGCACTGCTTTATATTAATGTTACTATATTTATCAATTTAGAATTAATGAAAAAAATTACATTTTTAAACAATTATAGGGGTGGCTACAGTGGGACCAGGGGTGGCTACAGTGATTTATCCAGGACATCAGTTTGAAACCTCTAATCTTTTCTAATAAATGTCCCAGGATCTTTTATAATCTTAGAGAATCAGGCCATAGCTTTACGTTTCATTTAATGGATGGCTCCATTTGTTCAGGACAGTGTCCTTGTCAGTGCACTCAGGCACTGAGAGCCACAGAAACTATAGTTGGTCTACATTCCTTCAGCCCCACATTGCCTCCCACTCCCCCACACCCGTTTAGCATCAGTGGATTTGCTGGTGCTGCTGGAAACAAGATTATAACAAAATAGCAGTGCCTCTATTTGTGAAAGCGTGTATGAGAGACGAATACACATGAAAATGTACAGCAAGCAATGAAGGCATATAAAAAGAACACTCACAGTCTCTGCATCTGAATCGGGTACATTAAGGTAGCCCCACTTTTGCTCGGAGCCTGGAGTGAATGACTAAGAGGCGGTAAGGAGCAGAATGAAAGAAATGGAACCGTGACACATCGAAAGCAGAAAAAAGTAGAGGAAAGGCAAGAAACAGTGATAGAAAGACTGCAGAAGATAAAAATTTTCATTGTCTTTGTTTTCAAGAGGCAGTTCCTTCAATGCAAGCAAATTGACTTTACAGTAAAAGCTTTCATTGTCTATATTATCTGCCTCTGTCAGCAGTATAATGACCAATTTATGGACTGAGTGCACTACAATATATTTCTAGCGCTCTTCAGGAGCCCACCAGTGCCTTTATTATAAATTTAAAGTTTATGTTCATTTTGCTCTATAATTTAAGAAAAATGTAAACAATGTGCTTATCTATATGTCTACCTCTGTCTTTTTAAGGGGAAAAAATATGCATTAGTACATTAATTTCTAAGTCCAAAAACAATGTTAAACGGAACTAAACAAACACAATGATCATGAATATATTAGTGTACTTAAAAAATGAGAATGGTGAAGAAAGAAAACCAATTACAAATTATTAAAAATTAGTGCTTCTGCTCCCTGCGCCTCACACCAGGGCATCTCATTCTTTGAGTATACAGAGGCTCATTTTCATTTATTATTTATCAGTAATTCTAAATAGGGCTGTTTATACATAGTAAGAAAAATGCTGACCAAACATGTCACAAACATCTTATTAAGATGCCAGGAAACTACTGTAACTCGTGTAAATGGGAGTAAAGTGTGTTCCCATTTTAGAAAATGTGTTTTGTAAATCTGCTGAGATGGAGCAAACAGCTCACAATACTAGTAACAAGTACTGAAAGATCAGAAGTGTTATTTAGTTATAGACACTACAAAATGTAACATTACATACATGCAGTCAAGAAATAGTGTGAGGTAGCAAACACACAATGAATCCTTGACATAAATTATATGATACACAACTGATGTGTGTGTTTGTGTGTGCTTGTATTTTTGTATGGGCCAGTACCACAGACTGAGCACTGCTGACACTGTGGTTGGTTTTGTAGTGGGCAGACAGCAAGGCATCAAGGTCCTCATCTGAATCCTACAACACAAAAATCAACTATACCCTCAGTGAGGGTCTCAGCCAATACAATTAACCTTATTAATTATATTTCTCACTTACAAACCTTGAAATAAATTAGAGTTTGGACATTACACAAAAATGTTGCAAGTTTTGTTTTGATTGCACTAAATATGCAGTTAATACAATTCCTAAAGAAACTGTCAGTGTTGTCTTAAAGAGAACTGTAAAGTGAAATAACTATAATGTATTAAGAGTGAGAACATACTGTGTCATTGAGTCCTGGAACTGAGTGGCAGCGGCTAAGCAGGGAGTCATTAGTCGACCCCTCCCCTGGATTAGTGAGGTCAACCTCGGACCGACTGCGATCTTATGTGCGGAAAGCCAACATATACACAGAGAGACAGAGGGAGAGAGAGGGAGAGGGAGAAAGAGATCTTCTGTTCATTACAATTACAATTCAAAAGAACCACAAATATTTCTAATGTCTAATCTTTTTTTTTTTAAACTTTATAGCATACAGCAATACAGTTAGTATTAGCTTACTTTTAAATGACATTTAGAAAACAAACCTAGATACTTATGATTGATAGCAAAGGCACATACACTTTTACATTTTAATAAATTCTGAATATAACATTATTTTATACAGATGCTTCTCCACTACAGCTAAAGTTTACTGAGCACTGTGTATGTAAGTATCCCTTAACACAATTACCAGTTTTACTGTAACAAAAAATGAGGATGATCATGTTACTATGGCAATACCTGATGAAAACGAGGCTCTGGATACAGCGATATAGGGTGTGACTGAGTCAGTTCGTTTCTGATCACCGCAGATCTTGTCAGGAATACTGTCACTACTGTGTGGACTGTACACGCTCTCAGCTCCATCAGGCTTCTCACACACAATAAACACACAAACACAGAGATTATTATGATCTCCTTCTTGTTTCTACACTGACTCTCCATTCTCTCAACTACACTGTCCACACAGGAGCACTTTGTAATTCTACATTTACAGATTAGTAAATCTGCATACATTGTTTGCCCACTTTCACTTTGTTCTTCAGCACTGCAGTGACATTGATGTGGTGGTGCTGTGTTAGTGTATGCTGTGTATATATATATATATATATATATATATATATATATATATATATATATATATATATATATATATATATATATGAGTGGCTGAGAAACAGCAGTGATACTCCCTGTCACATGTATACATGTTACATCACAGTTGGCTGGAGTCACTGAGTGGCAGAAAGACTCAATGAATTTCAGCTTTAGCGTTTAGTGTGAATGCATCAAAAACACATCAATGTCTAAAATGGAGAAGAGCTGTTTGTAAAGAGCTGTTTGACTTTGTAAACAGTTTTATAAAAAAATCAGAGCTGATATTTATTGGATGAATACACCACCCCAAATAAGCTGTCCAGAACCACTGTTCAAAACAGTTCTGGTTACAGCGTTGCCTTTGAAGCAGAGGAATGTGCTTGTTTACTGGCCAACAAGTGGGGATGAATGTAATTGGTTAAAATGCATTATGCTGACAGTTTCAAATACTGTGCCATAAACCAGTAAACCTCTACCTAGATCCTGTTTGCCTGCTCTGACTGCCAGAAATGTCTAAATGTGAAATATATCTTTTGTTTTTTGTTACATCTACACATAATTTGTTCTGTTTCATAATTTGTAGAAAGTGTTGCAAATATCTCAGTATTTTTTTTCACTTGAATGGAGAATTATGTAAATGTCTCTGTGGAAGCTGCAGAATATTATAGTGCTCTGTTGTCTCTAAGCACAATTCTGAAGAACTACTTTCCTGCACAGGTATGACTGCTGACTCTTAAGGAGTTACAGAATGTAGGTGGAGTATGTGTAATCTGTCTGTCAAAATACCCTAAATATCAGTCAGAAACAATGTGACACCTTCACTGCTTTTGAGGTTCTTTCCATCATCATTAAAATCCGGTCACAAACAAGAACGCTTTTCATTATTTAACATTTACATACCACCAGGGCCCTACTCAGATATTCAAAAGAATTTAGTGAATTTACTGCAAACCTAGCTGTGTGCAATGATTAAGTAATAATTTTAGAAGGTTTAAATATCACTTTTGAAAGCTGATGATCCACTAAAAACAGCATTTACTGTACTTCAATCCTAGACTCTGTTGGTATTACCCAAAATGTAACTGGTCCTACACATTGCTGTAGTCACACTGAGGCCCAACAACGTAGCTCATATCTACATAAGAACCACATATATGAAATATTCCAATCTGGATTTAGGCCACATCATAGCACTGAGGCAGCTCTAGTTAAGATAACAAAATCTTCTTTTTGACAGTTTTGCCAGTTTAGAGACTTTGTTGCTATATTTAATGAGTATTCAGACCCCTCCTGCGATTGTTTCTACTTAAAGCAACTAGCGTCAAATCTAGTGACTTTTTCTGGTGTTACTGGAGACATTTGTGAGCCCCTCCCCCATCCCAAAACACTCATCGGTGGTGTCGTGGGAAACAATTTTATTACTTTGTGTTTGTGGACAAATATCCTTAAATGATGATTAGTTAAAATTAGCATTTATAACTACATACTCATTGTGTGAAACCTTGTACCTTATATGCATTTATATGAATGACTAGCCAGCATTTACACATGTAGTTAAACATTTTTTGATCCTGCACGACTAACTATATGGCATGATAACTCACGTGATATTTACACATTCTTAATTCTTAAACATCTAACCTTGAACAGATGTGCACTCCAGGCTTTTAGCACACTGACATTAATCATCGTGTTGGCTCAGGAGGGCTGAAGTGTAGGGGCATGTTGTTGACCTTGAAAGTGCATTTATGACTCCCTAAATTTTGGTCACACGGGAGAGGAGTCTTGGGAAGAGAGGCCCATTGTCAGCCTGGCCATAACAAATGTCTTCGGGGTCACGGAATGCACTTGAATCTTGCACGTGAAGAGCTGAGTACTAACACGTGAAATTATTAATATACGCTAATCAGCCAGAAAACGCCTCATCGGCAGGGTATACGTCATATGGGGTATAACTGTCGGAGTCAGAACTTGAGAGGTCAGAGCTTTACTTGGGAGGGGTATTAAATGGTTCTCATGTATTGTTCTCCTGGATCCAGTATTGTTATATAAATACTTTGATTTGCTTTGAACTTCACTCGACTGGTGTCTGCGACTCTTCCGGAACGAACACTCCTCCCCGAAGAGGGAGGGTGTATTTTGGACCCTTTAATTACTTTGAGAACGTTCCAAAAGAACATTTTTATCTTCAATTGGTGACCCCGACGTGCGGGAGGTCCAGACGGCGGACGACTACTTGTTGTAGTTTGTGCTAACAATTTATTTTCTGCTTATTTTCTGTTTGTACTTTTCGTTCATCATAACATATTTTGTAACTTGCTTGCTATTTCCGTAGTTCACAAAATTTTGTTTTCACTTGCTATAATATATCTTAATAATAAGATAAACTTAATAAAGTAATTTGACTGCATATTGATGGTGTGCTGATGATGTTTGTCCTGTTCGGTTGGAATTGTTGCTCCACATAATAGGTACTTTTGTGGCTTGCTGACTGTTAAGTGTGTCCGGTTATTAGAGTTTTCATACCTAAAATATAGTCTTTGGCTTCATTCTGTATTGTGAGATAATTGTCCTGCCTTTATAGCTTTTTCCACTTACTACAAATTCTATTTCATCTATTGGTGTGTTATTTGCATCTGACTAACAAGCTTTTTTGGTCCGTGGGCCGGTTTGATACTTAATGTAAATTAGGCTTAGCTTGCTTCTAATTAAAGACTGTGTTTGAAGAAACGCACTATGTTTCTTATCAGCCCGTGAAATTCTTCACAGGGCTGAGGTGGTACTGCTTTTCTTGGCTGAGCTTAAACTTGACTCTAAACTTGGAGTTTCTTTTTGTTACATACCGCCCGGAGAGCACTAAGTGCAGCGGCTGCTGCCGTGGGCGCTGTGGGGGGAGACCCTGGGACGCTGCTCTAATAACTCTAAATTGCGATGAAACCTTGCGGTGTTAATTGATTTGCGATTAAGAGTGAACTAGAACGAAGACCCATTCAGGTGAGATCCATTTTTTAATCAGCACCTTACAGACAACATGGCTACTAGTAGAGATTTGCATAACGAATTAAATGCCATTTACGCGTGGGGAATTGGGAATGGAAACCGTTTGTTCAGCAAATTGAAAAGATAGCTGAGGGAGTGAAAGAGGGGGTGATAAATTTGAAAAAGCGGGATATCATGCACAAAAGTGTGCTCAAGAGATTTGATAAATGGGCTAAAACACACACAGGGGATAGGATATCTCTGATCACATGCATTAACCAGATGAAGAGAGACCTGGAGGAAATATTAAGTCAGGCTGAAGCAGAGGTTAGTAAGGCTAGCCTTTTCAAAAGAGCTAAGGCAAAGAAAAGCTTAAACACAGCTAAGACGGACATTGCGGAGCTTACAGCTATTACAACGGCATTTCTTAGTATGACCCCACAGCTTGTTACACTGAAAACACCAGGTCCGTCACAGCCGACGGCAGTTTCAACTACTGCTGAGAAGGCGGAAGTGAAAAGTGAGTGTACAAAACACAAGGGGGAGGGGCCTACAGCCCCGCCTCCGCCATACAACCTAGGCCACGTCCCACCAGCAGACACTATCCTGCCTGTCTTTAGCGTAGACTCAGGCAAAGTGAGCGTACAGACAGACACAGAAGGGAGGGGCTCTGCTCGTGAGCAGGCAGCCCACAGCTTCACACACACGAACGCACACACAGATGATCCATTTCAATTGCGAAGGCCACATGAGTCAATTTCAATTCCACACACAAATATCAACACCGACTGTTCTGACCTTATAGATACCACGGGAAATAATGTAGAACAGGATAAGCCGCGCCTTGACAATAAACAAACACTGACAACACCATTTAAGAACCCGATGCCACAAAAAACTAAACAAAACATCAGGATTAAAGCAGATCGAGAGGGCCATGTCACAACTGATGACTCTGACCATGATGAGGGACATATAGCAGATGATGAGGACAGTGCGAACGGACGACATGGTGGTAGACGGATGACTGATTTGAGCCATACATTGCGTACCGTGGAAAACCTCATACTAGAAGAAAAGAGACAATTGGAATTACAACAACAGACTTTAGAACGTGACATATACACCTCAGGCAGAACGGACATTTTGAGAAGAAGCATCAGACACCGACACCCGCCTGACAGGTATAGGACAGCTTCCATTAGTGGCCACTAGCACAGGAACATATAAATATGTACCATTATCACTGACTGATGCACAAACTTTGGCCGACCAGCTTCCGCCTCTATGTAGTGGAGCGGCTGCTTGGATTAGAAAGCTGGACAGTCTGACAGGTGGCATGACTCTAGCACTAGGGGATTTTAGAAACATTATTAAAAGGTCTACTACTTCAATGGAAGCAGCTGAAATAGAGAGACAGGCTCAGACATCTACTCAACCAACCTATGATCTTTTCCACGCTCACTCGCAGCGCCTCACTGAGGCTATGAGAGAAATGTGGCCTACCAGAGCAGCATCCACAATCCCATCATATGCCTGGGATGAAAAACTCAGCCCAGTGGACTATATGGGTAAAGCAGTTGAGGATTGGACTAACACTACAGGGGTTCACCCTGCTAGGGGGCAGCAGGTGGTTTGGTTTAGAACTGCAGTTTTGAAAGGCTTGCCCGCCCTCATAAAGGACAAAATTGAGGACGATCCTGATATGGGCCCTGACGCACCACATGACCTGTGGGTTAGACACGTTTTGTTCCACATGAACAAATATAAGGCAAAATTAGATAACAAAGACAAGGAGACAGTTAAGTTAGAAAGAGAACTACTAACTGCTCAACTAGCAGAAGCCAGGAAATCTATAAATGATAACAAAAAGCAAACAAAGTCTGACACCATGATGCCTATGACTGCACTACCACAACCAAATATGCAACCACCACAAACATACATGAACACACAAACATACATGCCAACCCAACCAGGGCCACCACAAAACCCACCGTACAATTATGGATCAAGTCCATATTTCCCATACCAGCCCTACTCAGGGGGCAGGGGGCGGGGCAATGCCTAAGATGTGGAGCCATGGACCACTGGGCAGCACAATGTAGGGCACCACTCTTTACCGACACCAGCTATCCACACCAGGCACCACACCCACAGGCGGCACAAAAACACATCTTCCTGCGTGGGGTGGACATTGACGGGGCCCAGAGGAGCACCAGGACAGCAGGGCCAGGGCAGAACCCATGTCATTAACCGTGGGGGCCTCCGAAATCCTTTTTCTGGTAGACACGGGAGCCACATGGTCAGCCATCAACACAGTATTACCCGCACACCTGATGAGCGAACACACGGACCCGTCACCACCACTAATGGACTTGTTCCAACAGTGGTCGCCTTGAATTACAGCCATGGCACCCTACGTCCCTCCGCCCGACCCATTCCATGTCACCCTGTTCTATGATGTAGGGGGAGATTTAACTTACTATGAAACTTTTCAAACAGAATTAGAGAGCACAGAGTGGTCGGTTGACACCACAGGGATTTATGTGGGTCCTGAAGGGGTGGCATCTCCTGTCTCACTAACACCACAACAACACAATTGGTACAAACTGTCTGACACGGCGGCACCACACATTTCACTAGCTCTATATCCGAGGCACGAGGCCAAACAGTTGGGCCCTATGGTAAAAAGAGCAAATGAGGCCACGGATTGGGTCCGGACCCAACTGCCCGGCGTCATGTTTTCACAGTCAACACAGACATATCACATCACTGATAACTCACCCTCCATCACTCTCCAAGTCACATTGCACCATCAATTGCTGCCTAGACATCATGGTTGTGAGGACTCCACTGACGGAGGCATTATTGGCATCACTACCTGACACATTGTGGTCCACAGGCCCAGATGATGTAGGATACACTAATCAGACACCTGTCTCTTTTTGTATGAATATTACACAACCAATTTGGATTCCCCAATATAAACACAAGCCAGATGCTGTTGAATCCTTGGATAAAACGGTCCAGGTTTTGGTGGAGGCCGGAGTCCTGGAACCGTGCCAGTCAGAATGGAACACACTGATTTTGCCGGTTCTGAAAAAGGAGCCTGGCCAATATCGGATGGCCCATGATCTAAGGGCCGTGAATGCAGCCTTAGCTACTGCCACTGTTCCGGTTCCTAACCCTAACACCGCTCTGTCGGAACTAGGTCCAGACATGAAATGGTTCACTTGCATTGACTTGGCTAACGCCTTTTTCTGTATTCCGCTGGCGGAACACTGCAGAGATATATGTGCATTCACACACAAAGGCATACAATACAGATACACTAGATTACCTCAAGGTTTTGCTCTGTCTCCAGGATTGTTCAATCAGGCCCTGAGGCGGAGTCTGGACTCATGCCAACTGCCAGAAGGCTCCTTATTGATACAATATGTTGATGATCTTGCTTTGGCGGCTAAAACACCAGAAATCTGCCTTGAAGCCACCAAGGCGGTTCTTCAATGCTTAGCAGACGCAGGGTATAAAGTGTCCAAACAGAAATTACAGTGCTGCAGGTCTAGGGTTACTTTCTTAGGGAGAGTAGTAACACAGGGTTCCACGGGTATGTCCGCCACACACGGGTCCGCTATACTGTCACACACAAGACCAGAAACGGTGAAAGACATGTTAGCATTTTTAGGACGGACTGGCTACAGCAGACAATACATTCCTGACTTTGTCGGACGAACACAACCTCTTAGAGACATGGTGAAATCTCTAGGGATGAGAAATTTGTCTGGTAAGCTCACTTGGACGGTGGAGTCAGAACAGGCATTTATAGATGCTAAACAAGCCTTATCTGCTGCAGTTGACTTAGCCAGACCTGACTATTCACTACCTTTTTACATGGATGTTTCTGAAACAGATACTGTGATAAATGGTGTACTGTTTCAGAAAAAGGGGGAAGGTAGAGCAGTACTAATGTACTTAAGTGTCCCATTGGACCTTATAGAGAGGAGACAACCACAGTGCACAAGACATGTAGCAGGACTGACCAAATTAGTCCAGAAAACAGCACATCTGGTAACAGGATACCCATTGTGCATTCTAACCACACACGGAGTAGTAGCGTACATAAACTCACAGATGTTCACACTTACTCCATTGAGACAGAGACGCATTCACAAAGCATTGACTGCACCCAACATCACCTACACACATGAAGGAGTCAACATGGCAGATGGGATGCTGGAAGGCCCACCACATGAGTGTGAGGAACAGGTAGAAAGGCAAGGAAAAGTAAGACCAGACTTACAAGCCACACCCATTCCAGGGTCATGGAATTTATGGACAGATGGGTGTGGGTACAGGGCAGATACAGGTGAAGTCAGAGCAGGATACGCAGTAGTTCAGGAAGCAAAGGGGGAAACACATGAGTTTCAGACAGTCATAGCAGAGGAAGTGAAACAAAATCCATCAGCACAGAAGGCAGAACTACTAGCAGTAATTTCAGCACAAGAAGTGGCAGAAGGAAGGGACGTCACTATTTATAGTGACTCAGCGTACGTAGTGACAGCCGCACATGTAGACATTCCACACTGGAAGCAGGTTGGATATGTCACAAGCACAGGGAAATCAGTCAAACACAAGACAGAACTGATGTGATTAGAAGCAGCTATACACAAACCAAATAAGGTAGCAATTGTGAAGTGTAAAGGACACCAAAAGGGAGACACAATAATAAACAGAGGGAATGAAGCTGCAGATGAGGCAGCAAAAAGAGCAGCAGGATACACGGAACCCAACAACATGTTTGTGTTGGACTCCAGTGTACCCTGGGAACCGATTCCCACAGGACAAGAGCTTAGACATATACAGGATCAGGCAAGTCCAGAAGAAAAGTCAGTATGGCTAGCAAAGGGGGCTAGCCCAAAAAGATCGATTCTCGGGGTGGGTAGAGGCCGTCCCCACTCTTAGGGAAGATGCAAAATCAGTCTGTAAGTTTCTGATTAATTGTTGGATTCCGAACCATGGGTTTCCTAGGAAACTTTTCTCAGATAACGGGAGTCATTTCACGAGCAAAACACTGCAGTGGGTGGAGCAGTCATTGGGGCTGCGCCATAGCTATGGTTGTGTGTATCATCCTGCCTCACAAGGTCAGGTGGAGAGGATGAATCAAAATTTGAAATCCAAATTAGCTAAGATTACACTGACCACGGGCATGAATTGGCTAGATGCCCTACCAATTGCCCTGATCAGTATTAGGAGCTCTATTAATAGAAGCACAGGCTTCTCCCCATTTGAACTGGTCAGAGGCGTAGCATTCCCAAGCCCAAAAACAAGACTGAGTCCTGATGCGGACTTGCCTGGGACGAACACAGATGAGTATCTTCAACTGTTTTTAAAACTAAAATCAGTGTGTGAGGAACTATCTGTGCAGGTACGGAGAAACAGAGGAGGAGACGAGGAGCATGAGATACCTCCCGAGGTGGCCGTGGCTCCATGGGTGTATCTGAGAGCCATTAAGCGAAAGTGGTCAGAGCCTCGCTGGACAGGCCCATTCCGGGTGACAGAGAGAACCAGCCACGCGGTACGACTCCAGGGTAAAGGCAGCTCATGGTACCACCTGTCTCAGTGCAAGCCAACACTGCCACCAGAGGAGCACCAGACGCAGAAGCAAGCATCTAATTAGTAACAAGTGCCAGCTGGAAACTCTGCGAACGACAGGTGTCACCGGAGAGCTGTCTGAATCTCTTGAAGATCCAGAACACATTATTATTTTCTTTACAGGTTGTCGTGGACTCTTCTTCTTTACAGGTTGTTTGGACTCTTAAATTTTTTTTCCCTTTTTCTTTCCTTGCAGGTTGAACTTTCTAAACGAATTTGTAAAAAAAAAAAAAAAAAAAAAAACGCACCCTGTAACTTTAACACTTACACATATAGAGTATAGATAATACTTTATTAAGTAGAAGGAAACTTAGTGGGGAAACACATTGATTGTTTAATAATGGCTTGGTATGGAAAAAGGGGGTGGGACAGGACAAAATACAGACACCATTACCAAACAGTAGTTCCTCCAGATATTCCGATATGGCTCCGGGTAACCATAACCATTACTCTACTGGGTATAATGATAATAACACTGGCCATTGTCTCCACGCAGGAACAATTAACAACGGTAGAGGGAACAGTTGTCAATACTTCAGCGATCGTACGCCCGGCAAATGCGACAATTAAAGACCCGACCTCACAGCTAAACAGAACCAAATGATCAACCATCTCTCAGCCTAAATCAAAATGCATCAGACGCTGAGGAGGTATAGAATTAGACTATTATTGGGGTGAGACAAACGCATGGACAGTGAACTTATGTGAAGTGGTTAATTGTGGTACAAATCAGCAGGGGTATAAGGGGGAGGCGGTGTATTTGTGTTGGTCTCGTGACGACAATATCAAATGTAATCATAACACCGACCAAGCAGCTTATAAGGCTAGACCCTGTAACAAGTGGAATGATGTGATGAGGTCAACACATGTTAATTGGAATCCGACTACACGTTGGGCGACTCGTGAACGGGAGAAATGGGAAAAACTTAACATACAGAGGGATAATGGTCCAATAACCAATTTAATAACTATTGCATTGGAATGGCAGGCCGACCCTAATGGGGAAAAGTCTTCAGCATTTTTCATAGGGGTCGGGGTAGATGTAAGTGGTAATGACCCTGTGGGATGGATTAAGGTCAGAATTAGAAATAGACCAACAGCCGACACCGTTGAGGACACAAAAAACATGACAGACAACAGTGGGGGGAATCAGTCTATATTGGGAACAGATTATTCTACATGGAAAACAGAACAAATCGTAAAATTAAGCACAGGGTTTGAAGGGAGTAACTTATGGATTAGATGGATAAATGCGCAAGCCAGAGAAGCTAACATGGACGGGTGCATAGCATGTGCTGCAGCCAGACCAACATTATTTTTAGGTCCAGCCCCATTATTCCCGAGGGAAGACCCAATAGGGTTTAAGTTAACACGTATGGCCAATCCCGCTAATTGTACTGCCTTGGTAAACATTTTTCCAGTCATAGCAAACAACACCGGCTCAGGGCCATTCAAGATTCCTGAATCAGGTAACTTCACTTGTTTTAACCATACAGCAGGTGACGAGACACGGAGTGCAAAACACTTAGGTAACATAAACCCTAAATGGTGCCACACAATATTCAATCATGACTCCGGTAACTCTATAGGGCCATGGGCTAGAGCAGGACTGTATTATTATTGCGGAGGGTTAACTCTATTGCTAAGACTACCCACGGATATTCACGGCCTCTGTGCTATGGTCAGACTAATTTCCAATTACTATGTATGGCACGCACAAACCCACTCCTAATCACAATAGGCCTAGGCGATCAGGTGACTATGACTTCAACTTAACTAAAAACACGCCCACTTATTTAGACGCGATAGGAATTCCCCGCGGAATGCCAGACGAACATAAATTGGTAGATCAGATAGCGGCCGGATGGGAAAGTATTTTCATTTGGATCACACCAAACAAGAACGTTGATATAATTAATTACATAAATTACCAAGTAATGAGACTGGCTAACATCACTGGAGCAGCAATAACTGGTTTATCAGAACAACTATCTGCAACTTCACTAATGACCATACAAAATCTTATAGCTGTAGATATGGTACTCGCTAATCAGGGTGGCGTTTGTCATATGTTCCGAGATGTATGCTGTACTGTAATTCCAAATAAGACGGCCCCAGATGGAAAGGTGACTAAAGCCTTAATAGCCTTAAAATCCCTGTCTAGAGAGATGGCAGAAAACACGGGAGTAGACAATCCAATCACTAAGTGGCTAGAGAAAACTTTCGGACAATGGAAAGGCGTGTTCATATCTATGGCTTCAGCCGTAGCGGTATTCGCCGCTATTCTAGTCACGTGCGGATGCTGCTGTGTGCCCTGTATTAGGTCCCTGATAGAAAGAACAATAACATGTATGATGGAGGGCAAAGATTCTCCACCACCATATATGTTACCCATATTGGAGTGTGAGGAAGAGCAGGAGGAATTACTGTTGTAGAACAAGTAGTCTGGGAGATAACAAACAGGGAAATAATGTTACTTCCTCCCATTGACATGGTTAAAATTTTGGCCGCCTGGGGGCAGAAGGGGCAGTGAGAGAATTTTTCCTGTCAAAAAATTGGTTGGTTGGCTGCCGGACAGGTTTTCGCTTTCACAGGTTAAACACATGTCAAAAACATGTTTGGAGGACCTAGTGTGTGATGACGTGTCTTGGGGACACGTCATAAGGGGGAACTGTCGTGGGAAACAATTTTATTACTTTGTATTTGTGGACAAATATCCTTAAATGATGATTAGTTAAAATTAGCATTTATAACTACATACTCATTGTGTGAAATCTTGTACCTTATATGCATTTATATGAATGACTAACCAGCATTTACACATGTAGTTAAACATTTTTTGATCCTGCACGACTAACTATATGGCATGATAACTCACGTGATATTTACACATTCTTAATTCTTAAACATCTAACCTTGAACAGATGTGCACTCCAGGCTTTTAGCACACTGACATTAATCATCGTGTTGGCTCAGGAGGGCTGAAGTGTAGGGGCATGTTGTTGACCTTGAAAGTGCATTTATGACTCCCTAAATTTTGGTCACACGGGAGAGGAGTCTTGGGAAGAGAGGCCCATTGTCAGCCTGGCCATAACAAATGTCTTCGGGGTCACGGAATGCACTTGAATCTTGCACGTGAAGAGCTGAGTACTAACACGTGAAATTATTAATATACGCTAATCAGCCAGAAAACGCCTCATCGGCAGGGTATACGTCATATGGGGTATAACTGTCGGAGTCAGAACTTGAGAGGTCAGAGCTTTACTTGGGAGGGGTATTAAACGGTTCTCATGTATTGTTCTCCTGGATCCAGTATTGTTAAATAAATACTTTGATTTGCTTTGAACTTCACTCGACTGGTGTCTGCGACTCTTCCGGAACGAACACGCCTCCCCGAAGAGGGAGGGTGTATTTTGGACCTTTTTGATATTTTCTAAATTTTAATTACTTTGAGAACGGTCCAAAAGAACATTTTTATCTTCAGTGGTCAGTCCTCCAGTAGCTGCAGTCAGAGCAGAGAGAACATCCACAACCCCTCCACTCCGCATCCAAACTGCAGATGAATCAAGCATGCCCAAAGCCACTGATGATTCCACCCTGGCTTACAGGGCAGAATGTAAATGTAAGTATTCCTTCAATGTGATACTATATCTGTAATATGTGCCCGGTTTTGTTTTCAGTATTTGGCCCCTTGTTCTGTGTTTAGGCTTTGAGTCTATTTACTTCTGTTAGTGTTTAGCCTCTGTGCTTGGTGTTTTGAAGTATTTAGCCCCTCTGCTCAATGTTTAGCCTTTGACTAATGTCTAACCCACATGTCTCATGTTTTGTCATTTAGTTTATTGTTATGCCTCCTAGCTCTCTGTTTTAGTTTTAGTCTCATTTGTGCTCTCTCCCTGTCTCTTCTTTGTTTCCATCTGTTTCTATATTGTCTTTAGTTTTTTTGTATTTATTGGTTTCTTTCTTGGTGTCTTGCATCTTTGTTAGTGTCTTATATTTAAGGAATAAAACATCTCCTGCACCTACCTCTATCTCTGTTCCTTGACCCAAACCCAACATGACAATATCACTGTATTTGACTCACAGTCTAGTGAGATAACCTACTCTTTCTGTGAGCCAGCACAATGTGTGTATATTAGGTTTGAAACTGTACCAAATGTAAAAACAATGCAGGACAATACTGATGTATGCAATGTGGGTCTAGACAAAGTACAACCCCAATTCCAATTAAGTTGGGACATGGAGTAAAAACAAATAAAAACAGAATTCAATGACTTGCAAATCCTTTTCAACCTATATTCAGTTGAATACACTACAGAGACAAGATATTTAATGTTGAAACGGATAAACAGTTTTCTTGCAAACATTCACTCATTTTTAATTTGAGGCCTGAAACATGTTCCAAAACAGTTGGGACAGGGGCATGTTTACCACTGTGTTACATCACCTTTTCGTTTAACAACACTCAAGCGTTTGGGAACTGAGGACACTAATTGTTGAAGCTTTGTAGGTAGAATTATTTCCCATTCTTGCTTGATGTACAACTTCAGTTGGTCAACTGTCCGGGGTGTCTGTTGTCATATTTTGTGCTTCACAATGCGCCACACATTTTCAATTGTAGACAGGTCTGGACTCTTAAAAAAAAAAAAGCTACGCAGTTGTAACACGAGCAGAATGTGGCTTGGCATTGTCTTGCTGAAAAAAGCAGGGACGTCCCTGAAAAACACATTGCTTGGATGGCAGCATATGTTGCTCCACAACCTGTATGTGCCTTTCAGCACTAATGGTGCCCTTACAGATGTGCAAGTTACCCATGCCATGGGCACTAACACACCCCCATACCATCAGAGATGCTGGTTTTGAACTTTGCAGTCCAGACAGTCCTTTTCATCTTTGGCCCGGAGGACAAAGCATCCATGATTTCCAAAATCAATTTGAAAGTGTTCACTGGCATTGGTTTCCTGAAGTGTTCCCGAGCCCATGTGCAAATATCCGTTACAGAATGATACCTTTTTTTTAATGCAGTGCCGCCTGAAGGATCAAAGGTCACGGGCATTCAATGATGGTTTTCAGCCTTGCCACTTATCCAGCTTCTCTGAAACTTTTGATGATATTATGGACTGTAGATGATGAAATCCCTAAATTCCTTGCAAGTGCACATTGAGAAACGTTATTCTTAAACTGTTGGATGATTTGCTCATGCAGTTGTTCACAAAGTGGTGAACATCGCCCCATCCTTGCTTGTGAATGTGTGAATGACTGAGCCCTTCGTGGATGCTCCCTTTATACCCAATCATGACACTCACCTGTTTCCAATTAACCGGCGTTTTTTGAGCATTCCTTTTTCCAGTCTTTTGTTGCCTCTATCCCAACACTTTGGTAATGTGTTGCAGGCTTCAAATTGAAAATGAGTGAATATTTGCCAAAAAACAATAAAGTTCATCCATTTGAACATTAAATACCCTGTCTTTGTAGAGTATTCAGTTTAATTTGCAAATCATTGTATTCTGTTTTTATTCATAATTTTTTTACAAAACGTCCCAACTTCATTGGAATTGGGGTTGTATAAAGTCACAAGTTAATTTTGAGATATGATGGCCTATTTCAATTACCAAAAATAAAAACAATCAAAAGAAAGTTAATTTGTAGTTTTAAACATATTTAGGGTGTTTTTTATTCACTTTTTGGTTGTCCCAAGATGTTATTCCTTTCTTCTTCTGCGTCAGTTACAAATTATAGCGACAAATACTTTTCTACAGCCACAAATTAAACATTTTCCAAATAGGTGTCATTTAGTGACTTTTACAACAGCCAATAACTACTTTCCTTACTGAAGAGTTGGCAACACTACTTCTTGCCTCTGATCAAAGCTACATATCCCTATTAGTGTTACTTGAACTCAGCACAGCTTTTGATACAATAGACCACAATATTCTCCTAGAACAGTTAGAAAACATAGTTGGAATCACATTTTGGTTCAAATTTTATTTAATGGAGTTATCAGTTTCTAAAGGTAAATTATTAAACTTGTAATTATTCAAAAGTAAGATTTGGAATTCTGCAAGGCTCTATTTTAGGACCATTATTATTTACATTATACATGCTACCATTAGGCACAGTTATGAGTAACCATGGCATTAACTTTCATCTACGTAACAGATGATACACAATTGTACGTATCAGCCAAGCCTGACAACAAACACAGATTAAAGAAAACTGTTTAAATGTCGTGAAAGGCTAGATGCTGCATAACTCCCTCCTTCTACACAGTAACAAAACAGAGGTTCTCCAAAAGTGGCAAGACATTAATTATCAGATTTAATTTTAAATCTTGCTTACTTTCCATTAATACCTAGTTTAGGAGCCACCAAAAATACTTGGTGTCATAATTGATTCAGATCATTTGTTCTACACATATGCAGTATCACTAGGCTAGATTTACATTTGAAACATTGCCAAGATAAGAAATTCCTTATTCCTGCATGGCTGAGAAATATACTATGCACTGCTTAATTATTACACAATGCTGTCAGGATGCACTAGCAGGAACTTAAGTAAACTTCAACTAGTTCAAAATGCTTCAGTCAGTAGAATGAGACAATTTGATCATATCAGATCCAGCCGCCTCCGAGCTCCGCACTCTGGCTCTAGGCATTCCCGCCACTCCTCCCCAGCCTCTCCTCCTCCTTCTCGCCGCTCTCTTCGCTCCAGTCGCTGGACTACTCCCACTGCTCACGCTGCTGCGGATTGGACAGTGGCTGAACTCCAGAAGGCCATACGGGATTGCGGCATTTCGTTTTCCCGCTCAGCCAACAAGAAAACACTATTTTCGCTGCTCCAGGCTTCCTCCACTGGCCCCACTGCAGCCCAGCCCACCACTCTCGATCACGACACACCGGTTCCGCCTCCTCACCTTCGCCGGCCACCCCCCGGAGCTTCCACTGTACCTCCCGATTCAGCGATCCCAGCCTCAGACCCTGCAGACGGCATCACACCATCGGGCACTTCAATCTAAGCCTCAGGTCCAAGCCTGCCCGCTGCTGCTTCCACCTCTGGCTGGAAAGGGGTCGGGGCAGCGGCGGCTGCCGTCCGGCCAGAGGTGGAGGGCCCAGGCCCCGCCTCTCCTACCCAAACCTGCCCCTTCCCGGGTTTCCGTGTTTTCTCGACTTTCTCCTCCACTCCCTGCCACCTTTGTTACTAATTCTCTCTCTCTCCCTCCTTCTACTCTACCTGCCTCTGTCCCTTTTCTTCCTCTTCCGCTGCCCTCCTCTTCCGTCCTTCCTGCTTTCTCGTCATCTCAGCCCCCTCTTCCTTCATCCCACCCCGTCCCTATTCATCCATCCCCTGCTCCCCATTCATCCCACCCCGACCCTATTTCGTCATCCCAACCATTTCCATTTCTGGCTGCACCTTCCCAGGCCCCTCATCTTCTCTCACTCTCTCTGCCTACAGGTGCTGCTGCTGACCTGTCCCAGCTCCCCGTGCATCGGCCTCAGGACACCTCCTTTTCCTTGTCTACAGCTCCCTTGGCTCCACCTCCTCCCAACGATTGGCTGTTCAATCCACCGCTCGTGCCCCCCAGTCTCAGAGAAAGGATCTTGCCTTGTCTTTGTCTGTCGCATCGCCTTTTCGTGCGATGTGTGTGGCAACCCATCGCATCCCGCCGCATCATGTTCACTTCTCACACAAACTCCTAGATTCTTTGTAACATCAAGGTTCAAGATCTGTTTGTTGTAGAAAGTGTGGCTCAGATAATGCAAACTATTTCCATATCTTTTGGGAGTGTACTGTTTCGTTTAATTTTTGGAAGTATATCTACCAGGCTGTCTGTACTGTGATGCAGATGTACATAATTCATAATGTGTAACTCTCTACTTAAGTAATCTCCCCATTTATTTGGACCAAAGTAATAAAAAAATGACTGAAAGCCTTGCTAGCTGCAATAAGAAAGCAATCACTAGAAAATGGTTATCTACTGAACCCTCAGTTACAAGATTGTTATGACATTGTACATGACATTTATATAATGGAAAAGCTAACATATTCACTGAGGATTCAGAATGACAAATTATTACTATATTATTATTGCTTATATTAGACCACTGAAACCTGATGTTGTGCAATATGGAATTTTTAAATATATTTATTTATATGTACATTTTTCCTCCTGTCTCCTTACATTAAGTTTCCACAGTTTTGTATACACTCACCAAAAGTCACAGGATACTTCTTGTGTTCTTCTGTTGCTACTCAGAAGAACACCAGCACAAGTGTACAGGAGAGTGAATCTGATATTAACCAGGGGTTAAAGAGAAAGTAATTGGGCAGAGAATAAAAGTAAAAGTTCCAGCTGCAAAAAGTAAAATAGGGTGGAAGTGTATAAATGATGATTTAAAAGGTATATTGGCTTGAAAGGACCAGCAGAAAAGATACTGAATAGTTTAGGTAAAATTATTTATGAATATGGAATGGCAAGGTTGCAGAAAAAGCAAAGAGGACAAGATGTAGTGAAGTCAAGATGGCAAGTAGAAATAGATAAACTAATACAGGAGTTAAGGGCTCCTGTAGCAGACGTGAATAGGGGAAAATGAAAGAGAGGGCATTAATGTACTGCAGAAAGAGCTTAAGGGTAGGTTGGCAGTGTTGAGAAGAGCAGAGAACTTGATTAAAATGTGGAAAAAGAAGGAACATGCTAGGGCAGCATTCATTAGGAATCATTTTAATTTTGTGAAGACCTTATTTGGTAAGGAGAAATCTGGGAGTTTAAAAGTTGGAAAGTGGGAATTAGAGTAGCATTTCAATGACGTGTATACTGATAAGGATAAAGAAAAGGAGCTAGAGTTGCCACAAGATATTCCAACACTAGGTGAAATGGAGATGAGCAGGCAGTATGTTTATCCCTAAGGAGAAAGATACTGTGTGAAGATTTTCTTTAGTGTGATAGTGCAGAGACTTGCTGCTTATTGAGCAAAGAAAGAGAGTAGAGATCTACATGTCATTTTCCTAGATTTAGTGAATGCATTTGTCATCAATGCAATCAGTTTGAATCAGTGCAACATTAACTTACCTGGAAAGCATTTGAATTTTTCCCGGTGCCAGTTAAGGTTACTAGGCTTGTTAAAGCATATTTTGAGGACATTCAGTTTTGATTTTGTACAGGTGAGTTTGTTACGTCATGGCAGTGGTTAAAAACAGGTATAAAGGGTGGATGTACAATTTCACCATTAGCATTTACATTGGCGATGGAGGTAGTAATAAGGGCCTCTAAGTGGGTCATAGGCAGGGAGAGGTAGCATGATGGAACTTGACTTCCTCCATTAAGGGCTTACATGGATGACGTGACGACCCAGACGACTAATGTGCCTTGCACACGGCGGTTGCTGTGGAAGTTAAATGATAATCTAAGGTTGGCTAGTCTGAAAGTTAAACCAAGCAAGTCTAGAAGTCTTTGGATGGAAGGAGAAATTATTCCTACAGTACTGGAGAAACCAGTGAAGAGTTTAGATAGATAATATAGTGCAGTGCTAAATGATGCTGACCAAGTTGTGGGAATAAAGACTGAATTGGTGAAGGCTATTAATAACATTGATCGATCATGTCTGCCAGGGAAGTTGAAATTGTGGTGTCTGCAGTTTGGCTTACTGCTGCACATTTGTTGACTGTTGACGTTTTGATCACAGAATAAAAGAGGTTATGTGTTATAAGGTGTTATGAACATGTATATAAGGAAGTGGCTTGGGGTGCCACAGTGTTTAAGTGGCATGGTATGGGAGAGGGGTATAGGAGTTACCACTCATAAGTTTAGCTGAGGAATTTAAATGTGCAAAGGTGAGTTGCAAGATGATTTTGTCAGGATCGAATGATGCAGTGGTTAAAATAGCAATGCCAGTCACAAAAGCAAGGAAATGGAACCCAGAAGTGGCAGTGCAGGACAGATGCAGAACAGCAGCATTATAGGCAAAACAACGCCAGTGTCTTTGCTAGGAAAATCTAGATCTAGTTCACTTGACAAGAATTGTGGGAGATGGAGGCAAGTTGTAATACATTTTTGCTTGGAGCAACTTATGATGTCCTTCCAACTCCACAAAATCTTGGACAGTGGGTAGGTGAAGACCCTAGCTGTAGATTATGTACAGAGATTGGCACACTGAAGCATGTTCTATTAGCTTGTAAGGTTAGTTTTTTGCAGGGGAGGTATACATGGAGACATAATCAGGTGCTAAGGGTTTTAGCATGTTTGCTGGACAACAAAATTTTACAGGTAAACGCATTAACAAGTGGTTGTAGTAATAAAGTGATTAGGTTTGTTTGTGAGGGTGAACGTATTCGAGAGTGTGCACAGGCTATAAATAATGGTAGATGGGACAAAGCACGAGATTGGAAATTGCTGGTGGACATAGGTAAAAAAACTGCAGGTCCCAGAATGCATTGCATTAACTACACTGAAGCCAGATATGGTGCAGTACTCAAAGTAAATGGATAGTTTACTTCATAGAGTTAACGGTTCCATTTGAGGATGCAGTAGATTAAGCATTTGAAAGGAAGAAGGTAAAATACGCCTTGGCAGCTGAGGTGAGGGAACGTGGGTGGCACTCACATGTTAGACTGGTGGAGATAGGCATTAGGAGATTTGTAGCCAAGTCTACCACATCCATACTTCATCCCTACTGCAGTTCGGCATAAGGAGCCAGAAACTAAAGGCAGCTGTGAAGGAGTTATCAGAAACAGCTGAAAGGTCTAGTCAGTGGTTGTGGATAAAGAGAAAAAATTCCCAGGAGGGATATACACTTTGGGTGAAGAAAAACCCACCTTGTCAAGAAAGTGTCCCAAACTCACTGCTCCACTGTAAGGTTTTTCTGATAGGGGGTAGCCATTCCAGACAAAATACACCCCAAACACAGAGGGAGCAAGAGAATATAATACACACACACACACAAACACACACACACATTCACACAAGCAGTTCACATTCATGCTGTCTCCTATGTTTGTTTACCATAATAGCATGAGTATACATGCCTGATAGTGTGCAGCTGGCTGTGCTAACCGGGAACAAAAATTAAGGTTTATTGAGCTCTATTACCCAAAGCTTATTACTGTTTTTTTTAATTATGAAACAAATATATTGTTGCATTGCCCAGCACTAGTTGACAGAAATAGAAAAGGGTGTCGCACACAGCATTTGTTTCTAAATGTTTAGACACTTGCCTGGGGCAGAAAAACTTGCAAGAATTTTTTAAAGCAACACGCCTCAACACAGTCAACAGACAGCCAAGGAAGGGTTTTGCTGCACTGTAGTGTGATTGTACTTTAACAATTGGATAGCTTTCTTTTGCTGTATAGAACAAGTTTTAAAAAGATGCTATATGCAAACATAGACATATATATTTCCTTTTCACAAAGGAAAACTTTAAGCATGCAAATATTTTTTGAGTGTTCATGGTTCCAAAGGGTCTTGACTGAAGAACCCTTAAAAAACAGGGCATAGTAATGTCGTTACCATGCCGTGTTAATCTTGTATCTAGTCCAACTACAACACTTGAAAGTTCTAATAAAAGTTTCTAGCTCCCAAAATAAATACTTGAAAGACGAAGACGACTTCTTGGAAGATCAGCAGGTTCTTTATTTGGAGAGCAATCACAGAAGGCCTCCTGCAGACTCACTCAAACTGACATACTGAAAACCACAGTTTACATACACTTTTTGGGGTGAGATCATCTCGCACCACCTATTTTTTTTAATTAAGTTGCATTCCATAGAACCCCAATTAAAATTGTACCCTTATTTTCTAGGGATGCAGTGTATCATAGGAGCCCAATTAAAAAGGTATCCTTATCTCCTAAGGATGTCTTATCATACTGTACCAAACAATCTCATGCTACCATTCTCCTTTTTCCCACAGAGTTCAGGCCTGAGTTTTAAACTCAAGTATCCCTTTGACCATTTTAATATTTTTTGCCATAAAACTCATTTGTTTAAAATAATTCTTTTGTCTCTAATGTCTTTATATTATTTGTTTATTACAGTCACATGTTTTCTATATTATTTGTTTACAGTCACATGTCTTTATATTTTTGCCTCTGGGGAAATGTCCCATGCCTGATCTATGAATAAGTGAATTCTCCATCAGTAACTCAGCCAGATGTTTTGCCACTCACACAACTGAGGGGGCTTTTTTTCATTAGGAAAGCGGCATCAATGCATGACTTTCAATTGTATGAGAATTGTCCTCCAACCAAAAATATCCAGCCAACAATTTCCTGTGGGCAGCATCCAGTGACCACTGATGAAGGACTAGAGGATGAATGTGTGTGTGTGTTTATGTGTGTGTTTACATACAGTAAGCCTGTAAAAGAAAGTGTTACCCTTTTCCGCCCTTGAACCTGTGCTGGTGACTGGCGTAGTTGTGAACGCAAGTTGTTGGGTGTGGTTGGCAGCCCTGATGATTCTACAGCCAAAGCTTTTGTCCTAGGATACAATAAAACAAAAAACATTAACACTTCCTAACACTACCCAAACATGCTGTTAACATGTTAAGTTAAACTGAACTGAATTTACTTCACTTTCCTGGTGCATGTACTATGAACATATGAGTTTAAATTCAGCGTACTATTAGTAGGAATAATATCAATAAATCATTAAAAAATCATAATGATTAAAATTAGAATAATAATTCAACATTTATTAAAGCAACTTACATGCAGGCTGTGCACAAACACAAATCACATTACTTACACTTTCCTTTTGCCTACAATCTGCTCCATATTCTTCTGAGACTGAGCTGAGGCTGAATTATTAGTAGGGGGCATGGAAAAATTCTTCTTGGCAGGGTCAATACGTCCATCTACCTCCCCCCCCAAAAAAACAAAAATAATAGAAACAAATAAAGTCATTAAAATCATTTTGGTTTAGTGTCGTGGTTAACACTTCTGACCTCAACACCGCAGACCAGGGTTTATTTCCCATTCTGCAGAAATACACTGCACTACACCAGTAAGATAAGAGTCCTTGGGCAATATTCCTAACACAGCATTTGCCTAACTCTATTCAACACAATTTAGCTCTGAATTGTAAGTTGATCTGGACAAGTGTGTCTACCAAATTTTGTAGAGTGGAGGAAATAATTATTTGTTCCCTTGCTGATTTTGTAAGTTTGCCCACTGACAAAGATATGAACGGTCTATAATTTTAAGGGTAGGTTTATTTTAACACTGAGAATATCTAAAAGAAAATCCAGAAAATTACATTGTATGAAATATATAAATGTATTTGCATTTTGCAGAGAGAAATAAGTATTTGATCCCCTAGCAAACATTAAGAGTTCTGGTCCTACAGACCAGTTGGACACTCCTAATCAACTTGTTACCTGCATTAAAGACAGCCGTCTTAAATTTTCACCTGTATAAAAGACACCTGTCCACAGACTCAATTAATCAGTCAGAATTTAACCTTTCCAACATAGGCAAGAACAAAGAGCTTTCTAAGGATTTCAGGGACAAGATCATGGACCTGCACAAGGCTGGAATGGGCTACAAAACAATAAGTAGGATGCTGGATGAGGAAGAGACAACTGTTGGTGGCATTGTGAGAAAGGGCCATGACAAAAATTCCACAGTAAATTTTTTTCATATTCAGGATATTGATAGTCTGTTATATTGTGACTTCAATGCGCCATTCCGATTTTTGAGGTATTTTAAAAATAAAGAGATAATATCCATGGAAGGAAGCTAAATGTGTAGTTTTTCCATGGTATGGAAGTTGTGTTCTTATTTTGCCATCTAGCAGTGACAGAATTCAACTAGTGCATCATTTAAGGTGAAACAGAAAATCCAAATGAATCGATTGCTTAACCTTTGTATCCCGGATGTGTACTCTGAATTTTTTAACTCGTATTTTGGCATCTGAATTTGGCCTATCAAATTTGAGCAACTTTGAAATATATTGTTTGAATTTTTTTAAGGATGAATTTTTTTATCTGAATTTATTAACCTTGAATAATAACAGTGAAAATGTGTTCTTGAATTCACGGGTTCAATTCAAACAGCAATTATATTCAGATGCATAATTGTGAAGCAAAATATTCAGAGGTGGAAATCTGAAGACAAATTCAAAAGCAACAAAATTCAGATGCATAATTTCAGTGCAAAAAAAAAATCAGTGCTACAAATTCAAAGGTGGTAATATTTCAAAGTCTGATAAGACATATTTGCTTCAACAGTCTTGTTTGCTAGAGGGATCAAATACTTATGTCTTTTTGCAAAATGCAAATAAATGTATATATTTTATACAATGTAATTTTTTGGATTTTCTTTTAGATATTCTCAGTGTTAAAATAAACCTACCCTTAAAATTATAGACTGTTCATATCTTTGTCAGTGGTCAAACTGGCAAGGAATCAAATGATTTCCTCCACTGTAACAGTAAAATAATGAATGTGAAACTCTCCATTTTTAGTTTATACATTATCATACTTTTTTCACAAATTGAGGAAGCCTAATCTTGCATTTACACAAAGAGTGAACAAGACCAAAATCTATATGAATCTTGTGTGTCTTGGTGCCTTACCTGGTGGACTGTTAAGGATGGACTGTTTGACTATGTCACTGCTTGGGGTAGTAATGCGATCAAAGCGTTTGGCTCGTTCCTCAAGAAACCATTCTCCTGTGACCACTTTCAGCTCCCTAAAGAAATCAGCTGATCACTCACAGCTCAGTTATTCAAAGAAATAATGAATATACATTTGAGTATGTTTATGTTAGTCTGTGTACTTCTATAGAAAAAAAAATAGTGGTTATGTAGTGTGGTCAGTTATTAGAGGTGCTTTTCTTTTCACATTTTTGTGTGGTTCTTGTTTTCCAAACCAGAGTTCAGTTGTAACAGTTCAGATTATGCTCAGAATTAGATTTTTTAAACATGGGTTAGATGCAGGATGTGCCAACAAGTTTTTAAAAAATTGTTCTAATTGTACAAAATGTTTGCTAAAATATTATGCAAAAATATCTCCCTAATGCCTATAGAGGGCAGTGAAAACTTACTAATTACTACTTTATATTATTTGGCATTTTCTTGTTAGAATGATCTTAACTCTTGTAAAAATATATTATTTGTGTCATTACTATGAATGTACATATAATGTGAAAGGAGGTGTGTTCTTCCTCCTATCCTCTAGGGGGCTTAAGAGCCTGGTTGTAGAAATAGATGAAGATAAGCAGGAAGATATAATAGACTTGTTCGACTTCACTCAGCGCTGTGCAGACCGATTGCCACCAGTTCTGGTGTGGTGCATGCCGGTTAGTTTCTTTGTCCGACTTGCATCTGTGCCACATCACAATGACACACACAGTTATAATCTCGCGAGTGCGAGGCGGATGCAGGCTCCAGAGCCAATCGCTGCAGTTGCTCCCCAGAAGCTGCGTGGGACGAAACAGAGCTTAATCCTCATTGGCTAAAAGCTCCCCTGACACCTATGGTGTTTGTTTCTTTTAATTCAAAAACATCAATCTCAATAATTTCTCTTAAAAACCCTGTATGCACAGTAATAATATCATGACCTGTGGTACAGAGAGTTCATATACTTTATTGTTTTACATATGAAGTTCATGTTATAAGCAAATGTTATAAGATCTGCCAGAGCTCACGTGGGCTGCAAGTGACTACTGCCCATGCTGACAGTTCTTTTCCATCCTCCCCTCCTGGCTACTTTAGCTGACCACCAAGGCGAGGCACAGTTCATCTTGAATAAGACTTGTTTGGCAAGTACGTGTATTCTCTGCCTAAAATCTACTTAGTTGGAAGTCATAGTTTCATGCTTAAGGAGATATTATATATTCATAAAATTCAAGGATGGGAAATATACACAAAAGTCTTGAGTAAACTCGACTGACTGAAACTCCATTAACAATTCAAGGCTTAACAAAATTCTCTACATTTTATAATACTGCTTGGTAGTTAATAGGTAACTACGCAGGGACTAAGCAGGAACTAATGATTAATGCTGCATTAACAACTAAATCAATCTTATTAACTACCAAGATTAACCAAGGAGTAATGATTAACTACTAATTCATATTAATAATGATATTAATAATAATTATTTAGGTAGGTAAGTAGGTAATAGTTAACTAATGGTTTTGGTAGTTCACTATTAAGTAAACCATAATTACTGAGTTTTACATAACTCCTGGAGAATAGCTTATTATTTATGTCTCCATCAGAGTAATTACTCATTAACCACTGGTCACATCAACATTTTCCATGCCACCTTGAGAACTATAATATAAATACCTTCTCCCAAAAAAGTACTCCTTTGAAGTCCTCTGAACGATATGGTTAAAGAGGGGTCTCAGAGAATTATTTGGTTAACTGTATGTTGTGTGCTACCTCCTTATTAGAAATATTTCCAAATGTACGTCATTTTAGTTAGTGAATTAGTTGTCACTGTGTTGATCTTTGGAAGATATGAATGAAGACACATGGTAACTCATTACTAATGAACAAGGTGTTATTTTGTTCTTCACTGATCATCAGAAACAGTATTATAATGTTAGACAACTTGCAACTCATTACAAATGAACAGGGCATTACTGTGTTCTTCATTAGGAGATAATTGTAGTGTGATATGATGAATGTGTATTCATTTCTAATAAGAAATTTGACTTTCTGAGATTTGATTTTAATACCCTTTAAAAGGGTAAACTTTAGCTGGTCTCAGACACATCCCTTCCTTGCACCAGTGGATGGAATTTGAGATAACACAGAGCAGAGTCATAAAAACCACTCTACAGGGACCCTTTTATGACCCAAGGCCACACAGGGTCAAAAGAAGCATGCAGAGAGACACACAGACTCGGATATTATTCCACTTTGATTCCATGTCCTCTTAAATCTTTTTAAAGACTGTTAACTCTAAAAGACTCAAACATCCCAAAGTTCTTATATAAAAAAAAAACAAGTTGTATATGGGCACAACTGTTTGAAATTAATTCCATTTGGACAAATTCATGTAGAACCAAGGTAGCCACATACAGAGGTTGGACAATGAAAGTGCACATGGTCCTCCAGAATGGTTCGGTAGTCCTTGGCTAACCCTAACCCTAACCCTAGCCCATCTAGCACAAGAATTGGGCCAAGGGAATGCCATGATATGGCAGCCCAAACCATCACTGATTCACCCCCATGCTTCACTCTGGCGATGCAACAGTCTGGGTGGTACGCTTCTTTGGGGCTTCTCCACACGGTAACTCTCCCGGATGTGGGGAAAACAGTAAAGGTGAACTCATCAGAGATCAATACATGTTCCACATTGTCCACAGCCCAAGATTTGCGCTCCTTGCACCATTAAAACCGACGTTTGGCATTACCGTGCGTGACCAAAGGTTTGGCTATAGCAGCCCGGCCGTGTATATTGACCCTGTCGAGCTCCCGACAGACAGTTCTGGTGGAAACAGGAGAGTTGAGGTGCACATTTAATTCTGCCATGATTTGGGCAGCCGTGGTTTTATGTTTTTTGAATACAATCCGGGTTAGCACCCTGAGAGAAACTATATCTTTCATCATACACCTCCCCTCACACCTCTTGTTCCTTCTTTCCTTGACCATCACCCTTATCACACCTACCCCTCCTCTCACCCCTATTCTTCCTCCTATCCCTCCCGATTTCCATTTTCTCTCACGTTTTCCCCCCTTCCTCTGTCTTACATGTTCTTCATCATCCTCATTCTACATACCCCTCCTCTCACTCCTCTTCTTCCTCCAATTCCCTTCCCCCACTACTCCAATGTATATAAGGCCCTCCTAAAATATTTGGTGTTAGACTGGATTGGGACCAGACTGAAAACTGGTGACAAACTGATGACCAAGCTGTGCCCGTGTTTTCTGCATGCACATGAAGGAAACCTCTGAACCTCCAGTTTCTAAACTTCAGATCATCCTGAGATAGACTGAGATCATCCAGCTGTACTCATACATGGTCCTGTGTATGTGTAAATAAACTCCAGTCAATGCCAAATTCCAGTCTCCTGACTCTTCAATGCCGAATTTCTAACCCGAACATCCCTTTCAGACAGCTTCCTCTTGCATCCACATTTAATCCTGTTGGATGTGTTTCGTCCTTCTTGGTGGTATACTGACATTACCCTGGATACCGTGGCTCTTGATACACCACAAAGACTTGCTGTCTTGGTCACAGATGTGCCAGCAAGACATGCACTAACAATTTGTCCTCTTTTGAACTCTGGTATGTCACCCATAATGTTGTGTGCATTGCAATATTTTGAGCAAAACTGTGCTCTTACCCTGCTAATTGAACCTTCACCCTCTGCTCTTACTGGTGCAATGTGCAATTAATGAAGATTGGCCACCAGGCTGGTCCAATTTAGCCATGAAACCTCCCACACTAAAATGACAGGTGTTTCAGTTTCATTGTCCAACCCCTGTACTATGTGTGTAGTTGGTTAATAATTATGTAAAACATGGTTGTCTTAATGATATTACTTTGTGTTAAGATATAATCTTTATATTGCAAAGTATGATTCAGAATCCTGGGACATTCATTCAAAAAGGGATGGTCTTCAAGTCTTTGTCTTGTCAAGGGTCATAAATTTTATGTGATGTCACTACCAAAATACCAGAAACAGCCAATCAGGAGCAAAAGAGGCTCCAATCCTATCCAATCCTCAACCCTGAGAACCAATCGGGTATTAAAGGCGGGCTTTCTAAATTCTGGTTAAAAAGCCCAGTGGCGCCAAATGACTACGTTTTTCAGACTACTCTCCAGGCTTCGGAATTTTGGTGTCCTCTTTTCACACACCTTTGCTTCACTTCACACTTTTTCTCATTTAGCATTTTTCAAATGTTTTGAACTGACTCTGCAGGCATCAGACTCTCATGGCTTTCTTAAATAGTCTTGGGCCCCTCAAGCGTGGTCCAGATAGAACAGAAGTTCTATTTTAATTTTATCTCTTGTAGAAAACTATAGTTTAAGAGCAGCTATATTTTAACTCTAGCAAAACTTCAACACAAAAGCCAGAGCATGAAGGAAACCTCAGACCTTCAAAGTGATAACAACAGCTTCCGGACCAGCGACGGAGAAGACGGCCACACGTACCATCAGAATGACCTTCTGAGATGAGGCAGTGGATCAGCGATGACGGTGAATCCCCACAGAAAATTTCAGAACGCCACCAACGCGTGGTGTGTCGCCGTGTCTGAAAAGGGGGAGAAAAGGAACGCCCGTGGCTGCAGTCTACAAGGCCAGAGTCTGCAGTTCTCCAGGAAGCCACGCTGGAAAGCACCGCGCGTCAGTGACATGATCCCAGCTATCTCCAGTCTCAGTATCTCCCGGGAGAGGTCACATGGTTTCATTTCTTTCATTGCTCAGGAGGTTGGTGTTGAATGCTTGCTGGGATAAACAATAGCCTTTCTAGAATTTAGGGTAATTATCACAGAGAAATTCCCTCATATATTAATCTCCATGTTCCCTCATGTATCGCTGTTATACATTTCATTATATGAATGTATAATCAATATACATTATTTGATATTAATATTAATAAACCAGTTGTGTGATAAAACCAATCATTGGTTATTTGTGTGTGCACTTTCCTTGTACGTAATTATTCCTTCTAGTTCAAATTCAATTTCAGAGCCAAGAACCTACGGCGGGTCAATGAGTATAATTCATTAATACAAACCGGATTCCAAAAAAGTTGGGACACTAAACAAATTGTGAATAAAAACTGAATGCAATGATGTGGAGGTGTCAAAATCTAATATTATTTTCAGAATAGAACACAAATCACAGATCAAAACTTTAAACTGAGAGAATATATAATTTTAAGGGAAAAATATGTTGTTGAAAAATTTCATGGCGTGTTCTCCCCGTGTCCACATGGGTTTCCTCTGGGTGCTCCGGTTTCCTCCCAGAGTCCAAAAAACACACGTTGCTAGGTGGATTGTCAACTCAAAAGTGTCCGAATGTGTGAATGTGTGCGTGTTTCCCTGTGAAGGACTGGCGCCCCCTCCAGGGTGTATTCCTGCCTTGCGCCCAATGATTCTAGGTAGGCTCTGGACCCACCGCGAACCTGACCTGGATAAGCGGTTACAGATAATGAATGAATGAAAATTTCATGGCGTCAACAAAGGCCAAGGCCAATTTTTACCACTGTGTGGCATCCCCCTTCTTCTTACAACACTCAACAGACGTCTGGGGACAGAGGAGGCCAGTTTCTCAAGTTTAGAAATAGGAATGCTCTCCCATTCATGTCTAATACAGGCCTGAAAGTGATGATGTCTAGATGGGAGCATATGTTGTTCTAGAACCTGAACATAGTTCTCTGCATTAATGGTGCCTTTCCAGACATGCAAGCTGCCCATGCCACAAGTACTCATGCAACCCCATACCATCAGTGACGCAGGCTTCTGAACGGAGCGTTGATAACAACTTGGGTTATCCTTGTCCTCTCTGGTCCGAATGACATGGCGTCCCAGTGTTCCATAAAGAACTTGACTCATCTGACCACAGAACAGTCTTCCATTTTGCCACACTCTTTTACCACATTTTAAAAGACCCCTGGCCCAGTGCAAATGTCTGAGCTTGTGGAGCTTGCTTAGAAATGGCTTCCTCTTTGCACTGTAGAGTTTCAGCTGGCAACGGCAGATGGCACGGTGGATTGTGTTCACTGACAATGCTTTCTGGAAGTGTTCCTGAGCCCATTCTGTTATTTCCTTGACAGTGGCATTCCTGTTTGAGGTGCAGTGATGTTTAAGGGCCCGGAGATCACGAGCATCCAGTAGAGTTTTACGGCCTTGACCCTTATGCACAGCAATTGTTCCAGATTCTCTGAATCTTTTGAAGTTGTTATGCAGGGTTGATGATGAAAACTTAAAATTCTTTGCTATTTTACCCTGGGTAACACCATTCTGATATTGCTGCAATATCTTTCTGCGCAACAATGGTGGAATTGGTGATCCTCTTACCATCTTGGCTTCAGAGAGACACTGACACTCTGAGAAGCTCTTTTTATACCCAATCAATTAGGTCAATTGACCTAATTAGTGTTAATTGGTCTTCCAGCTGTTCGTTATATGCTCATTGTCTCTCTGAAATTTCCTTTTTCCAGCCACTTATTGCTACTTGTCCCAACTTTTTTGGGATTTGTTGACACTGTGGAATTTTCAATCAACATATTTTTCCTTTAAAATGTTACATTTACTCAGATTAAACTTTTGATCTGTCATCTATGTTCTATTACGAATAAAATATTGACATTTGCCATCTCCACATCATTGCATTCAGTTTTTATTCATAATTTGTTTAGTGTCCCAACTTTTTTGGAATCTGGTTTGTAATAATTAATTTTAGCTAATTCTGCTATATAATATGTGACTCGTTCAAGCTAAAATTGTACAGGTAAAGACACTACATATTATTTAATGACTCCCAAACATGGAGCTTATCCAAAATGAATTAAATAATTAATTATTAATCAAATAAAAATTAATTATCATTGCCTCCGCTATGTAGTGCTTATGCCACCACAACGTGTGCATACTATTTCCACTACATAATGATGATCAGGAACAGTATTATAATGTGTTAAAAATGATAATTAATTGCTAATGAACAGGGTTTTACTGTGTTCTTCATTAGGAGTTTATGATAATCTGGAACAGTATTATAAAGTGATAAAAATAATAATTCATCACTAATGAAAAAGATGTTACTGTGTTCTTCTTCAGGAGTTAATGATGGTCAGGAACAGTATTATAAAGTGTTAAAAATGATAATTCATTACTATAGAACAGGGTGTTACTGTGTTCTTTATTAAGGGTTTATGAGGATCAGGATATCAGGGACTTTAAAACTACTACCACCATTTTATGAAAATTATTAATGTATGTGGTGTGGGTTTTATTACCAAATCCAAAGTAGAAATAAAAAATGGAAAAAGACAACATATACAAGTGTCACGGCTGTGCAGGGAGGACGAGGAGACGGACATAAAGGAATTTTATTTACAAAAGACAGAATCTAAATAAACACAGGTAATAAATACAGACTGAACAAAGACAAAACTAACTAAACAGAGTTAAACAAGGGGACAGGGAAGAGCCATGAACCATGGTAAACACGTGTAAAAACAGAAAGACCGCGAAACACATCTACGCACTAAACACCAGACATAGGAGCACTCAAACCACTGGGGTATATCAGGACAAGACAAACGAGGAACACCTGGAGACAATAATAAGACAGAGGCAGGACTAGGGTGGAGACAGGAACAAAACAATAACAGAGCCATGTGCTAAGTAAGCACATGGTGGAATAATAAACAGGACAGGGCCAAGACGTGACAGATGGCCCCTCCTAAAGCAACTCCTGGAGCATGTACAGAAACTCAGACAGGGGACTGAACAAGAGACTGGACAGGTAACTGACAAAGGGGAGCAGGAGACGGGACTCAGGACAAGACAGGACCAGAAATGGATGACAAAACCAAACCAGACTGGGAAGGAGATGGGACAAATGACTGACAGGAGGAACCAAGAGAAGATGAAACACTGGACGGGAATGGAGACCAGATAGGTGATGGGACTGAGGCTAGGTATTGGGACTGGACAGGAGCAGAGACAGGGGTAAATACACAGGACTGGAGAGGAGCAGAAACATGATTAGGGGACTGGACTGGAGACAGGACTGAGGCTGGGTAATGTGACTGGACTGGACTTGGCAGGGGAACAGGGACCAGAACGTTCACTGGGACTGATACAAACACTGTGACAGGGACCGGGACAGAGACAAGAGCAGATACAGGTACAGGGACATAGACAGAAACAGGAACCAGGACAGGGACCAACAGGGGAACAAAACAATTGGGGAGTTCCCAGGACTGGTAAAAGTCTGAGGGAATGTCTGAGAGGCTAGCCTGGTCATAGTTCTAGGAATCAGCCCCAAAGTCCTTGGGAGCGGCAGATGCCGGCTTCAAGGGGACAGGAGCGGCGGATGCCACCTTCTTGGGAACAGGAGCGGCAGATGCTGCCGCCTTCACAGGGACCAGAGTGGCAGATGCCGCCATCACAGGAACAGGTGCAGTCGGGTTCGCCACCATCACAGGGACAGAAGTGTGTGTAATTATTGGTTTTGTTCTTTCTATTTTTCTCCTATTAATTGCGGTGGGCAGCCCAAACCATAAGGCCTACAGACTTCATACTTGGTCTACAGGTAATAAACCCTCTCCCTACTCAGGCACAAATAATCAGCCCGCTATGGTGGCACTATAGCGAAGCAAAACATGTTGAGATCTGTATCTCCTACCCAATGTGACATAGATACAAAATTCTTTCTTTCCCTGATTCCTCAGGCCAGACCCTACAGAAAAGCCTCAAGAACCCATATTATGCATAATGTGCAAAATCATACAAATATCTGAGCATGAAATAGTCCCTGGATATTTACCAAATATGGACATATGTGCTATCAGCAGAATCCTAAGAACCTGAACTTCAAAAATTATCAAAAAACTGTTGGAATTTAATTACTGCTTGCCTTCCGGACTCCGAGGTGTAGCTTTCCAAAAATCACACAAGCTTTCCCCAAATGTTATGATACTTCACACGCTTGATCCCTATAGGGGCTGGAAAATATAATAACATTTCGATGCAACTGCAAACTTTTTTTATTTTTTTTATTTTACACAACACCGGTCTGTCAGAATACCATGACAGTTGATATGCAGATACTGAGTGATGCCCTTGGCAAATCAGATTTCAGCAGCTGCTTGACAACCTTAACAAAGTCCAATTATCATGAAATTTGGTATGTTGGTGTGTGCACTTCCTAAGCACATTTAAGAATAAAATTTGTTAAAATAGCCTTTAGGGTACATTTCATATTTTCAACATGAATATACGGAATATCTCAGTGAAAATTAAGCAATTTGATTTACACTAATCTCTGTTTAGTGTCTCACAACTTTGCAATTACAACTATTGTCAAAAAATGTTTAATATTTCTTCAGTTGTCAGGTATGTGAAAATAGAGTTAGGGTTAGGATCCCTGGATCTTCGTCCTGTCAACAAACAACTGATATTTTTGCAACTTGATTTGCCTGTGGGTAAATAGTTACCAAAAAACATTTTAACTTTAACTTTTAGTCTTTAACTTAAACAAACTTGGCCCAAATCAAACCAAAACATATGTATGTCATTACTCTGAAGAAGTGTGCCAAATATGATCAAAATGCACATACAGGTGGCACTACAGTTTAACAGTAACATAAATAAATAAACAAATAATAAATTTAAATTTATTATAATAAATTTGATTATAGTGCCACCTAGGGATGCAGTAATGCCAAAAGTAGAAAGATATTTTAGGGGCTTGTGCATTTTTGTAACATAATGCAAAAGCACTGTCGTATTACATTTGAATTTGTATGATGTGTAGAAGACAATTTGCACAGCTGTTTTAAGCAGATACTGGAAATCACACAGTTATTAAAGTCAAACATTTGTCTGATAATTACTAAAGTTCAGGTTTTTTAAGGCTGATACCACATATGTCCACACTGGGTTAGAATCCAGAGAATCCAGTTTGTGCTAAAAAAATGTGTGGGTTTTATCTCATCAATACGTTCAAAGCACACCGTCAGTTAGAGCAGTACCAAATCACCCCGCCCTCTGCCAGTCCCTCCACACACACAAACATATATTGACTGACAGAGGCCCACAGTTACCCCTCCCCTCTGCCAGTGATAAAGAGGCCCATAGAGCAGTCTCAGCAATGCTGCATATAAATCGATAAACCATAAAATTATGACCACCTCCTTGTTTATCTCAGCTCCTCCAAAAATAAGACAAATGCATAAATATTATGTAGATTATAGCACAATCTAAAGATATAATTAAATTAACATGTTATCATCCCTTAGGAATATGGAAACAAAATATTGAACCTTTTTGGGAAAGCATTTTGTGTGTGTTCTGTGCTCCATGCTGTCTCTTAGAACCAATGCCAACTTCACCTGTCTGCAGAACAGAATGCTCCCCACTTAACAGCTACCCCTTCCTCTCTCAGCAGGTCCCCCACTCAACACCTACACCTCCTTCTCATACTCCATCTCCACAGAGACACCAGATCACCAAGAACTCCCTTTAAAATCATTACAAATATTATCCTAAAGTGTGGCTTCTGTCTCAGGAAATGCTGACGCATTGTTTGTCTTTGAGCGAATAAAAGGCTAGGACTACGTGAATTGCTGCTTGGTCAAGTAGACACACTGCCCTTGCAAATTTACATTGTCAATAAAAGGACATTTCAAATTTTTAATAAACTTTACCAATGTTGACACACCCATTTCATCCTGGTTTTGCTACTGTTTGATGTTTGGTATTATTATTATTATGTGTTGGGAGCAGAGAAATCACTGCACTATATTGCATAGAAATGGGACGGTGCCATTTCATCACCCATGATAGTGTTATGAGTTTGTGTTGTAACAATGTGTTTAAAAATGTATGAAGGAATGTCTCAACATCAATTGTTAGTAGCTAAAGAGGGAAAGGCGAGGTACTTTGAGACATATATGACATATACTTAACTTTGACAAACTCTAAGCCAAAATTGTTGTCATTTGCTTTAGTATAACTCACGCAGTCTTGGCACAGATTGTACACTTGATGTGGGAGCTGTTGAGGGACACAGAGGTGCAGAAGCTACAGACACGGCGCTTGCAGTCATTACACACACTACCCCTCTGTAGGATGAGTCCCAGAGCACGCAGACACACACCACATTCATGTTGCCCTTTGTTGGTCTGTCGGCCACCCCGCTTTAGTTCCAGCAACTCATTCTTTAACTTCCTGTGGAAACAGAGGAACCCATCAATCAGATCTCAGTCTAGACTAATTCAGTTAATCACTGCCACAGCCATTTGATATCATCTACCCAAAAGCCATTGTGCATCTGAATTAATGGCTGTGTCCAGGTGTTGTTGCTTTTTAATGAACTCTTTTGAGTCCCTCATTAATGTATACATGTGTTACCAGCCAGCATTCCCTTTAAAAGTGCACTGAAAAAAAGCATATGACATGGAATGGCATCATATATATGTATATATGGAATTAAGACCCTTTGTAGGCCACAGGACTACAGAGGTTAGACCTGATACCCTTGCTTAAAGAAATTTGCACAGCTCAGTATTGAATCATTAATAAATTATGATATGCTTTCAAGAATACTTGAGACAAGATTTTAATTTCCAAAACAAAACAATTCACTGAATTGAAGTCAATTCAATCAGTCCTAGTGCCACAGGTGTATAAAATAAAGCACCTGACCATGCATTCTGTCTTTACCAACATATGTGAAAGAATGGGTCATTCTAAAGTACTCACTGAATTTGAGCATAATACTGTATTAGAAATGTAAGTTTGTTTCTTCCTTAAAATTTCTTCTGAGTGGCCTACACAGAGCCCTCACCCTATTCCACAGAGCCCTATTGAACACAATTTTTCAGTGAGCTAGAATGGATATTGTGAGCCATGCACTTTAATCCAACATCAGTGTCTGACTTAACAAATGGTCTTCTGGATGAATGGACAAAAATTCCCAGACTTCAATAATTGGTAAAAAGCTTTTCTAGACGAATAGAAGCTGCATGGGGGGGACATACGTCATAAAAGCTCCTGTAAGTGTAATGTTTTGTGTCCCAATACTTTGGTCCACATAGTGTATTCGCTATTATAAAATATGTTTGACTAAAAGATTGGATGTATTTGTTTATTATAGTGCTTGAAATACTCTACATTATTATTCCTTATACTTTTTATATTTTCTTCTCCAGTATTTTGCAATTAATACATCCCAAACTGCTTAAAGTACAAACTCCATATATGATTTTTGAAGGTGTCCACAGTGAGAGGTGTGCTAGGTACAGTATACTTTGGGTGGATCAAATTTGTCATTTGTTATATATATTTTCTTTAATATTACAAAACCTCCCATAGAAATGAAAGGTGACAATTTCATACATTGAAATTTTATGTCATCAATTATAAAACAGGCCACACAGCCTCACATACATACATACGTACATATTAGGGGTGGGCAATTGTCACGCCCTCATCATGTCTGTTTCCCTGGCCATGTGCTCTTTTAGCACATGGCTATGTTTGTTGTTGTTCTAGTCCCGCCTCCTCGTCTGTGTCATTTGTTAACCTGCCCCCTCGTTAGCTGTCCAGGTGTATTGTGTCTGTGTTTAGTATTTAAGTCCCCTTGTATCACTTCCTCTTGTCAGTCATTCATTCTCATTCGTTCTCCTTTCACTGTTTCGGTCCATGTTGTTGCCTCTGTCATGTTCTCAAGTCTGTCTGTCTCCGCTGTTTCTAGGTCATTGTTTTTCACGTCCTCGTTTTGTTTCCTTTGTTTTCATTTGTTTTTCAGTCATCGTGTTTCCTTTCTGTTGAAGTCTGTTCTGTAGTATTCTGTTTTGTTGGATTAAAAGTTTATTGTGTTTTAGCGTGTGCGTCAGCCTCCGTCAGTCCACCCTGCTAATCGTGACAAAATGACCGACCAATATAAGGACGCAGCTAATACAGTCTATCCTTTTGCGAGGTGTGCAATTCGCTGGACTCCATTCCGTACAGGCCCTAAAGATCCTGTGGAGGAAGCTTTAAAAGCGGCCTCAAAATGGAGTCGCCAGCTCCAACTCATGCCTGGCGCGGTTCCTTATCCAATACCAGCGTGAGTCGAACAAGCAGGCGTAAGAAGCGTGCTGGAGTCACCCCCTTGATGGTGGATTACCCCCTCAGGTCCGGGGAAATTTTTTTTGGGGGGGGTTAAGGGTGGGGGCTGTTAGCTTCCGACTTCAGGACAAAGGAAGTGAGGCTAACAGGGAGGATCTGGGGGATCCATGGATAAAAAAATCCCTCAAGAGTGCACCCATCAGACCCCCTAAACCCTTAACAGCGCCAGTGCAAGACGTCGTCGCAGGACCGCCTGCCTCCGTGGATGTTGTCGCAGGCCCCCCTGCCTCCGTGGACGTCGCCACTGGGCCCCCAGCTCCCAAGGACCTCCCAGCCGCTCCTGTCACTGTGAACGCGGCTTCCACCGCCGCTCCTGTCACCGTGAACGCGGCTTCCACCGCCGCTCCTGTCTCCGTGAATGCGGCGCCCGCTGCTCCTGTCTCCGTGAACTTGGCACCCACCGTTTCTGTCTCTGTGAAAGCGACGCCTCCAGCCGCTTCTGTCTCCGTGAAAGCGGCGCCTCCAGCCGCTCCTGTCTCCGTGAACGCGGTGCCTGCCGCTCCTGTCTCCATGAACTCGGCGCCCACTGCTCCTGTCTCCGTGAATGCGGCGCCCGCCACTCCTGTCTCTGTGAACGCGGCGCCCGCCACTCCTGTCCCAGCGAAGGCGAAGGCAGCTTCCTCAGCCGCTCCTGTCCCAGCAAAGGCGGCTCCCACGGCCGCACCTGTCCCAGCGAAGGCGCCTCCCACGGCCACACCTGTCCCAGCTAAGCACCCGTGACTGTGGGTAAAGCCGCTTCTGCACCCGTGACTGTGGCCCTGGCCACTTCTGCACCAGTGACTGTGGTCCCGGCCGTCTCTGCAGCCGTGACTGTGGCTCCGGCCGCTCCTGGTCGAGTCCGTAGGTCGGCCCCAAGGACTTCGGGGGGCATCTGTCACGCCCTCGTCATGTCTGTTTCCCCTGCCATGTGCTCTTTTAGCATATGGCTATGTTTGTTGTTGTTCTAGTCCCGCCTTTGTCCCGCCTCCTCGTCTGTGTCATTTGTTAACCTGCCCCCTCGTTAGCTGTCCAGGTGTATCGTGTCTGTGTTTAGTATTTAAGTCCCCTTGTATCACTTCCTCTTGTCGGTCATTCGTTCTCCTTTCACTGTTTCGGTCCATGTTGTTGCTTCTGTCGTGTTCTCAAGTCTGTCTGTCTCCGCTGTTTCTAGGTCATTGTTTTTCAGTCATCGTGTTTCCTTTCTGTTGAAGTCTGTTCTGTAGTATTCTGTTTTGTTGGATTAAAAGTTCATTGTGTTTTCGCATGTGCGTTCGCCTCAGTCCACCCTGCTAATCGTGACAGCAATATGTCCCTCAAATAATATCATGATTTTATTGTGGTGATCACAATATACTTGGCAATATGACAAAACACTGAAAAATATTTTTATTAACTTCAAACACACACTATTGTAATAAAATACAAGTTTTATTAATATTAATTATAAATAAATAAAATAAATAATAAATAAATAAAAACGGTGGCGCCACTGGTAGTGTCGCTGTCACACAGCTCCATGGTCCTGGGGTTGTGGGTTAAAGCCCTGCTCTGGGTGACTGTCTGTGAGGAGTTTGGTGTTGTAGTGGGCTCAGGAGAAATCTCATCTCTCTCAAGTTAATCAGATGCCCCAAGTTAGGATTTCTTGTTTATTCAAAGACCACAAAACAGACCTTTTGTTAAAGTCACCCGTCTGTTTCTTCCAAAGATCATAGAAGATTAGGGATGACCCAATCACCCAAATTTGCAATCAGCACCTTTGTGATTAAAATGCATGAAACAAGGGTAACAGAGAGCTCCCCTTATAGCACCGCGAAATAATCACTTTAGCTGTAGGAGTCAGGCGTCTGTAGGCTGACACACTCACCATTGTTATGTAAAAGACATCAAAACAGCCTGTCTTTCTGATCGAGTCAAACCATGTAATTCCAACATTAAAAAGGAAATAAATCTATATTCCTCTGTTCCAGAGTGGAGATCCCAACCAAACACTGAGACTTCACGTGACAATTAAATGGACATAAAACTAAGATTCATAAAAGGAGATCCTGAATAAAGCTTTCAGAAAAAACTGGGTCCACACGTGGAGCCAGAGCGCCCCAAGGTGGATGCCCTTAGATACAACATGTAACATCAAAGAAGTCCATTGTTCTTGCACCTGTGACAATTCCCACTTGCAAACCCTCTTGCATTCTTGACTCCCTGGTGGGATCCACTTGGATTGTAAGATGAATGTTTTGCTTTTGTTTCTGTGTACGGGCGACACTCTGTCATAAGTTTCCCCACAGAAAAAAAATGAATCATACAACTAATTGTATTTAACTTAAAATGGTTATTTCTTTTATAAGACCAATGACACAGTCAGTAATCTAAAACAGGAGAAGCTCATTAGAAACCATGTGAAGGGATAAAGTTCTAAATGCTTGGTTTAACATTACTTTATAGACACCCCTCTTTATTTCATATGTTATTCTGTATTTGGGTTAAAACTTATTATTTATATGCTATGTGTAACAAATTGTGGGATAACCCAACAGGAAAGATATCAGGCTTAAGGAACATGTCTCATCGCGAATATCTTTCTGTATAAGCGAATCAATAAGCATAGACCCTACCATGGGGGGTGGAGGTAAGAAACCATTGAAATAGGCCCGTGCAGAATGAATCGTCAGTCAAGGCAAGGAGTCAGTAAGTCAATAAATCTTCAGACGGAGAGTCAGCCGGTAACAGTGAGTGGAGTTTGGATCTTCATTCTTGACATCTTGGCATTCATCCAGGAAGTGGGCACTGAGTAGCTGAAACTGCCGCAGTAAATGTCGACAATCACAGCCAGCCCAAGATGAGAAATTCCGGTGTCTGCAAGGCTTGAGGAATCAACTCTTGAAGAGCCCAGCGGACCAACCCCGAGAAGCAGTGGCGTAGATTTGCTCTTTTTTATTTTATTTAACCTTCATTTAACCAGGTCGGTCCTGCTGAGACACAATGATCTCATTTTCAAGGGAAACCGGGCCAAGACAGAAGCCTAAAACATCAGTTTCAACATTTACGATTTACAATTACACCATAAAACACCAAATCAAACAACACTAGTATAGAAAAATTACAATCTAGTTGGATCAGTAAGGTTGAATAATGAAACTTCATAATAAACAAGAGCAGAAATGATAAGAGGCTGATTCTAATTTCCTTACATAATTTCTGAATTTCTGAATCCAAGAGAAATTAGTTCTTTCAGTTTCAGAGCACTCTGCAGGGAGTTCCAAGGGTTCTATGGGTTCTTGAGATATAACCACATAAATATTGAGGGAGATGGGCTAGGGTGGCTTTATATATGAAAATATGTGAGAGGCGACGTGCAGCCAATGAGGGCCACTTAACTCTGCCATGTATAGTGCAGTGGAGAGTGAAGGCTTTGCAACATGTGACAAACCTCAAGGCACCATGGTACACAGAGTCCAGAGATTTCAGACATGTTACAGAGGTGTGCATATAAATAAAGTCATCATAATCCAATACAGGAATAAACATAGCAGCAACCAGCTTTTTCCTGGCAATAAATGTAAAGCATGTCCTGTGGCATTTCTTGACATTGGTGGAGACCTATGAATTCAGTTAATTTCCAAACCGTATTATTCATAATTACAGACGATTTCAGCCATCTGTTATTATGATAACATGTTATTACTATGATGAGGACTCATTTAATTAGCAAACCTGGCTTTAAGTGACTTGTACATTTCCTTGAAAATTAGCTCGTATGTCCACTTTCTCCATTTTTGCTTCCATCTTCACTCGCTTTTGACGCCCGTGTGCCACCCACAATGTACCTGGGTTTTGCACAGTAATACCTTCCATTATTTGTGCACAGTAATACCTACTTTCCTTCCAGCTTT